>NC_135755.1:17267500-17592500 GCF_041903045.1 Epinephelus lanceolatus
GGGGCTTTGGAAGTTCTAAGGTAAACATGTTTCTGTGAAATGTTTTGCTGCGAGGCAACAAGAGGTGAAAGAAATGTTTCATTAATGTGTCTTAATCAGGAGGACATGCTGGATGACCCCAGTCATCAGAAAAAGATGAGCAGCTTCTCGGCAGAGGAGTTAGACGATGAAGATGAGATGGAGGACTGCAAACCGGTATGTCCATTAACCGGAAAGTATTCTTGTAACATGATACCTGTAACACGTGAACAGCAGCAGTAGTTAAAGCTCAGTGTAAATGCTTTGTATAAACATGTCATGCAATGAACAGAGCAATCAGGGCACCAATCACTTTGACAGACCAGATTAGCAACAATGGAGAACATAATGACAAGTGCCTCTGCTGCCAAATGCGTCATTGTGCCACAGCAAGTGTCTAATTTCACAGCAGATGAGCCTTTGAAACACTCTCTGAGTTTAAGTGTAAACCTTTCACCAACACTTGAGTTGCATCAGACTGTTCTGAAGAGGGTGAGAATGGACGACTATGCACAGAGTGATTGTTGTTACTTCAGATTTCATGCAGAAGAGAAGATGTTTGATTTGATTCCTCCTGACCACATAAGCTTGGCGTCTAAAGGAGGGTTGAGTAGTTGGAAGAATATATTGGATATACTACACCTTAGTCTTCATTTACATTTTGGATTTTGTCGCCTCAACTCTCTATCAGCCTCTTGTTTTTTAGCTGCACTATTTTAGTGTGGGGTAGATTGTGTGAATGAGAGGTGTACCATTTAAAAAATGAAGATTCCCCTTTGAAATAAGTGTTGGTTGGTGGATCAGATTCAGACTTTTCGTTAAATGGTTGGATTTTGCTTGAAAAGTCGTAGTGTAAGGCCAGCATTAGCTTGGCGAAAGAGAGAAACTTGAATTCAGATAATACTGACAATTGCTGGTTGTTGGGCTGATGGTGGTCGGTTGGGGAACATATCACCCAGCCCTAGTCTTAAGCTTTCTTTAATACTTTAATATTTTTCGTTTCTTGTGTCAGAAAACGACCAAACCGAAAATCCCGCCTCCCATCCCACGCAAACCTAAGACATCCAGTGGACAGAGTGAACCGATTGGATTCAGCTACCAGATACCTCAGCAAGCATCCGTTGTATGTTAAATCTTGATTTAATGCACAACACAAGCATGGGCTCTACTATATGTAACACTTTAGTTTAAATGTTTTATGCTGGTTTGACTTTATGCCGGGTATTTTTTGCAGGATCCCTTTGCTGAGGATGACTTCACTCACACAGGTAGAGATTTCATGAAAGACATGATCGACAGCGAAGAAGATGAACTGGAAACCTGCAAATCGGTATTTTTGTCACTCTCGTGTTCACTTTAAGGGTTTTACTTCGGGGTCATTACATACGTGATTCTCAAACTTTTTGTTTTGTTTTTAGCAGAAGAAGCCATTGAAACTTAAAGGCCTCAAAAAACACAAGGCTAAGGTAAAGCTTATCTCTAATCACACAAACAAGCTGGGTTCTGCTGTCAGATCTTTAAAAACAAGAGAACGACATGCTCACTTTTTATTATCTCTGTCACACCAGAGCAAAGCAATACAGGAGGAGTGTGAAGATCCACCAGGAGCTGCGCCAAGTGACTTCCTGTCAGAGGCTGCAAGGGTACGTTTCCGCCTGTCAAACTGGAAAACAGAGATAAGTTTTTTTGAAGTGGGGTTGTTTGAAGTACTTAAGTATAGTGTGTATTTTAGCCACCTAAAAAATCAATATCAGTTTAAGTGTAGGCTATATTGAGAGTATTTTTACTGTTTTACCGTGCTGTCAGACAGCCCTTTCCGATTTGGAGCTGAAGCCGTTATTTTGCTCTCTTCAAAGCCAGGCTCCATTTAGAAAAAACATAATTTGACCTCGCTTAACACAAGAGTTGCTGGTCTGCCGCTACTATATTGTGTGACTTTGGTGTTTTAAAGGGATAGTTCGGATCATAATGGACGTAGCTACTGTGATGTCACCCATTGGTTTGTGGACTCCCATTTTGAAGCCTCTAGTTCGCCATTACGGCAGTCGCCATCTTGGTTTTTTGGAACCAGAAGTGACCATATTTGGATGAGAGGCTGGCGCTGTGGAGGAGCGATGGGTGGACCTGACTGAGTAGCCAAGGACACTATCAGCAGACAGCCTTTCCCTCAAATCTACCTGCCCTGAATTGTGCCTAAATTTGGGCCTTTATAAAATGAAAATGGGTGAATTATATGAAATTTCACCCCTGTACAATTGTTACGAATATTAAAATTTGCACTGGAGACCAAAACTGTTTTTTGTACCAGGTTGTAAACATGTTTATTTCTGCTGTGAAGTTGGGGACATTTTAACATGGACCCATGAGGACTGACTCACTTCTGGAGCCTCAAGTGGCCGTTCAGAGAATTACAGTTTTTGGCACTTCTGTATTGGCTACCTTTTTTAGCCCCTGAGGTTGCTGCTTGGTTTGAATTTCCCAAAGAACACAACTGATGGAGGCAGTGGTAGACCAGGACCACCTGTGTTCAGCGAGCTAAACAAAACAACCTCAAAAACAATTAAAAAAGAGGCAAAACCACAAAAAGTCTGTGTATCTTGTTTCGGTATAGAAAAGATTTAAGCCTTTTCCAAATCTGTGTCCAGGAGCCCATTGTCTCATAATCCACATTTGTCTGAGTAGTGTTGACTGATCACAATTGAATGGGCTTTGGTAGTATGCAGGTAAGAAGTCCACGTGGAGAGCAAAAGAGGCAGAGCACATTGGCCAAAATACAATCTCTGAACCCATCGGCTATTGTCCATCAAGGATTTAACTTTCTATGCCCCCACGTCAGCGATAGCCTTCGTCAAGGCATTATGTTTTTGGGCTGTCTGTCCATCACACCCTCGTAAATACGATATCTCAAGAACTCCTCAAGGGAATTTCTTTAAATTTGGCAAAAATGTCCACTTGAACTCAACAACGTTTATTTCTGTTGTGAAGTTGGGAATTTCAGCATGGTGGTCTTTGGGGATTGACTGGCTTCTGGAGCCTTAAGTGGCCATTCAAAGAAATACAGTAGTCAACACTTATGCGTTGGCTTCATTTTTCAGCCCCTGAGGTTGCTGTTTGGTTAGGATTCCCCAAAGAACACACAAACAAAAAAGAAACTAGCTGATCAAGGCAGTGGTATGCCAATACCGCCTGTGGTCAGTGAGGTAAAATTTCCGTTTTTGTCAGTGGAGTCTAGTGGCTTTGCAGAGCACATAGAATCTGGAACTGAAACTGGTAACAGCTTCCCCTTTGGGAGAGGGCTGTCTTCGTCAAGGTTGGTTGGCTTGCCTTCAGTTGGCAGACAGGAGTGTTGATGTTGAAGCTAAGCAGTGTACTGCTGTGGACGGGGGCAGCTGCAAAACGTATTTTAGCCAGCTAAAAGAATCAATATCAGTTTAAGTGTATGCTATATTAAGAATATTTTTACCACTTTACCTCGCTGACAGAACCAGCAATTTCCGACAGGGTATTGAAGCTGTTACATTGCTCTCTTCAAAGCCAGACTCCACTGAGAAAAACAATCACTAATTGAGGCAGAGGTAGACCAGCGACTCCTGTGTTTTGTGAGGTAAAAATACTGTTTTTGTCAACAGAGTCTGGTGGGTTTGACGAGAGCGTAGATGGGGAACTGATTAAGAGATTGCCAGTCGGACATTGCTGTCTGACACAAAGGTAAAGCAGTAGAAATATCCCAAATACAGCATACATTTGAACTGATCATGCTATTTTTAGATGGCTAAAATTAGTTTTGCTGCGGCCCCCATCCACAGCAGTATATTGTTTAGCTTCGGTATCGATACTCCTGCCTGCTTCTCCAAACTGGGAGCATGTCGACCAATATCTACTGTAGGTATACACTGACTTTGGATAATTACCTCCCACAAATCCACTTCAAAAAAAGTCCAAACTATCCCTTTAAGCTTGGATTATTTTGGCAGTGATTGGTAACATGGTATGTCTTTCATCCTGAAATAAACTTCCTCATCATCATCAAACCGGTTGGCATGAATGTGCTAATACATGACCCATTGTTAAGTGTTTATACTGTGTAACCCACAGAAGGAATTCCCTCCCCTAAGCCATCACATGATCATAACTCGTGATGAAGCAACACACAGTTTAGCACATCACCATGACTTTCTTGATTCTGATAACACACCTTGTTTTTGTCATTAAGCCAGAGTAGGCTAAATCTGTAAGTCCAGAGTTTTTGGGATAACCTCTTGTCTTTTACACATAAGACTGTGTGGCATTATTTATGCAAAGTGCACTTTGTTGATTTCACCTGACAGTTGGGAAACTATCATGAGATGTTTTTGTTTTCCACTGTTGCCCCAGTTATCTCCATGTCCCTGTTCCTGATGGGACACATTCCTTTGACATGTGACTGGGCCGGTTCGGCAGCATAGCGCACACACACTAACTGACGCAGCAGCCAGAGTGTAGGAAAGTCTTAGTCTACGTACATAATGTCAGGTTATGATGACTAATCTGTGTGAATGTGTTCTCCACATTGACGTATTCACTGGCTTATTTTTGTCCCATCCACCCTCTCCCTCACCCCTTGTTCAGGCAGAGTGGCTGGCTGCTCAGAAGGATGAGCACGCTATAGCAGGTCTGGAGGATGAGGGTGAAGACGGGGTCAGTCCATTTATAAGTGGCTAAACAAAAAATATTCCAATAAACTTTTCTAGTAGTGTATCACTCAGGTGTTAACCATCATTGCCTTTTTTTGTTACAGGACACTGACAGTTTGATGGAGTGGTGGAACACTGTGGAGCGTGAGTCACAATCACTCTTATTTTAAAGGGACAGTTCACCCCAAAATCAAAAACACATATTTTCCCTCTTACCTGTAGTGCTGTTTATCAGTCTAGATTGTTTTGGTGTGAGTTGCCGAGTGTTGGAGATATCAGTCGTAGAGATGTCCACCTTCTCTCCAATATAATGGAACTAGATGACACTCAGCTTGTGGTGCTCAAAGCGCCTACAAAATACTTTTGAAAAACTCAACAGTAATGTCTCTTTCCAGAAATCATGACCCAGTTACTCAAGATAATCCACAGACATTGTTGTGAGCAGTTTCATGTTGGAACTATTCTCTTTTTTCTGAATAACACCTGCCACCTGTATCATTATGCAGAAGGACGAGTGCATCTACTGCTAGCTCACCTAGCACCACTGAGCTAGCTAACGGCACAGCTCAGCTGAGGAGGACGCACTGAGTCAAGCCATGTCGCACAGATTTGCATTTCCATTGTCAGTTTAGATACCCTGTGCCATGCCAAATTGCACCAGAGATGGAACTCTCTCTAGAGGAGGTCCAAAACCCGGGCCACCTGCCCTCAAGCAGGTAGCGGTGACGTCTCGTCGACCATAGCCACCACCCAACCACCTTGCCTCTCCCCCTCAAACTAGCATGTGTGTCCTCACCTCTGTCTGCAGGAGACCAGAGAGAAAGGAGTTTTTAAAAGTCTCTGTGTGTTCAGCTCTCAGTACTTTTGTAGCTTCTAACTGAATCGCTGTGGTTTGGAGTTTAGTTTCTCTCCTGTGTCCTGTTTCTACTTTAGATATCTCATTTATCTTACTGTTTCATGTTCACTATCAGCTGTATTAGAAGTTATGTGAAGACAATTTAAACATAAAAAAATAATGCAAGACTTTTATTGTGAAGACTCCATAGGAATTAAAATGTTTATGATGGAATTAGCTGAATTTTCTTGGCAGCTTTTCTTTAATAAAGGCAAGGCTAATAATATGGCAGGGAGGAAGAGTGAAAGCAGAAACGGCCACAGTGAGATGTTAATGAAGAGCTGCAGACAACAGGCTCTTCCTGCACCTCTGCAAACAGCTCACCTCCAAAAGGTAAACTTCATTTACCTGCCCTGCTGTGGAAAAACACATGCAGCAAAAATAACAGGGGACTTTAGCTATGGATCTGCTTTTAAACATCATCACTCAAGACAAGCCATCACATACCTTCAAGATGGCAGCCCTGTTTTTATGGAAATGCAAATCCCTGCTATGCTGGGCTGATGGCCCAAACCAAGCCAAGCCAAACCAAGTCAGCCCATGACTGTGGAAAAGGGGAATTAATGTTTATATCTTGTGCTGTCACGAGCACGAGTCTTTTGTCTTTAGCTCTACAAGTAAAAGGGAAAATAGTTTTTTGGGATGAACTGTCCCTCCAAGTAACAGACTGAAGAAATTGAGCAATAATAATAAACTTGAATGTCTATTAACACCTGTGGTTTGATTGTTTCAGAATGGGATGAGGTGCCGTCAGACGATGAGGACAAAGTGCTGAAAGAGGATGAGTCTAAGTAAGTCTGAGCTTGGAAGGATTGTTTCTGCTGTAGTTACGGATGTTGTGAATACAGCAGAAAATGGAAATATTTAGACATACACTACATATGTTTTCAGTCTGCTCATCTTGCTTGACTGCTTGTTTCTGATAGTATCAAGTACACATTAAGGCTGTTGATACATTTTGCGAGTAGAATAATTAATCAAGCAACTTTGTAAATGGGTATGATTTATTATGTTCACAAGGAACATTATGTTTCAGGTAATCTCTAACACTATCTGCAAATCAGTACGGAATCTGATAGCAACAGAGGCTGGGAAAAAATTACCTGCAAAATATCACTCAAATAAACAGGCACTGACCAGGATGAGACTTAAAATGGCTACTAAGAGACACAAAGGAACTGCAATATAACAACAAAAAGAGGCAAAACAACCCAAAAAAGCCACATGATAACTTCAAGGAGACACCAACTTACCTAAAAGAGACACAAAACTCCACTGTGTCTTGCTCCTATATAGGAAAGGTTTGGGCCTTTTGCTTATCTGTGTCCAGGGGCCCATTGTCTCATAATCTGCCTATGTCTGAGTAGTACTGACCAATCACATTTGAGTGGGCTTTGGTAGTATGCAGGTAAAAAGTCCATGTGAAGATCTTTTATTCCTCTGTGCTGGCGATAGCCTTGGCGAGAAGTAGTATTTTTGCGGGTTTCTGTCCGATTGTCCTATCCTTGTAAACACGATATCTCAAGAACACCTCAAGAGAATTTCTTCAAATTTGGCACAAATGTCCACTTGGACTCTGATAAACTGATGAGATTTTGGTGGTCACTGGTCACAGGTTCACTGTGACCTTGCATCCATCTCATTCTCATGAATGTGATATTTCAAGAACAGCTTGAGGGAATTTCTTCTAATTTGGCTCAAGCATTCACTTGGACTCAACTATGAGCTGATTAGAGTTTATTGGGCAAATGTTAAAGATCAAGGTCACTGTGACCTTATCTGTCTCATTCTCACAAACACAATATCTCAAGAACACCATGGGGGAATTCTTAAGATCTGGCACAGATATCCACTTGGACTGAAGAATAAACTGATTAGAATTGTGTGGTTGAAGGTCAAAGGTCAAGGTCAGTGTGACCCAACAAAATATGTTTTCGGCCATAACTCAAGAATTCATATGCTAATTATGACAAAACTTCACACCAATGTCTAATAGGATGAAGTGATAAAGTGATGGCATTTTGATATCTAAGAAGTCAAAGGTCAGCTTCACCGTGACATCATATGTTCTGCATAAAACACTTCTCTGGCCATTACTCAACGTCACATCTCAGGAATACAATGAGAGAAATCTGGTAAGATCCTTAATTGGTGACACTCATCTTGGGCACCCACCTTGAAAATGAGATGTTGGACTGTAAACAATGACGGGCGCACCAAAGAGGATGTCTTGGACAGGATATACGTTATTCGGATATCTGCTGGCTACACCCGAACCCCCGAAATATTGGTCAGACTTATAGCCAATAGGTTTCAAGATTGTGTTTCTGCTACAGAGTTAACCTGAACCTGAACAAACATAAGAATTAGAATAAAAAAATCTTAGTAATACAACCCCTGGCAAAAATTATGGAATCACCAGTCTTGGAGGATGTTCATTCAGTTGTTTAATTTTGTAGAAAAAAGCAGATCACAGACATGACGCAAAACTAAAATCATTTCAAATGGCAACTTTCTGGCTTTAAGAAACACTAAAAGAAATCAAGAAAAAAAATTGTGGTAGTCAGTAACAGTTACTTTCTTAGACCAAGCAGAAGGAAAAAACTATGGAATCACTCAATTCTGAGGAAAAAATTATGGAATCACTCAATTCCGAGGAAAAAATTATGGAATCATGAAAAACAAACAAACAAAAGAACACTTCAACACACCACTAGTACTTTGTTGCACCACCTCTGGCTTTTATAACAGCTTGCAGTCTCTGAGGCATGGACTTAATGAGTGACAAACAGTACTCTTCATCAATCTGGCTCCAACTTTCTCTGATTGCTGTTGCCAGATCAGCTTTGCAGGTTGGAGCCTTGTCATGGACCATTTTCTTCAACTTCCACCACAGATTTTCAATTGGATTGAGATCCGGACTATTTGCAGGCCATGACATTGACCTTATGTGTCTTTCTTCAAGGAATGTTTTCACAGTTTTTGCTCTATGGCAAGATCCATTATCATCTTGAAAAATGATTTCATCATCCCCAAACATCCTTTCAATTGATGGGATAAGAAAAGTGTCCAAAATGTCAACGTAAACTTGTGCATTTATTGAAGATGTAATGACAGCCATCTCCCCAGTGCCTTTACCTGACATGCAACCCCATATCATCAGTGACTGTGGAAATTTGCATGGTTTCTTCAGGCAGTCGTCTTCATAAATCTCATTGGAACGGCACCAAACAAAAGTTCCAGCATCATCACCTTGCCCAATGCAGATTCGCGATTCATCACTTTGATCCAGTCATCCGCAGTCCACGATTGCTTTTCCTTAGCCCATTGTAACCTTGTTTTTTTCTGTTTAGGTGTTAATGATGGCTTTCGTTTAGCTTTTCTGTATGTAAATCCCATTTCCTTTAGGCGATTTCTTACAGTTCGGTCACAGACGTTGACTCCAGTTTCCTCCCATTTGTTCCTCATTTGTTTTGCTGTGCATTTTCTGTTTTCTTTGATGTCTTCCTTGGTCTACCAGTATGCTTGCCTTTAACAACCTTCCCCTGTTGTTTGTACTTGGTCCAGATTTTAGACACAGCTGACTGTGAACAACCAACATCTTTTGCAACATTGCGTGATAATTTACCCTCTTTAAGGAGTTTGATAATCCTCTCCTTTGTTTCAATTGACATCTCTTGTGTTGGAGCCATGATTCATGTTAATCCACTTGGTGCAACAGCTCTCCAAGGTGTGATCACTCCTTTTTAACTGCAGACTAACAAGCAGATCTAATCTGATGCAGGTGTTAGTTTTGGGAAAGAAAATTTACAGAGTGATTCCATCATTTTTTCCTCAGAATTGAGTGATTCCATAATTTTTTCCTCAGAATTGAGTGATTCCATAATTTTTTCCCTCTGCATAGTCTAAGAAAGTAACTGTTACTGACTACCACAATTTTTTTCTTGATTTCTTTTAGTGTTTCTTAAAGCCAGAAAGTTGCCATTTGAAATGACTTTAGTTTTGTGTCATGTCTGTGATCTGCTTTTTTTCTACAAAATTAAACAACTGAATGAACATCCTCCAAGACTGGTGATTCCATAATTTTTGCCAGGGGTTGTATTGTCTGCATTGAAACTGTTGTTTGCTCCCTAAATATCCCAGGTCATTCACCATCTTGGCAGACAAGGTTAGTCGCGGCCTACGTGTCTTCAACAAAGTCTTCACAGAGCGAGCTGAGGTCCTCTGGCAGTCCGTTATCACGCTCCACGCCATCGCTGATGACATCAACAACTTCCACCACAAGGCCAAGATCGCTGGCATTACCGGTGGCACCACCACGGCCGTGGGTGGTGTGACTGCCATCGCTGGTTTGGTTCTAGCACCCATTACCCTTGGTGTCTCTCTGGTGATTACCGCTGTTGGCGTGGGTGTGGCGACGGCTGGAGGAATCACTTCAGCCTCTGCTGCCATCTCGGATAACGTTAACAACATGCAGGACCGGAAGAAGGTAAGATGTTGTAGGAGACAATGCTTACTTGGTAAAATTAAGGCATGTCATAATACCAGAAATGCAGGCGTCAATACCAATACTGGTAAAATTCCATGATTCTTGATATGTAAACATACACTCCTTTATCATAACCTTTGGAATTAAAGGCAATTTTGTTTTATCATTTATCCTTGAAGATCCACCTCGAATGCAAATTACCAGTCTGTGGGTTCATTAGATTTTGTAGGGGAGAAACTGTATATTATTATATAGCCTACAGTATATTGACATATGTGTCTACCATTGTTCTTGTTGTTCAGTTGTGTTTGGACAGCTGGGTAAAAACTAACAAGTGTATTTGACCCAATGAGATTAAAAAGGGGAGAAGTCAGGGTGTCATATCACATCATATAATTGGCATACACAACACATGCGTAGTGAAATCGGGTCTGCACCTGCTGAAAGGCAATAGCTGATGCAATGTCATAAAACATGGGGTATGACTGATTAGTTTCACTGAGGCGTCCGCAGTCGACCTTGGCTTGGAATATTTTTGTAGAAAAAATAAAGATAAGGGTAAGATTTACTACAATTATTATTAATTATAGAAAAAGTCTGTCATAAAGACTATTATCAAATCCTTAAGCCTTTCGGGATGGTACCTTTGGAACCAAAAGTAACCCTTCCTAGACCCTAGGTGCGCTAAGCGTTTCCATCACAAATAGCACTCTTTCATGTGAACGGGGTTGTTGTCACTCACTGCTCCGTCAAGCACTCATTGTATTTCTTCCTTTATCCGTCTGCACCTCGTTTATCATCCACCGAACGAGGCTGCACACCAACATTTTCAGAACAAAACAAAACAAAGTGCAGTGAGAGTCTCTCTCCATGGGATATTTAAAAATAGCGGGTTTGTACATTTAGTCCTTCTGAAGAAAGCTCTGGGGTATAGTGTTGTGGGAGTCCACATGAATGATGTTCTGCTGCACATTTTTTCCCTATGTGCTAGGTACCCCAACAGAAGGGGTGAACAAAAATGGTAACAGTACAGAACGGTTCCATTGGTACAATCCACAACTTTTCACAGTGGAAACGTAAAAGAAAAAGTGTACTGAACTGAACTGAAATGTACTGCTCGGTGGAAACGAGCCTTTTGACACCAGCAGCCAGGGATAAAACACCGTCCCATCTCCTGCCTGAACTTTCAAAGATTTCTTTCAATGTGTAACTGAAGACTGTGGTCCTTCCTCTTCATCCCCAGGTGGAGATCGTACTGGATGACTACGAGGCTGACCTGAGGGCCATTGGGAAGATCCTCCACTTTGTCAATCAGGGCTTGTACAAACTGCGCGGCCATCCCTTCCTCAGGTCCGGCACCCAGCACTACTCTAAGGACTGGGAGATCCGCAGGGCCGTGCAGATGATCAGCTTAGTGGACTCGCCGGTGATGCGGGGGGCAGAGATAACGGACTCAGCGATCGGCTCAGTCCAAGGACTCTTTAAAGGCATGGACAAGTACTTCATCAAGGACTCCAGAGAGCTGAAGAAAGGCTGCAAGAAAGAGGTGGTGGCTCAAATAAAGGAGGTGGCAAATGTGCTCAATGACGTGGTGGTGGAGCTCAATGCCATCAGAGAAGAGCTACAGGATGCAACTGGAAACATGTGAGCAACATCCTGCATGATGCCACTTTGACTGTAGTTATTTCTCAAAAGAGCACTGACGCCATCTTCTGGCTAAATCTGGGAACTGCTGGTGTGGAGGAAGGCATGGGTTCAGTCGGTCAGTACCTCCTGTTAAGTTAAAGATATTAAAAGATTTGTCTTATTAATATATGTTTTAGTTTAAAATGGCAGATTTTAAAGAAGGTTAAACTACAAACAATACAACCTATTCCAATAAACTGTTGCAATGCTGCGAAAGATACAACCACTGTGAAGCTAATAATGGTCACTATCCTTGTTGTGGTTTTAGCACAGAGGGGTTAAATCAACTTTGGTAACTTCTAAGGCTGTAGATTTCTCTTGTTGTATTTGTATTACACTGTAAGACGTTTACTGTACACACACGGGAGGGGCAAAATAACAGAAAAGCTGACACACTTCTTTGAGCACTGTATGTTCTCTGGGTAAAAGGTGTTTAAAAATGTCAATTGTGATCGCAGATGGTTTAAAGAGTAACTTGGGTACTTTTGAACCTGGGCCCTATTTTCACACGTTTTTCTTTTTGTATGTTTTGGTAGCTCGGGGCAATTGTGCACCATCAATTTACGTCCATTCAGGTTATTATTATTATTATTGTTCTAAGTGTCTGACAACATAATAGAAAGGATCCCTACAGAGACAGACCTTTTCCTAAAGAGTAAGATCCTTTTTGTTTAACCATTAACAGCCCTGAAATTACTGTCGCCAAACCCACAAGACTCCATTTAAATAAACCGTAATTTTATCATTGTATATTGCACTTCATTCAAAGTTGACAGAAGCAAAATAAAACTCACAAAAGCCATTTTGGTGTAGCTCTCCACTGTTCCAACAATCAACAACTCTGGTTTGGTTGAAATAAACCCTTAATTCACCCATTTAGATGTGAAAATATGTTGGCTAATATACATGCTAAAATTAGTGATGGCCAAATGAAGCCTTATGAACCACTGTCTTTATTTTCTGACCCCACCAGATGGCGCTCTTGGTTTAAATATAAAGGCTGAAGGACTTGCAATGAAGTGTGCTTTCAAACCTTTGTTGAACAGACAACACCATCTGGTGGTTTCAGAAAATAAAGACAGTGGTTCATGAGGCCTCATTTGGCCATCACTAGCTAAAATTACCGTTTATTTAAATGGAGTCTGGTGTCTTTGGGGTTAGAGGTTTCAAGGCTGTTTCTGGTTAAACAAAAAGGTATGTCTCTGTTGGGATCCTTTTCATAATGTTCCACAAAGTAGGTTTTTCTTTCTTTATTTTATGATATTGTCAGCAGTTCTGATTATTTTGTCAAATCCCTGTATCAGATATCAGTTTAATCAAACACTTCGAGTCGAGAATTTACAGTGTGACTCAAAAAGAAGAAACTCTCCAGACTAACGGTGACACTTGCATCACCTCATGAAGGATTTTAATATGTTGTTCAAATTGGACTGTTAATAGTTTTAATTTGTTGTTGTAGTTTAGAGAGGACTATGTTTGTAAATAGTAACTTCTAGTAACTGCTCACATGACCTCGTACGGATATATTGTTAATATACTCACATTAAAATGTTGTGTGTATATAGGGTAATTTATTTTTAATACATGTATGGCATAACTTCAAAACAGCAGTTAACTAGACGTTGGAGTAATGAAGAATGTTCATCACCTTTTTTGTTTGCTTTTAATGTTGGTGGATGATGCTGGATGAAGTAACAGGAAGTTCTTCCATTACCTGCACTGTTGAAGCTGTAGGTTGGACTTTTGCTGGTGCAATAGTTTTGCCAGAATAGTTTATAGAAACATTTTGTGCATGTGTATTTTAGCCGTTTTATTGCTTCCCATTTATTCTCAATACTAAACTAGACACTCTTCATGTCTGACCATGTGGTATCCATGTAAATATGTCTGTGCATATGTGTAGATACTGAATCACTAACTGAATGATTGAAACCTATTTAATATTCTATTTAACCGTCAAAGCAAATTATCATATGTTGATTTGTTATGAATACACACACAGTTATAGAAATGTATGTTTTAAAGGTCAAATTTTGTTGCCCACTTTTGGTCTTGGAGGAACTTTATTTTGGCGATGCATCACATTATTTTAACCTGAACAGAATGTCTCTATAAATTTTGTTGTTTTAATGTCTCCAGATATTTTATGTAACACTGAATCTTTGAATAAAGACCGTTTGCCAGTGTGTCCTGTTTGTTGATTTTGACCTCAGGTGTTGACGCTCCCAGCCCTCCTGCCTGTGTGTGTTTGTTTGTGACAGCTGGAAAGATGAGAAAAGACTGTTGACGTCACTTTAAAATGAGCAGACGCACCTCGGTATTGCACTTCTTGGCATGTAGTTTAGACTATTCCAAGCTATAAGGGACTGTTCGCTATTAATGAGTGGGGAGGGGGTGATGCAAAGTGGTAATAAAGTCACCCCCCAGATACCCCCCTCCTCTGATAAATAAAAAACAGTCCCTAAATCCAGTCGTCAATTTTAAAAGCTCTTTATTATGAAAGCAAATATGTACTGTAATATTTAGGAACATAAAACCTACTGAAAATGGAAATTGGAAAAAATGTAATTACTGCTGAATAATAATAATAATGATAAACTTTATTCAAAACACAGTTAAAAATATTTACAAAAGTGAATAAAAGATGAAGCAAATGAAACAAAATAGAAGTGATAAAAACAGAATTCACATAACAGAGTAAAACACACAATGATCTCCTCAGGCAGGTCACTCCAAACTCAAGGAGCTCTGACTGCAAAGGCTATGTCACCTTTGTGCATTAATCTAGACCTGGGCTAGTGATAGCCAAATGAGGCCTCATGAACCACTGTCTTTATTTTCTGAAGCCACCAGATGGCGCTGTCTGTTTAACAAAGGCTTGAAAGCACACTTCATTGCAAGTCTTTCAGCCTTTATCTTTAAACCAAGAGCGCCATGTGGTGGGGTCAGAAAATAAAGAAAGTGGTTCATGAGGCTTCATTTGGCCATCACTACTGGGGACAACAAGAAAAGATGCGTCTGAAGATCTCAGGGTACAAGAAGGAACATAGGGCGTTAAAAGATCTGTTATATAACTTGGAGCAAGGTGTCTCAGGGCTTTGTAAGTAATCAATAAAAAAGAGGTAGCCAGTGTAGGGAAACCAGGATTGGTTCGATGTGGTCATGTTATCTCGTCTGTGTCAAGATTCTGGCGGCAGAGTTTTGGATGAGCTGGAGATGGGAGAGGGATTTTTTACTGATGCCAGAGAGCGAGGAATTGAAATAATCTAATTGACTGGTTATGAATGCGTGAATAACAGTTTCCAGATGTTTGTTGGAAAGGAACGACCTGATCCTGGAGATGTTTCTGAGATTAAACTACTGACTCTACATGTTTGTCCAAACTGAGGGTTTGATCAAAAAATGACACTGAGATTCCTGCAGTGTAGAGTTATTGAGTGGGGCAGAGCACCAAGATCTGTTTGATATGTGAGCATTTGCACTATGTTGTCCTATGATCCATATCTCTGTCTTGTCAGCATTAGGTGTACTCAAACATCCAGTCAATCTGTGGTTTGACCCAGGGAAAATTACAATAATAATCATTCAAGTTTTTTTGTGATCTCCTGGGACATCAAATAACATATTGAAGGTATACCATCATATATTTAGTGGATCAAGGTAAATTCAGGGCTCAAAATTTGGGGCCATTGTATCTGCCTCTGAACATGATATTTTCATATAATTTATGTCTAATCATTGTTTTTTAGGATGTTCCTTCACATATAACCATCAGATATGACCTGTTCTGAAT
The DNA here is from genome assembly GCF_041903045.1 of Epinephelus lanceolatus. NCBI lineage: Eukaryota > Metazoa > Chordata > Actinopteri > Perciformes > Serranidae > Epinephelus > Epinephelus lanceolatus. The sequence continues at coordinate 17,283,055 of NC_135755.1, forward strand.
GTATGTGCACTTAGGGAGTACCCTTACCCCAAAATTATTTTTCCCTCATCCAATCAATGTCAAAAAAGTGAGAAAAATTAGGCTATAAAGTAGTGATGGCCAAATGAGGCCTCATGAATCACTGTCTTTATTTTCTGAAGCCACCAGATGGCGCTGTCTGTTCAACAAAGGTTTGAAAGCACACTTCATTGCCAGTCCTTCAGCCTTTATCTTTAAACCAAGAGCGCCATCTGGTGGGGTCAGAAAATAAAGACAGTGGTTCATGAGGCTTCATTTGGCCATCACTACTATAAAGCATATTACTAGTGATAGCCAAATGAGGCCTCATGAAGCACTGTCTTTATTTTCTGAAGCCACCAGATGGTGCTGTCTGTTCAACAAAGGTTTGAAAGCACACTTCATTGCAAGTCCTTCAGCCTTTATCTTTAAACCAAGAGCGCCATGTGGTGGGGTCAGAAAATAAAGACAGTGGTTCATGAAGGCTTCATTTGGCCATCACTACCTGCCAGCTCACACGCACTCTGTATCTCCACATCAACCCAACCCTTCACCTCCTCAACTTACACCAAATGATGACACCATAGATAATAAAGATATACAGACTTTATACCAAGTTTAGATGCACCTGTAGGAGCAGTGTGGCACAAAGTGTAAGTGGACAATTTAGGAAAAGACACCAAATATGTTGAATAAGTGTACATGGACCCTCCAATATTAACATCATTTCACTCAGACCATGTAATTGTAAAATGTTGATTTGCTTTTGATCTTGTAAAAATAATGTTCCACTAAATTCAGGAAGGTATACTTTTAATATATGATGCAGGAGGGTGTTAGGACCAATACAAACTAGCTTGGGCCCATTTTTAATTTTTTTTTTATTATTATTTTTTGTGGTTTGAAATCCCCCCTTGATTTTATAGCCTGCGGTGTTTATTTTAAGATGAAGCCAAGAGGCCACGCCCCCGCACAGGTGACAGGTGATCTGAATCAGGACTCTGATATGCGCTCTTTTCTCCAACTCTTGACAACTTTATGGGTGTGTGGAGCATACGGCCATCCCTCAATTGTTCGCCTTTAACACTGAAACTGTCCCTGAAATCAGAGCAGCATATTATCGGCAGTAATCCAACGCCGGTGAGGTCCGCCTCAGGTGTGGTCAAACCGGTCTGACGTCTCCGCGTTAGGAAGGGGAAGAGAAGGACCGTGTTGTACAACTTTTAAAACTCCTTTCTTTCTGTCGTTGCCCTGCAACGCAGCTTTTTTAACTGTCATTTTGTTTTCCCGTCACAGCACTGAGGTAGGCACCCTGCATTGTCATTGTGTTGTTGCTGGCGTTTTGTGTTGTCAAACATTCCTCTGTGCGATGCGCTCTCGTGGTACATGTGACGTTGTTTTGTGTGAGAACGCCGTGTGCCAGACTCCGTTCAAAGTTGGGCTAATTTAAAGGTTTGCTACCTTTTCGATAAGTTACACGGTAGAGAAAGCGATTTTGACATTGTACACCACTCGTCTTAACACATGTTTCAATTCGGCGAGTTCATCTTTACCAAAGCGTCACTTTTACCAAACTTCCTTTAACAGTTTGTTCAGATTTCACACCAGTTTTCTCAACGTGTGGGCGGGCGCTAGCCGGTGGTGTGACCTACATAAAGTTGAAATACTCCCAAAACATGCGCTTTATTTTGGAGCTGATGTAGCCGAATTTATCTTTAGAACCTATGTTTTCACAAAAGCAGTTAACGCATACTTAAAAAGTTACCCAAGATCACCAGTTACACATAAAACCTTTAATTGTCAAATCTTCGAACGGAGTTTGGTGTGTGGGTCCATTCAGAGAAAAAAGGGTAGCCACGACCTTGGCAGCTGATCAGTACAATAGTACTATTGTGCTAAAAAAACAGCATGACCCATGTGAGCCATGTTTGCCTCATCACTAATATTTCAAACCCTATTTGTTTCAGTATGAATATGTTCAGAAGACATAAAGGCTCAACAGCCCCAACTCCAGTGGTCTCACCCAGACCCAGCGAGGAGGTATGGAGTGTGTGGTGGAGGTTAGTGGGATGCTTTGTGTTTACATGTGTTTGATCCATTAATTAAGGCCTTCATTCATCCCCAGGATCTAGACAACCCCACAGAGCACAGCCTGAACACACAGGACGCAGAAACGACCGCGAACACTGAGGTCACAAGAGAGCTTGACCCAAAGACCAAGGTAGGAACAGACAGTCACACATTTATAAAGTGTTCTTAGCCATTTTGACACGCTTGACCTCAACTATTTCTCTGGTTTGGGGATTCACTAATGTTTATTTTGTCATAATTAATCTGTGTTTGTATAAACAGCATAGGAGAGGGGTGAAGGGAGTCATGCAGAAGGTCAACCCCTTCAAGTCTGCCTCCCAGGTAAAACATGTCGACATCAAACAGCAATTGTTTTCACTGTTTGATGTAAAATATAATCAGACTTTCCTTCTGTGTTCAGGCTCCCTCCACAGTCAGCAAAGCTCCTTCCTCAGAGTCACTTGAACAGGAAACAGACTCCACACAGGTGAGAAGACTCAAATATAACTTCCGTTACTGCGCAGGAGGGGTGTGCCATATCATCTCCTTCATGATAATGCCAGCATAGTTTTTAATATCATATGAAAAATTCACATCGTGATATTTACTTATGCGTTAAATCAACGCTTTACTCTAGCCTGACGTGCACCAGCCCAGAAATGTAACTACACGTTGTGGCAACGCAGACCTGTCTATTCCTGTAAGCTGAAACCATTTCCCTCAGTGGAAACGAAGCTTTTATTTACTTTAATTTCACAGATAAGAAACAATAGATAGTGAAGACAATAAAGCCTCCGCAAAAATACGTTTTAAGTCTCGTGTGTGATTTATCCTGGCTTCACATGAGCAGAGGAAATCTCCACTCCTTGCTAGGCTAATTTATACAATGTAAAATGCCATAGGCTTGTGCTAATAACGTTAGCATGTTATATTTGTTTGGAAAACGTGTTTAGTATAAGACAGTTGTTTTGTCAGTGAACCTTGTGAGTTCTAATGGAGCCAAACTTTGTAACGTTACCTTTGTTAAATGTTGCTGTTGTCCCTGGCTTCATATGAGTAGAGGAAAAGTCCGCTAGCTGCTAGGCTAACTTATACAATGTAAAATGCCATAGGCTTGTGCTAGTAACGTTAGCATGTTATATTTGTTTGGAAAACTTGTTTAGTATAAGACAGTTGTTTTGTCAGTGAACCTTGTGAGTTGTAATGGAGCCAAATTTTGTAACGTTACCTTTGTTAAATGTTGCTGTTGTCCCTGGCTTCATATGAGTAGAGAAAAATTCCGCTAGCTGCTAGGCTAACTTATACAATGTAAAATGCCATAGGCTTGTGCTAAAAACATTAGCATGTTGTATTTGTGGGGAAAATGTGTCCAGATAAAGACAAGTGCTGCGTGTACTGTGTATTGTCGCCATTAAGTCATGATTAATGTGTGTTATTGGTGTGTTTTGAATCAATTAAACCCTGATGCGGACTAGGGTTTTGGAGGTGTAACTTCAGAGTGACACAGACACACCACCGTCCAAGTCTAAATGATCACAACGGCGTAGGTGACGTGAGTAGGCTACAACACAGGCTCTGCATAGAGCTAACGCACAAGTATAAATCCTGCTTTAGTAATGATGACAGGCTAATTTAGACTTTTTAGGCTGTCACCTTTATTAGAAGGCACAAATATGTATTGTGGCTCCAGACAGACTGAAAAAACCTCATTTAGGCCAAAAATGGCTCTTTTGACATTAAAGGTTGCTTACCCCTGTTCCAGACGTCAGGGAACACGCTTGATTGGCACAGACCCCAGCATGAAATTCAAAGATTACCATTTCCCATTAAAAGCATGTGTGGTATTGCAACTGCAAAATCTGTCAAGATAATTGCAATGTCATTTTTTGTGTGTGTGCATATTGTGCAACCCCAGTCATAACTACAATTGATTCTTTAGTTTAACAGTGCAGCTAATGCTAGCTGAGCTGTTACATAGCAGATATTGTTTCTCTGGTGTTTACTGAATGGCCTCAGGTGCATTTCCACTTCCTGTTGTCCTGGAGGAGGGCCGAGACTGATTTGCATGCATCCTGTAAAAACCCAAATAGATTGATATCAGATTTTTGATCCGGCTAACAAAGAAGCATTTATGTGGCTCACTGAAACTGTCGTAATCTCATCTGGATGCCATGACAACTGCAGAATGACAAGTGTACTCTTTCCAGCCAAACTACAGTCTCGACAGTGTCCCAGCTAAAATTCTGTAGGTACACCTACAACGTCTCGTAACATGAGTGCCATCGATTTATTCAGTATTTGAACCTTGTATTTCAGAACCCTGGTGTGTTCAGAGGGGTCATGCATAAGGTCAACCCGTTCAAGTCTTCCTCCCAGGTAAAACATGACGACATTAAACAGTGATTGTCATCATTTTAACGACTGAAAGGAAAACTACATTTCCCTGCATGTTTTAACGGTGAACGAAGAATCCAAAAAAAGGTGAATTGAAATCATAGACTGTGCTAGATATCCTGATATGAGGCTAGACATCCTCTTAGATTTTGGAAATTGTTAAAATGCAAGTATTTTCCTGGTTTTAAAGGCTGCACCCAAAATCTAAAAGTAATGCACACCAAGAATTACAACGAGGTGCTGATCACTGGTGGACTTGATCATAGAAATCAAGTGTCGCACACTCGGATGACGTTTCGGCCTTTGGGTCCTTCTTCAAGATCAACAATTAACGATGTGATGTAATTTTTTCTGAACTTACCGGACTGTTCTAGCTGTTCTGTTATTTGCCTTTACTCACTCGTCATTATATCCACATTACTGTGATTATTTATCGGAAATCTCATTGTGAAAATATTCTGTGAAAGCACCAATAGTCAACCCTACAATATCAATACTGAGATATTTGGTCGAAATTATGATATTTGATTTTCTCCTGATCACCCAGCTCTAACTCGTTCAGTCTCATATATAATATATATAATGATATTTAAAAAACTTAAGCATAAACAGCGCAGGTGTGCAACCTGAAGTGTTTTAAACAGTTGAGTGCGCATGTGTTTGGATATGATTGGATAAACGAGACTTGGATTATACTGCATGAGTTGTGTGAGAGTTCCTTAACAGATGTTTTGATGTAGTTTTGCTGTTGTTAAACGTGGACCCCTGTGACATCAGTTCATCACGAATGTTTGCTTTTATGGATTCTTTGTTCACCATGAGAAAAAGAACTTTTCCATCCAAATTTAATGTAACACAGGGAGAGTAACTGACATACAAATAATCCTTCAGGTAATGAAGTATTCCTGTAATGCAAACTAATATGATTAAACTTTCCTTCTGTGTTCAGGCTCCCTCCACAGTCAGCAAAGCTGCTTCCTCAGAGTCACTCGAACAGGAAACAGACTCCACACAGGTGAGAAGAACTCTGATATATACAACTTTATAACAATTTTCAATGTTTCTACATTTTCTGTTATAAGATTCCAGATTAAGTTTACATCCCACGTCTTTGACATTTTATTGTCTGGCAGTCACAGACACGTTGGGTACCTTTTCATATGATATGAAGCAGCCTACTTCATTCATGGTTCTGATGATGTCACTTGTAAGTAACAGCCCTGCCTCTTTCACATGAATGTGCTCGTGGTTGGATAGGAAAACCCAGAGTTGACTGAACTGGTTGATAACCAGCTTTGTAGTACCGGTTATACAGATGGCCAACGTTAGGGTTAGTCAGACCAGATAATGAAAAGATATCCTGGGTAAGTTGAACTGGCTTCATAGTACAGGCCTCTGGTCTGGTTGCCAAGCAGTTCTTTTATTTTATTTTTTTTTTAAAAGAAGATGTATAAAACCAGGTTGTTGGCCACCTCAAATTATGTGTCCATTTCCTGTAAGTTATTCATATTGCTTTATTCCGTAAGGGTCCTCAGATTGAAAGAATCAAAAGGGTTTTTCATAAAAAAGAATCCAAGTTGTGAGTGTTGTTTTGACAGGATAAAGTGGTTGTGCTAATTTTTAACCAGGTAATATTCATACTGGCTTAAATAAACAACTTGATTGTGTTTCCCATCTTTGCTGAGCAACAGTTTTGTGTAAAAGGAACTAAAGGCCTGTCCCAAATATAAGCCTGTTGAGTTCAGTGACTTAAGCAAATAATAGCCCGGGCTACTAACTGAAGTTTTACGCTGACTTTCTTTTAAAAACGTCACTATGTGTAGTTGTCGTCTATGAAAACTTTGTGTTTAAAAGCCTCCAGGCTCTAGTTTTATAATGCGTACATATTTTGATAGTCATTTTGCTTTAACTGTGCATTCCCACCAAAGTTTCATAGTCGCCTGCGGGCGCTCTGGTCGCTCTGACATCGCTCACTGTCAGCTCCAGCAGGCGCTTGCAGCGGCCAAAGGGGCGGAGCCGGGCGCTGCAGATGTGTCCATCTAGGCTGACCGGCTGTGCACTTTACAAGGATGAACAAATATATCATTTATGTCTTCACTTTGTATTATCCATGACTTTCATTGCACAATTGAAGTAATGCTAATAAACACAGTCATATAGCCTTTATGAGTCTTTTATTATTATGATTTTACCCTCCTGTTGGCACGTAGGACCACTGAGAAATGTAATTGGTGGTAAATAAGTGGGAGCTCATGGATCACACTATCGGAAGCCTCCTTTGTATTGCATCGGCGTATTTGCTGAGGAAACGCAGGGCTGAGGACATCCGTCGTCAACTTCATGGGGAATTTCGCCAGCTGGTACAGCTCCAGGAGAGCCCAGACCGTGCTGATAAGTTTCTCCTCCATATTCGTCTTCTCTTTCAATTTTGCCTGGCCTCGCCTTGAGAGTCCCGGTCTGCAGTTGGCTGCTGCTTTGGCGGCGGCGCTGCTCATTTGCATAAAGTTCAGCTTCTCTCAACTTCTAGTTGATGCTCTGGTCACTTGCATCGCGCTGCTCGCTGCAGCCGACGCCCCTGACGCCCTTCGTCGCCAGCGTGCATTGAAAATGAATTGCTGCCGGCTGCTTATGACCCTCATGAAGCTTTTGGTGGGAATGCACAGTAGGGTGTAGGGCAGGCGTACAACTTGTCCTTGCTTGAGAAGTGATTTAAACAGGGATAGTTTTTGCAGTTTTGAGTGTTTTTATTCTGCATAATAAAACCTAATTCTTTATTTTCACTGAGTCAGGATATTAATCAGTTTCATCACTTTTTGCTGGATTAGATATTTTTGTGCCTGTACTAACTGCGCCCCACTCCCTTTGATATCAGAATTCAGCCCCTGCAGCTACAATGTATCGTAAGTTGAGTGCATCAATGTATGAAATATCTGAACCTTGTATTTCAGAACCCTGGTGTATTCAGAGGAGTCATGCATAAGGTCAACCCGTTCAAGTCTTCCTCCCAGGTAAAACATTAAACAGTAATTGTCATGATCTTGACTACTTAATGTAAACTGATGTGATTAAACTTTCCTTCTGCATTCAGGCTCCCTCCACAGTCAGCAAAGCTGCTTCCTCAGAGTCACTCGAACAGGAAACAGACTCCACACAGGTGAGAAGAACTCTAACATAACTTCCATTAATGCGCAGGACAGGTGGGTGACCTGCATGATTGGGGAAAATTAGTTCTACAGTGAGAGTACTTTTTCCTTTACTTATATCACTTATGTAGGGGGATTTAGTGGCATCTATTGGTGAGGACTGCATATTACAACCAGCTGAAACTTCTGCTTAGAATTCCCTCAGAGTTGATTTTGCAGGTGGTTTTTATTGGGAGCTGGATTATCTATAGAAGTCTCTTCCTGTCCAAAACAAACAGACCAAGGTCAGGTAAACCCACTGAAAAAAGCAATTTCATGTTTAAAAAAAATCTGTCTTCCTGACACTCTTCATGGAGGAGCAGCTAACCATGGTGGCCGACATAGTGTGATTGGCCCTATAGCAACGTTTCCACCAAATAGTTTCAGTATGGTACCTTTGGAACCAATAGTTACCAAAGTACACTTTGAGTGTATGTCATATAAAAATAGAGGGGGGACCAAAAATGGGGACGGTACGGAACAGTTCCATTGGTACCATCCATGACTTTTCACAGTGGAAACAGAAAAAAACGTTCCGAACTGAACTAAACTGAACTGAACTGAACCGTACTGCGCTGTTGAAACGGGGCTTATCTAGAGCCAGTGTTTAGTTTTGTTTGTTCAAGGCTACTGTAGAAAAAAGGCAGACCCGCTCCCTGTGTGGATCTAAATGGCTCATTCTCAACTATTCTTATTTTAAGTTTATTATTCATACACTAAAGAAAACATATTATATTATATTCCATTTCTGCCAATATATCCCTCTACATCCGACACACTGGAGCTTTGAGGAGTGACCCTGACTCATCTGTGTTTAAACATAAAGTGTCAAGATTGTGTATTTTATTTTTATTTATTTTTTTCATCTAGACACTTCTAAGCTAAGATTGTCACTTTTCTTCTTTTACTCAGACAAACACGAGACAACAGTAGATGTTATAGCATTTTCATTTGAAATGTTGAATGTTGAATCACTGCAGAAAGTAACCTGGGAACCATAATGTCTCATTATATAAACTATAAGTGAACATTGTGTGCATCCTGTGAATTGTTAGGTATAAACCGTGACGCTTCGAAGCTGTTTGTGATTGCCTGCCTTCAATCAGTGCCACAGCTGTAAATTCTTTGGTAACACTTTATTTGAAGGTATCTACATAAGGGTGACATGACACTGTCATAACTATGACATGACACGGTCATGAACATTATGTACATGTCATAAATGTTTGACTGCTGTCATTAAGTGTCATTCAGTTTTTGTAATGACAAGTTGACATTGTTTGGGTTGTCTTGATTATGACAACTTGACATTAATTAAAGTGACATTACCAGAAGTTGTCTTTGTCATGACAAGTTGACATTAAATTTGTTTGGGATGTCCTTATTATGACAACTTGACATTAAGTTGACTTTGTCATGACAAATTTACATTGTTTGGGATGTCCTTGTTATGACAAGTTGACATTAATCAAAGTGACATTACCAGAAGTTGTCTTTGTTATGACAAGTTGACATTAAATTTGTTTGGGATGTCCTTATTATGAGAGGTGCATTTCTTGTTAATGTCAAGTTGTCATAATAAGGACATCCCAAACAAATTTAATGTCAACTTGTCATGACAAAGACAACTTCTGGTAATGTCACTTTGATTAATGTCAAGTTGTCATAATCAAGACAACCCAAACAATGTCAACTTGTCATTACAAAAACAGAATGACACTTAATGACAGCAGTCATAAACGTTTATGACATGTTCATAATGTTCATGACAAGTTCATGACAGTGTCATGTCACCCTTATGTAGATACCTTCAAGTAAAGTGTTACCAGTTCTTTTAATACAGCTACAATGTGTTGCTAGTTGAGTGCACCGGTTTCTGAAATGTTTGACACTTGTGTTTCAGAATCCGGGTGTGTTTAAAGGGGTCATGCAGAAGGTCAACCCGTTCAAGTCTTCCTCCCAGGTAACCACAGCATTGTGTGTATGTTACAGTTGTAGTGGTGGCGATGGTAACGGATGCTCTGTCAGACAATAAGGCGTCCACTCAACTGGTTCTCTCATGCAGGTCTCCAAAGCATCATCTTCAGAGTCACTGGAACAGGGAAAAGTCTCAGACTCTAATCAGGTGAATTTCCCTTATCCAGAGTCACCTTCATGTACTCACACCCCAATTTATGTGGCCAATTAAACATGTTTTTAGCCTCTTAATTTGAAACACAGCTCTGGTTTTTACTTGCATTGATATTTCTGAAATACAGAAGAAGTCAGATTTAACTCCTGTACATACTTTACATGTCAATTAGTTGGAGATAAACAAAAAAAACAGTAAATATGCCCCTTGTAATGGCCTCTTTTAAGTTTCAGTGTGTATACTGATGCATTGTGTTTTAGAACCCCGGTATGTTTAAAGGAGTGATGCACAAAGTCAACCCGTTCAAATCCTCACAACCGAAGGTACCACTTATAATACTGATGATGATGATAGCACTACATGTGTGTTTGGAAGAGAGAAAATTCTTATGAACTGCTCGCTATACATCAGCTTCTTCTCATCTTTTTGTTGGCCTTGTCTCTGGTCTTTCCAGGATACCCAGCCTCTACACGGTGACCTCTCCTCCAGCAGCGGAAGCTTATCCGACAATAACAACGTGCCAGAGAAGCAGGTAGATCTGTGATCAATGAAAGAATGGAAATTAATATATATTATTTTAATTAGTTCATCATATTGTCAAGAATATCGTTATCGAAAAATTATTTTATGGCCATGTCGCCCACCCCTAGTCCCCAGTTTATTTTCTATCTTGGTAGAACCTGTGAAATTAAGCAGTCAGTAAGGAGACCCACACACACTTAAGTGTCTGCCGTCCTCACTCATCTTTTCCAAGGAGCAAACCCAGTCGCAGCAGGTCAGGTGTGCACAGTCGTTTCTAGGATGTGAGCCTGCACCTCTGTCACCGTATTTACATTCAGAGTACAAAAACTCCCAGTGTGAATCAGCTTGTTGTTATTGTAAATTATAATAGTCAGCAGGAGACCTGGCACCCTAACGTGGGCGACATTTGGCCCAGTGGCTGTAAGTTAACCATGCGTTCCAGTCCCCATACTACCATGCTACATAGTATGCCAGAAAAAGATTTAGTATGTCTCAATACATAGTCGGTCAAATGCAGTATGCCAAAAATACTAGGGTGTTCTACAACATCTGGTCCAGTTTTACAGTCTGCAAGCCAGCATGTCTTTACGGCTATTATGACCCACAATCGCAGTGGACGATACGTTACATGTTTACAGTACTGTTTACAGTCAAACATCTTGATGCACTGTAGGCTCAATTTTTGATAAATAAAAAATCTGTGAGGACAATTTGTGTAGGACAGTCTGAAGATGCTCTGTAGCAAGTTTGGTGTCAATTCAGCAAAAATTGTGGGAGGAGATAGGTTTAATAGGTTTTACAGTTTTTGAAACAAAAACAGTGATGGACTTCATAATTTGCAATAGGTTTAAATGTACAAATGTTTCTTCAGTATTGGGGCTACATTTTGGTAAAAGTTGCGAAGCTGTAGCACATAGTCGATTTGTTGTGAATTTTCAAAGTTTTGAGTTTTAGACGCTTGCTGTAGCGCCACCATCAGGACTATTGACTTGTGTTTGCAGCTGAGCAAATCTGGCATAGGACTGGACCTTTGTGCAAAGTTTGGTGATTTTTCACACATGGGAAGTATGATTTCCTTGGAAGAAGAAGAAGAAAGAACGAGCAGGAAAACAAGAGGGTCCTGGCAGGACTGCCTGCCCGGCCCCTAATAAGCATTAAATAACAATGGCAGAGAAATGTGTAGCCTCTGTAATTTTACTGTCATGAATACAGTATGTTAGGATCTGCAAGGTATGCGGTTAATTGCAAAGTAACAACTCCCAAGCTCCCAAGTTGACCTCCATCTCTGGCGAGCTTGGTGAATGGCCTTTTGTTTTATCTCTATGGAAACGAATATATGAGTAAGAGGGTCAAAGATTAGGGCGTGACGTAATGTGCAAGTATGTCCTGATTGTGTGCACACTGCATTTGACAGTACGTACTTTTTAAGGGCAGCTGCAGCACCTACTAAAAGTAAAAAGACAAAGTATGCAAAGTATCACTGGTGTACAGAGCAGCGGTGTTATTCTTGCTATCTCCACAAGATGGCACCAAAGAAGAGAATTTGACACCTCAGAGTGGTTTCAACTTTTGAGTCTTTTTCCATTTACTGTTTTTTGTTGTTGGTCCACCACCTGAACATTACCCATAGTGATTATTTAATGTGGTTAATGTGATGAATACATGTGTTGATTCACTGCTTTTCGTCTTTGTCTTAGAACCGCGGGGGGTTCAAAGGGATGATGCAGAAAGTAAACCCCTTTAAGTCTCACACACAGGTACTGATCCTCTTAACTCTGTCAACTTTTGATATTAGATGTTAAGTTTGTTTAGAAATACCTGATATAGGGGAGATTACTAGTTAAATGAAGGCAGTTTAGTCTAAGTTGGACTTATTTCGATGGACAAACACCAGCTGGTTGGTTAAGTTTCACCCACTGTTTGTTGCGATACAGACGCCAGGCGAGGAATGTCAGACGGACTCTGCGGTTCCAAATACAGCTTCTTCACTAAAGACGCAGGTACTGGTTATGGTCACAGTCATTGTTGGAAATAATGAAGAAGTTGAAATGATTTCAGGGGTGACCCTTTTTACACTTTAAGACCCGACTGCTCTTAAGATTTCTATCTTTCATCAGGAGAACCAAGCTGTCCACAGCGAGCACTCCTCCAGCTCTGAAAGCATCGATGACAGCGCCATCGAGAGACGTGTAAGACACGAAGCACAAATCTTAATGTCCTGACTTTACTTTTCAAATGCTCTTTATTAAACTGAACATGATCTGCAGCAGGTGCATCTTAACCACAGGTATGAACAGTATCTGACACTTAAGCTATTGTGTTTAATGTGTTTACCGCGGCATAAAGGAGCTGATCGCATCTGCAAGTCACAATGAAAACATGTCGTCTAGCCAGAAAAACGCAAAGCATCTTTCAAGAGAAGCATGTGACGTACGAACTTACCACAAGGAGACAGTGATTGATTGTATCCATGCAGGTTGTTAATCAGACACCAGGCACATGGCCAAAAGGTTCTAGAAAAACACAAATAGAAGTATCTAATCTCATCCTTCCCGGACTGATGAAGTCTGATGATAACAAAGTGAATCATAAAAGGCTCATTTAGGTGATCTTTGAGTCATTACGAGAATATGACAACAGTGGATCAAACGCGTTAAAACTTCAACACCTGTAATCATGAAAAACAACACGATGGAGCTTTTAGCTTTTATCACAGGCTCCTGACACAAAGCCTGAGTTTGCATAAACCCTCGTTTGTGATCTTTTTGAAATGCAGTATTCAGTGTGAGGCATCATGTGCACTGACCCTCTGAGTCAAACTGCAGTTAAATGAACTACTACCTCTTCACAGACTATTTGGTACACTGATGCTGACGTCAGCTGTGAGGTGGAAAGCAAGCCAGCAGCAGCACCGAAGAGAACCATGGTATATTGTTTTTTATTTTTTTAATGACATGTATATTAACTTTCTTTGCAAAATATTGATAAAAAATCAAATATACATAGCTGTATCTCATCCATATTTGTCCATGTGTTTCACAAATTTAGTTGTTGTTGGAATATTAAAAAGTTGGGACTATTCTATTATCCTTCCCTTCCCACTCCAGCTAGCTTAGGATGACCTCTGATGGAACAAGAGAAGGAAGGAATAAATAAATAAATAAACAAATGAATAAATTAATTACATACATAAATAAATGAGAATAAATAAATAAATAAAAAATAAAAATAATAATTAATAATTAATAATAATAATAATAATAATAATAATAATAATAATAATAATAATAATAAAAATAAATACAGGCAGAAATAAATAAGACCCCCAAAAAAACCCAAATAACTACAAAGAACTTACAAACACAACATAAAAAAAGAACCAAGGTATGTTTTTTTTAAAAAAAAAAAACAAACAAACTTTTAGTTTCTTAGCAAAATATTAATAATAAATCAAATATACATAGCCACATCTCATCCATATAGGTCCACATGTTTCACAAATTTTGTGGTTGTTGAAACTCCAGAAAGAGAAATTGACCTATTTTGTAACCCTGGAACAAGAGAAGGAATAAATTAATGAATAAATAAATAAATATACAAAATTTCAATAAATAAATAAAAATAGTGACTAATAATATTCAATATTATTATTATTATTATTATTATTATTATTAATAATAATAATAATAATAATAATAATAATAATAATAATAATAATAATAATAATAAATACATGCAGAAATAAATAAGACCCAAAACCCCCAAATAACTACAAAAATAATAACATTAAAAAAAAAGAACCAAGGTATCTTTTATTTAGTTTCTTAGCAAAATCTTAATAATAAATCAAGTTAATACATTTTTAAATAAACAAAATTAAAAAAATTGAATATAATTATTAAGTACCTGCAGCAAAAAATAAGACGAGAAAAAAAAACTAATAAAATGAAAATAATGATAATAATAATAATAATAACAATAATAATAATAACATAAATAAACAAGGTATATAAAACAGGGACCTTGGTCAGGTTACATTCAGATTAAGTTGACTTAACGTGAAGTAAAAATGCTACTTAAAGCGATCTATGTGTATAGTACTGTCTGATCACTAACACTTGTGTCAAGATTAATCCTATTTTTTTGTATTAATACTTCGCCCGTTCACTGTAGGTGTTTGTGAAGATCTCAAAATATTTGTGTTATTATTTCTTTTCTAGACTTTCAGAATAAAGAGGATCCTGCCCACTGCGTTGTTTGGGCCCGGATCAAAGGTACTATTAATCATATGCTAAATTCCAAAATTTTATATTTTCTTTCCATTGTACAATTAAAATGTATTGCATTGAAAGTATTATTTTCCATAGTCCAATTTTGCTTTTGTTATGTGCTCCACAGGGCTCCTCATCTGACACCGAGGCACCGCCCCAGGTGAGTAGCCGATGCTGCTTCATGTGTAACACACCTTTCAAATAAACAAGTCAGTGCACATGAAAAAATAGGACCAATTTTAATAGAATACAGTTAAATACAACTGACAATAAATACAGCTGTAGTGCATAATGGATCCAAATTTACGGAATTCAATTCAATTCAATTCAATTTTATTTATAAAGCCCAATATCACAAATCACAATTTGCCTCACAGGGCTTTACAGCATACGACATCCCTCTGTCCTTTGGACCCTCACAGCGGATAAGGAAAAACTCCTCAAAAAAAACCCTTTAATGGGGAAAAAAAAAACGGTAGAAACCTCAGGAAGAGCAACTGAGGAGGGATCCCTCTTCCAGGACGGACAGACGTGCAATAGATGTCGTACAGAACAGATCAGCATAATAAATTAACAGTAATCCATATGACACAATGAGACAGAGAGAGAGAGAGACAGAGAGAGAGAGAGATATGCAGGTAATGACAGTAGCTTACAACAACATTAATGAAAGTAATAATATTATAGTTATAGTTCTGGCTACTGTGGTACAATATGTTGAAAGTATGTATTAATATCTGACAGTATACTTGTGTGACAATAGTCATATGTGTATAATAACAGTAGAAGTATGACTAATGACTAATGATGGCAGCAGCAGCAGGAGGCATCTGGCAGGACCACGGCAGCAGCACAACCACACACGTCACGCTGTCCAGGCACCGCTGTGATATGAGTTAATCTGAGAGACAGTGGAGCACAAAGGCTCCGGAGAAGAAGCTGAGTTAGTGACATCCAGAATGGCCGAGTTAGCAAGATGCAGTAATAGGATGAGAGAGAGAGAGAGAGAGAGAGAGAGAGAGAGAGAGAGAGAGAGAGAGAGAGAGAGAGAGAGAGAGAGAGAGAGAGAGAGAGAGAGAGAGAGAGAGAGAGAGAGAGAGAGAGAGAGAGAGAGAGAGAGAGAGAGAGAGAGAGAGAGAGAGAGAGAGAGAGAGAGAGAGAGAGAGAGAGAGAGAGAGAGAGAGAGAGAGAGAGAGAGAGAGAGAGAGAGAGAGAGAGAGAGAGAGAGAGACCGGTGTATTATAGGGGGTCCTCCGGCAGACTAGGCCTAAGTCAGCCTAACTAGGGGCTGGTACAGGGCAAGCCTGAGCCAGCCCTAACTATAAGCTTTATCAAAGAGGAAAGTCTTAAGTCTAGTCTTAAATGTGGAGACGGTGTCTGCCTCCCGGACCGTAACAGGAAGATGATTCCACAGGAGAGGAGCCTGATAGCTGAAGGCTCTGGCTCCTGATCTGCTTTTGGAGACTTTAGGGACCACGAGTAACCCTGCATTCTCAGAGCGCAGTGTTCTGGTGGGATAATATGGCACTATGAGCTCTCTAAGATATGACGGAGCTTGACCATTTAGAGCTTTATAAGTTAACAGTAGGATTTTAAATTCAATTCTGGATTTTACAGGGAGCCAGTGCAGAGAAGCTAAAACAGGAGAAATATGATCTCGTTTCTTAGTTCCTGTTAGTACACGTGCTGCTGCATTCTGAATTAGCTGGAGAGTTTTTAAGGACTTACTAGAGCTACCTGATAATAGAGAGTTACAGTAATCCAGCCTTGAGGTAACAAAAGCGTGGACCAATTTTTCTGCATCTTTTCGGGTCTGGATAGGCCTAATTTTCGCAATATTACGCAGATGAAAAAATGCAGTCCGTGAGGTTTGTTTTAAATGAGAATTAAAAGACAAATCTTGATCAAATATTACTCCGAGGTTTCTTACGGAAGAAAAGCAAAGTGCAGTAGGAGATGAACCAAATGCTCCAGCTGAGCAGCTCTATAGCTGCTTTTCCCACGGTGCAAATTACTGTTTGTGTCGAGCACACACATACTCACATGCAAATCATTTAGCACAGTATTACGTCACATATGTAAATAAAAAATTGAAAGCTCAACATACAGTGCAGCGGCTTCTATTAACACGGCATGATAATATTTTTATAAAGGGTGTGTGGTAAAAGGATAGCCTTTATTTGCCCATGTATTAGGGCCCTGTGTCACAATATATTCAGATTAAAATGTTTCTAAAATTAAAATTCTGGCCTATGGTTTCTTCTCACAGAATTATTTTGTCCTATATAAACCTCATCATCACATAACACTATGTGGCTCAGCGGGTGAATTCCCCTGCACAGTTTCCCATATGTTTTATTTCCTGCTGGCAAGAACATGAGAGCACTCTGTGCCTGTGGCAACTCTTAGCAGAAATGACAGATCAGCATACTTGAGTGAAATGTAACCTGCTTGTCAAAATGGCTTTTAAAGAACAACAAAAGACACACTGTATAACATCTGTTGCATCACTCTGTACTGTATCTGTCCTGCTTCGTCTGTTATCGCTTCACATTTAACTTAATGTAGTTGATGTGTAGGTACACAGAGCCACAATATTGTTATTTCCTTTTAACTTAAGACTTAATTGAAATCATGAAAAAAAAATCATAGTATAGTATGTCGTCCAAAATCATGAAAAAAAATCATAGCATAGTATGTCGCCCAAAATCATGAAAAAAAGCAATAGTATAGTATGTCATCCAAAACCATGAAAAAAAGTCATAGCGTACTATGTTGTCCAAAACCACAAAAAAAAAATCATAGTATGGTATATTGTCCTAAATCCTGAAAAAAAGTGATAGTATAGCATGTGTCCCAAAACCATGAAAAAAGGTCATAGTATAGCATGTTGTCCAAAATCATGAAAAAAAATCATAGTATAGTATGTCGTCCTAAATCATGAAAAAAAGTCATAGTATGTCGTCCAAAATCATGAAAAGAAGTCATAGTATAGTATGTCGTCCTAAATCATGAAAACAAGCCATAGTATAGTATGTTGTCCAAAACCATTAAGTCATAGTATAGGATGTCGTCCAAAATCATAAAAAAGTCAGTTAGCATGTCGTCCAAAATCATAAAAAAGTCATAGTTAGCATGTCGTCCAAAATCATAAAAAAGTCAGTTAGCATGTCATCCAAAATCATAAAAAAGTCACAGCACAGCATGTCGTCCAAAACCATGAAAGTCATAGTATGTCGTCCAAAATCATGAAAACAAATATTATGTCATACAAAATCATGAAAAAAAGTCGTAGTATAGTATGTCGTCCAAAATCATGTGTCATCCAAAGTATATCGTCCAAAATCATGAAAAAAAGTCAGTGTGGTATATCGTCCTAAATCATGAAAACAAGCCATAGTATAGGATGTCGTCCAAAATCATGAAAAAAAAATCATAGTATAGCACGTCACCCAAAATCATGAAAAAAAAGTCATAGTATGTCGTCCTAAATCATGAAAAAAAGTCGTAGTATAGTATGTCGTCCAAAACCATGAAAAACCATCATAGAAAAGTATGTCGCCAAAAATCATAAAAATCATAGTCATAGTATAGTATGTTGTTCTAAATCATGAAAAAAGTCATAGTATAGTATGTTAATAAATCATTTGAAAACAATGATTCAATTCAGCTTTATTTGTCATGCTCTCCATACAAACAAGCAGTACAAAGTGCTTACCATAGCAATTATGAAACAACACAGACAAAAAATAAACCAAATAAACTAATACACAGAATTTTGAAAGAACAGAAATTTATAACAATAAAATGTTTAAAATCATTACATAAAAGTTTGTAAAATAAAGTGATTAAAACTGAACATTAAGGCTAAACTGTCACAGATTAGAGGCAACTACTTTCATGGGACACATAAGGAAAATCAAAGTACAGTGGTGGAGGATCCCAATGATTTATGTATGCATACTACTGATAGAACATACTCTCCTACTTTAAGTACATTGTCTTGATAATACTTGAACATTTTAGTACATTATTTAATGCAGGAGACAAGACAAAACTTCTTTGTTGCAAAAGGTGAAAAAGCCATGCTGCAAAAGAAAATACTGTAAAATGACCATTTTGGCCAAGATAATACAACAGTGTCACATGTCTATTAGTCATCAGTCAGCATTTCTGAAATGGGAACAAAGGATGCATCAAGGTGAAACGTTTCAGCCATTGTATGACAGCAACATAGGATCTTAAGATTGTTAGTAAGTGGTACCATCTAACAGCACTGTGGACAGACATTCAGTGTGATATATTCCTGTGTTGTAGGAAGTCGTGGAGGTTCAGACGCTGGAGATGGCTGAGGTGCTGGTGTCCAGTGAAGGAGCGGCCCTGGACCCTCTCGAAGCAAGCTCATTTTTTATGCCTTATAATAAAATGTCACATGATGCTTGTTTTAGGTGTATTTTATTTTACAGTACATGCAGAATTTTTCCAACGAGTTTCAAATTGTTCACACACAGGATGAGGAAGGCCTTTTGTTGTGGTGGAGAACAGTAGAGGGTAAGCTTTTTATTGACAATGTTTTGTTGATTTATTGCTGATCCTGCTTATCACTTACATACATATACTCTATAATATAAACTGAAGCTGCAATCCTTTATTTCCTGTGTGTTAGGCTGGGATGAGTGGAATGAGGCCAACGAGAATGATGAACCTGAAGAGTAAGTAGTACATTAAAGTTATAAATTCACTTGTAGAACTCATTTTTTCTAAAGCTTAAAGTGACAGTTCACCCAAAAATCAAAAATAGATCTTTTGCCTCTTACCTGTAGAGCTGTTGCAGAGTGTTTGCTATGTTGGGGATAATGGTCGGAGACACGTCTGCCTTCTCTCCAATATTATGGGACTAGATAGCAATTGGTGTCTTTCCAAAAATAATGACCCAGTTACTGAAGACACTCCACAGACATTCTAACAATGCGCAGAAGCAAGCATGCATCACGTCATGGATTGACATTTTGTGTAATCAATTGGTTTTCTATAGAAGCCTCATTGTCCTTTGGTAGTAATCTGCCACCGGAAATTGACACCACCCTAAACTAGCCGGTAGCTAAAAGACTACAATTAGTGATGGCCAAATGAGGCCCCATGAACCACTGTCTTCATTTTCTGAAGCCACTAGATGAAAGTGGTTCACAAGGCTTCATTTGGCCATCACTAACTACAAGGCTAGGCTTCTATAGAAAACCAATGGATTACACAAAATGTCAAACAAATCATTCACGGAAACCAGTTTGCTGCAATTTTTATGTCAGAACATCAACGAAAACCACTGACCACTCTGTGAGTTTCATGGCTTTGAAAACAAACGCTTAGGGTGGTTTTAGGAAAATGAGCAATCGTCGCAATTTTGGTCTCTGTATCATAAACAACCCAGAGATGGGGCTCAAGGTGCAAAATACCAGACTTCTCCTTTAATGCCATTCTTCTCAGCTAAGCTGTGATCAGTGGTGCTTGGTGACCTAGCAGTAGATACACACTTTCTTCTGTGCTATATTGCAGTTGGCAGGTTTAGTTTGATAGAAAGAAAATAGTCCCTACGTGAAACCGGTCACAACAAGGTTTGTGGATTATCTTAAATAACCAAGTCATCATTTCTGGGAAGAGACATTGCTGTTGAGTTTTTCAAACAAAGTGCAATCTAGATCAATGATTAGCACTACAGGGAAGAGGAAAAATACATATTTTGTTTTGGATAAACTGTCCCTTAGAGTAACACTGACCAATATTAAGAGCAGTAAATCTGCCTTTAAAATGAACTTAAAAGCTGTATCACAGTACTGTGCTCAAAATCCCAAACAACCTAGTTTGGTATCACAATAAATTTACAATATTTAAATTTCTACCTTTCACAAGTAAGGATGGCACCTTGTCCACTGAACTAACATTCATCAAAAGCTGCACCCTCATAATTTTTCTTTGTTTCCTTGTCTCAGAGTGGTGGAACAAGCAGCAGATCGTGTCTTCATGGCGGCTCGTCTTTTTGTTCGCTTCTTCAACCAGCGTGGCGCCTCCCTCCAGCAGCGTATCCTGGGATTGCTGTCTTTGGCTGATGCAGCAGACATCTTCCATAAGAAAACCGTCACAGCCAGTGTCGGTGGCGGCGTAGCCAGTGTTGCAGGGTCTATCACTACCATCACCGGGCTCATTCTGGCGCCCTTCACTGCAGGAGCATCGCTCATCGTCACCGCTGTAGGCATTGGTGTCGCTACGGCGGGTGGGATTGCATCTGCTTCAGCCAACATCACCGACACAGTCTATTCGAAGACGGACCGCAAGAAGGTGGAGAAGATGATCCACGACTACGAGGAGGAGATAAAGGACATCAAGGATTGCCTGGAGTTTTTGCAGGTGAGAAGAAAGGAGGCAGGTTTTCAGTTTGTCAGTTGCAGGCAAAGCTTGAGAACAACTGCAAAACCATATAATCATTTTACTCATTAGCTTTGAGTGAGAAATCATATTTGCCTTAAAGGGATAGTGCACCCAAAAATGAAATGCAGCCATTATTTACTCACTCTCATGCCGAGGGAGGCTCTGGTGAAGTTTTAGAGTCCTCACATCCCTTTCGGAGATCGGCGGGGGGGCGGCTAACACACCTAATGGCTGACGGCGCCCCAGACTAATGTCCAAGAACACAAAATTGAAACCACAAAATATCTCCAACATGCTCACCCGTAGTGATCCAAGTGTCTTTAAGTCCTGACATAAAAAGTTGTGTTCTTGGACGTTAGTCTGGGGCGCCGCCAGCCCTTAGGTGTGCTAGCCGCTCCCCCCGCCGATCTCCGCAAGGGATGTGAGGACTCTAAAACTTCACCAGAGCCTCCCTCGGCATATGGGCTAGTAGTAGTGATGGCCAAATGAGGCCTCATGAACCACTCTTTTTTTTTCTGAAGCCGCTACATGGCGCTGTCTGTTCAACAAAGGTTTGAAAGAACACTTCACTGCAAGTCCTTCAGCCTTAGCCAAGAGCACCATCTGGTGGGGTCAGAAAATAAAGAAAGTGGTTCATGAGGCTTCATTTGGCCATCACTAGTGAGTAGATAATGGCTGAATTTTCATTTTTGGGTGCACTATCCCTTTAAGGTTAAAAATGTAGGCATAGATAGGATTTTCTACTAAACTAGGAGTGACAAAAGTCATTTAAAATCTGCAACTGACTATTAAATTCTGGCTTTTCCTCCCAATGGTACACTGGAATCTTTGGTTTTTGGTCCTATGCCAATGACGATGACACAGGCTTTCATGCTAACCAAGGTCTAGACGTGCAATTTGAAATGATAATGTGGGCATCAGCGCTAAAAACTGACCACCACATAACTTAATGTTTTCTCATTCCACCCTACTATTACCAGGATTGGTTGGTAAACAAGTCCTCTTTCTTATTTAGCACTGCTTAATTGCAGTTTTACTAATAACATAAAATCTTTTATCCTTATCCACACAACAGGAAGGGATGGACACGCTTGAAGAGTGGAACTTTGAGAAGTACGCTGAGAGCATTTCGAAGAAGCACCTTAACCAGAATGTCAAACATGTAGTGAAGGAGGGTGGCCGGGCCGGCAAGGCTTTAGTGATCAACACGGAGAGCCTGATCAGTACAGTTCAGGTCCTCAGTGTTGCAGGGGGTGCTGCTAAAGCCGCCCAGGTGATGAGCGTTACCACCGGAGTTATGTCGGGTCTCTTTCTCGCTCTCGATGTCTTCTTCCTGGCAAAGGACGGCATGGAGCTCAAACAGGGAGCCAAGACAGAGTTTGCTGGTAAGATTCGAGATGTTTGTAAAGACCTGCAGGACGGGCTGCTGGAGCTGAACCGCATCAAGGAAGAACTGCAGAAAACCATCGATGGGATAGAGGTGGAGGTAGACGAGGAGGAGGATGAAGAGCTGTTGAAGTCTGATCTGAAGAAACTTATTGAGTTAGAAGGATAGTGATTGGAAAATGAAAGCCTCTCTGTTTTAGAGGTGCTGTATGTGACTCTGGGGGAATGTAGCTGAATGGAGGTCGTCGTCAAATACCGGCGCTTTGGGCTGGTAGTCAGACTGGATTGCAAACCCAAAGTATCAGTATTTAATGACCTTGACTCAACTATGTTTCTCCAGACTTACATACAGCACCTTTAATCCCAATGCCAAAAACAATCACTATTACTACTGTAATTGTTTCTCACAAGACCTATTTTGTAGTAAAATAGATTTTAAATATTTATTAGGTATATTTATAATATTGGTAGTAATTTTAATTTTTTGTATGTACATTGTGTTTGTGCCATAAACCGTCACTTTGTTTTGCAATAAAAGTGGTTTCATGCTTATTTGTTTGGCTTTTTTTGTTTCGGTTGTGAAAGGGAGGAAAACATTTGTAAGCAGAATTCAGGGTGGGTGGGTGAGGCGTGATCACCGTGTGCTCAGAGAGTGATGCACTGATGCGTGCATAAGAGAGAAAAATGTTGAAGGACAACTCTGTCTGCCAGGCTTTCAAAGTCCTTTTTCACAAATTCCCTGATGTTAATCATATCTTGGTGATCCATCATCTCAGAAGTGAACAACTGTTCTTAAAGGAAAACACCATTCAAAATTCCCTTATTATTTCCATGGCCTATTAGAGTTCAACCAATATTTGTGAACATGAGCTACTCTCTCAAAGCCAGAAAGCAGAGATGTCTCAAACTTGTGATTTCATTGGGTCAAGAGTCTGGCACTGCTCCACAGACAATGAACGGGGGCCTGATTTTGTGGACCCACAGATAGTTTTGTTTTGTTTTTTTTTTTTTTATACCTCAGAATATTCCCCTGGGTGCTCTGTGTCACCTAAAACATCTTTCCCAGTTCAGTGTCAATGGAGCAGCTCCAGACTATATACCTTATGACATCGCAAATTTGGGTTTTAGCACTCTAGCTTTTGGATTTGGGTGGGTTGTTCATGTCAATTAATATTATCTTAGACCATAGGAATAACGTATCAGTTTTAGAAATGGACATCGCTCCCCTTTAACAGCACATGGGCCACACAGCATGAAGGCCAATAGCAGATGGCCAAAAATAAAAGAAGAGAAAAACTTTAGATGAAGGTAATGGGAAAACCATGACGCTTTTCAGCTGAGTTTCTTCTGAATGAGGAAGTCTTTAAAAATAACTCGGTGAGTTCATTTCAAGTCAAGCATACCGGTTTTCCTTTGAATCAGGCAAGAAAGAACAAAAGGTCGAGCAAATCCAGAAACAAAAGATGGAATGGTTCCAACTTGATGGTCTGCTGACTGTTTATGCATTGTTTACCTAGTGCAAGCGCGTACAGTTTGTTACCCTGAACAAGAGCAAAGAGAGTTAACTATGGATGGGTACCGAAACCCGGTACTAAATTAGCCAAGGGGCTTAATTATCAAAGACTGTAATATTGATACGCTCTGACAGCATCAGTTCTTTTATCGGTACCCATCCCTAGGGTTAACAGAAGAAATTAATTAAATTGTGGACGAATAAGTTTACAATTCTTAAAGTTTATCTTAAAACAATACTCATGCCTATATGTACTATATTGAACCAGTTTTTGGCTGTGGTTGACTGTCCATATTAGCTGAAAGAAATCCCTCTCTTAAAGGGAGAGTTTAGATTTTTTTAAGTGGGGGTGTATGTGGTACTTATCCTTAGTCAGTGTATTACCTACTGTAGATGGTCCAGTTTGGAGAAGCAGGACCGTGTATCGCCATGAAAGCCAAGAAGTCTACTGCTGGTGTTCGGGGCAGAAGCAAAACCTATTTTAGCCACCTAAGGAAAGATCAGTATCCATCTAAGTGTATGCTATATTTAGATACTAGTGTCACTACTTTGCTTTGCTTTGCTATAAGAGAGGTTGTTTTGTACAGAGAAATTAAGTTATTTGCTTAGCTGCTAAGGAGAGTCTGTAGCTGTGCGGCAGCTCGTTCTTTGGCTTGGTGTGTACTGTTGTGTTTTTGTCCACCACTTCCTGGCCATCAAGTTGTAATTCAATTCATAATCACATCACAGCGAAACTGAAGAGGCTCCAACCACCAGACCTGTAGATTGCAGTGAGCTAGCATAGTGTAGTGTGCCTCCCAGTGTGTCTGCTATACCCTGCAGAGGCATAAAAACATTATTTTTACCTTGCAGCACACAGAAGTTGCTGTTCTACCATTGCCTTGATGAGTTTGGTGCTTTAAAGGGTTAGTCCAGAGTCACCAAATTCAATGACACGAAGTCAAACAATTAACTAACCAACTGAGGCAATGATAGTGCAGCAACTCCCATGTTCTGCAAAGCAGATGTACTGTTGACTTTTGTATGTGGCTAAAATGCGTTTTGCTGTTGCACCTGTTCACAGCAGTACATTGCTTAGCTTTCATGACGGTACTCCTGCCTGCTTCTCCAAACTGAGGGCATGCCGACTGACATCTACTGTGGGTAATACACTGACTTTGGATAAGTACCTCACACAACCCCACTTCTAAAAAATCCAAACTATCCCTTTAAGTGATTTCAATGTCAGTGTTGAGGGACAAAATCCACACTCCCAAGTCTGTGCAAAAAAATACTAAGTTTAGCTGAAGCTGTGAGGAGGCTTCAGCAGTCTGAGTGAGTGAAATCAAGTGGTAACCTTCGAAAGTCAGGGGCTGTACACATGCCGCGTTTTTTTGCGACCTCAAATTCATTGTTTTAAATGTAGACATAACATGCAGTGCACACGTGTTCGCAAGCGCCTATTTTTCAGGGTGCAACGACTGCACACTGAGATAAACCGAGTTCAACTTTTGGAATGCAGCAGCGCACACTGCATGTCGTGATGAGGTACAACCAATCACAGCCTTCTCCTGTAAATATCAGTCTGTGGTCAATATGGAAAAGTTGATCATTTTAGTGCAGAGCTGCCAGAGCATTACAACAATCCCACGGACGATAGACCTACACACTTATAAATAGCACCAGGAAGAAAATCAGCCCTGTATTCAGGATTTCAGGTAAATGGGCTATGGTACAATGCTTGTTAAGGTTGCTTAGCAACCTCAGACCCAACCTGCCACTGTACTCTTGAAAGCTGGCCAAAAAAAAAAAAAACAAAAAAAAAACAAAAAACAACGGCATAGAAGTAGCACCAAGTGCCTGATCCCATGGTTAAAGTAGTGTTTTCTTGCTGGGTCATGATGCAGAGATCGTGACACAAAGCAGGAACTTGATACTAAGAACACTAACTCGGGAAGATTCCTTATTGATTGATCCAACTAAGATTACTGAGACCTCATAAAAGCTTTAGGTTTTTACAAAGAAAGACTGAGTACTTTGTCCTGAAGAACTGAAATAGCTTCAAGAAGGAAGAACAGTTACAGCGACTAATAACCCTTTAATGTACATATGGGAATTGTTAGATAACACTTGAAAAATGTGTTGAGTAGTTCCTCATTCTTTCAGAGAACTTTTGCTGGGTCACTGTGTTGGGACATTTATGAAGATAATTTACAAACACTTGATCTGATACTGGCCTATTACACTAACAAAAATTATGTGAAATACAATACAACAAAATCTCTGAACTTCATCTTTAAGAGCGGGATTTCTTTCAGTCAGTATGCACAGCAAGGACAATCAACCACAATCCAAAAAAACTCTCTTATGTGTCAATATAATAATATAATACATCTCTAATTGTTGGACTGATTATTATTTACTGCCTTAATTTACTTGTCCTTGTCAGTGAGCTTCAGACTTTCAAAGATCACACCCAATCCTTACACCAAAATTTCATATCAAGAAATTTGTGGAGCTGATGCCACATCTCAAGATGCACAAAGCAGTGTGAGGGTATGGCCATTTTGCTTCTTCAACCATGTCGACTATGGCTCATATAATAATAAGAACAGTACCGGTTGTTGGGTATGAGCCTTGGGCAAATAACTGTAAAAATATGTAGTGAATGGAGCAGAGATCATACATTCAAAGGGTGGAGATTACTGTTTGGTTACTGTTAGATTCCAGGTGTTTCACAGTAGGAATATGTACCTAGTTTGTCCTTTTTAGTATTATTATGCCACTACAGTGTTTTTCAATGGCTGTAATAAAGAACTAAATAAGCAGTAGGAAAGCAGTCGTCTACTTACACATCCAGCAGAATCACAGCAGCATCAGCACCCACTAGAGATGTCCCTCTGGCTGTCTGAAAATTATAAGATTGATAACACTCGTCGATATAGAGACTGGATAAATGAAAAACATGATTAAAGGTATTTTTACACACTACACCATTTCTTCATTACTTGTTACAAGTTGTAAACACACAGTGAGACAATGCATGTGTGGAATAACTGTAAAAATATTCCCCACAGCAGAAAGCATAGTTTGTAATTAAGATTTCCTGTGTCAAAGTTCCCACATATTTTCATGGAGAAATTCCAAAACTTTTCCATGACCTTTAAATGACTCATAATATAATTTCCATGACCATTCAACACGTTTACAAACAACCTACTTCAAATGGTAATTATATTATTATAAATGGTCCATGGATAATGGTATGTTGGTTAATTTGTTAAAAAATAAAATAAAATCTGTGCCTTTTAACAACCATGCTCTATGTGAAGGCAGTTAAAAATATTCGTACACCGATTACAACTTTTTGGGCCGATCCCGATTTCCGATTTGCAGAGTGTTTGGACAGCCGATTCCGTTTTTTTCAAACCACTTTACAGCACACAAGATATTGCAATATTTTCTATCTTTGCTCAATTAGAGCATTTTAACCAAGATACAACCAGCTTTTCAATAAACATCTCAAACAAACAAACAAAAACAGTGACACACACAGGTTAAGAAACATTTTCCTTTTTGCTCAAATATATCTTCAGGAACAGTATTAAAATAAGTAAAAAAGGCATACATAAATAAGAACATAGATAAATAAAATAATAATTCTTGGTGTATAGCAGTTGTGGGTAATTTCTTGAATAGACAAAAATTCCATACGGCCGACATGGTGTAGGTTGTCTGTATGAAAGCCCTTGGCGCTGAGGACGCGCCTGTTTAACACGGACAATTAACAACTCTCTCCTTCTCTCTTTTGATGTGTGTGCGTGAATGATTAAGGTGAGAAGCCATATTTGTAAGAATTGAGTGTAAAGCTACTTTTCCTTTTGTTTATTTCAGAACCACACACACACACACACTTGTTGTGAACCTCCTGCATTGAAAATTGAAGTATTTTCTCAAACCTGATTCTCTGGCCGGAATCATTTACTCCATAGTTGTCCTACGCAAACCAGTATGTCCCTGAGGTCCCCTTCCTCACATCGCCCAAGCCGTGAGTTACACGACATGCTGATATTACATGATGTGACTGACGTTTTAAATCGGCATATTTAACGGAAACTTCAGGATTTATGACCCTACATGTTAAATCACACTGTCACACCATTATTTTTCTTGCTCCTCTTGCCTGGCGTTTTTCAAACATAACGGAATCAAACTCTATTCAAACACAATTCCAACTCGCTTACACACATGGAGGGAGAGACAGAATGAACAGGATAAACAGAATGTCACGCATCGATGCAGAGCAAAGCAACGTTGCTTCAATAGCACACTTAAAACACAATAAGATGCAGCTGGTACGATTCATTTCATATGAATAACATCGCATAATAAAACCAAATGTCTGTGACATGGGAGAAACTGCCTATGTACACCTGCGTCACAAGACAGCATATATATAAGGTTGTTTGGTTTCAAAGCACCAAAATGGAGCTCTTCGTCATCAAAATGTCATGTTTGGTGAATTAATTATCTCACCGGGTAGTGTCTCTCTTTGCGTCAATGAACAAAAGTTTTAAACAGTTGGGGTCCTGAGGAGGTGAAAATACAGAGGTAAACAATATTTCATGAGAAAAAAAAAAAATAAAATATTAAGCAAATAAAACAGTTAAGATGTGTTTTCTTATCCCGTAACTATGGTGACTCCTCAGATAATTCCCCTGGTTTCGGAACAACTGTCATTTGAAGCTTGACTACATAATCACAGACATCACCAATTCACTGTGTATGTGTTGACATATTACACAAGAGAGTTTACCACCATGTGCTTGTCAATCTGTACAATCTCTAGGTATACAAAAATTAGCCATAGCAGTTTCTCCTGTGTTGATGTTTATTGTGTTCATTGTGTGCCCTGCACCATCAGTATTTGTAGAAGTTTACTCCAGTGTGACTCAGTATATATGCTCCAACTGACTGATATCAAGTTAAATGTTGATGTAATGTCTGGAGTCCAGCTCTTCATGTTTGGATCCCTCATTTTACCTTTTACAATCAAACCCGGGAGCAGAGTAACGTATAAAGCGTTTACAGTAAACGCAGCAGTAGAAATTAAGTTATGAGGAAACTTAGTTCCTTTAATATTATTTCTGATTATAATGTCATCCTCAGTTGTGACGGACTAAAAACTCCCTTTGACTGATTCATTTACTCCACACTGACGTGCTCCGATAAAGGAACAACAAGAAGGAATGAATATTATGAGGTTTCTGGAAACTAATAATCAATCATCACGATCACGGGTCACATCTGTCTTTTCCCATCATGACAAGTTTTCCCTGATGCCTCTTGTGTGACACAGAAAGAATGTGCTCTAGCTTGTTTACGGCGCTGCCAGAACAGTGCTTACCAAATGCCTGACTGCTTCCTCCACTTGAATAGCCTTTGTTCATTAAATAAACAAAGGTGTTTGCTTAAAAATGCACTTTCGGAGAGCACAATATTGATTTGTGTTGATTTAGCTTTACATTTCAATGGCTATCATTACGACCAGACTCGACATCACAGCAGCTTTTATCATGGCATAATGTGGTCCTATTGTAGCAGGAATGAAGACAGAACTTGTTTAAAGTACGTGCCAGGTGTCTGTCTGTCTGTCTGTGGACAGATCTTGTCAATACCATAGCAATGTGACTGTGCAAGATGCAATCATGATGTGTAGTTATGATCAAAATGAAAGCCAAGTAAGGGGGTTTTAGCAGAGTGGAAGGGGCTCCTCCACTTTGTGCCATTTGTATGAAGTCGCAGAATGCTGTATGACAGCTGAAGTGATCCCACTGCATTCATTTTAAATACTTAAAACCTGATTTACCCCCTGTTGTATTAAGTGTAGCATTTTTTTTACTTTGTTACACTTAGTCTAGCAGGAGAAATGGGTTCCAGTGTACCTGCTCGGCATTTTTGTAAGCTGTTTTCTTAAGGCTCTGATGGTGTCTAGTTAAGACTGTTTCATGTCGCCATTGTCAACTAATGGTCCATGGGGTTTGTTTGGCAGCCATCTTGAACTGATATCAAAGCCAAAAAAACAAAAACAATGATTTTTGTAACTCCTGAACCAAACAACACACAAGGACCAGTAAACCCACTTTCATATATTTGTGACACCAGACATTTGTAGCATCAACTAAACATGTTTTGCTGAATATTTATTGATTGTTTTGTTATTATTATTCTATTTTTAGTATATTTAGTAATTTACTTTATGTTGCTTTATTCTTTATCTCATTGAATTTTTTAATCTGCTGTTATTTTCTGTATCTATGCCTGTGAGGTCAACCTTGAGTGTTGTGAAAGCCACTTATAAATAAAATGTATTATTATTATTATTATTATTATTATTATTATTATAATTATTATTATTAATCAGTCCCTCCAGGATCTCGTGACAAAAAAAAACAAAACAAAAAAAAAAACAAAAAACTTGAATTTGCAGCCAATTTTGTCAAAAACTGTGATAAAAATTGCAGCATTTTATGTGATTTTTGGCAGGAAATTGCTGCAAATGACAAGAGGGAAAAAATGTTTTTTTTTTTTTTTATATTTAAAATACTACCTCCAAAAAAATAAGTCATGTAATCACTTGCTATAATAATCATACTGAATATTACAAAAATAGCTGCAATGTTTTTTATAGTTCTCTTCTTTAGTTTTATTTAATTAGTTTCAAAACACCAATAATGTTGCAAAAAATCCTGAGTGAATAATGTAGCTCTCAAACCAGACAATGTGACAGTAAAACAACACGAAAGCTACATCCTCTGTAAACATAACATTTTCATAAATTCAACACATATTGTATGCATTTAAACAGTGCAAATTCTTATGTCAAAACAGAGCGTTTCTCCATACTGCATTGCCATTAGCGCGATTTGACGATGCGTCTGATGACCTTTCAAATGACGTTGCATGCGCAATGATTTCTGGTCGGCCGGAAAATGAGGAAAAATATGGAAAAATTGTGGGACTTCGGAAAACTTGCAAGCCCCCGCAAATATTGCAGACTTTCGTTGAATTTACATTAATTATTGCAATCACGATTTTCTGGAGGGACTGATTAATAATAAACAGGCAAATAACAAATATATATATATATATATATATATATATATACAGTACAGGCCAAAAGTTTGGACACACCTTCTCATTCAATGCGTTTTCTTTATTTTCATGACTATTTACATTGTAGATTCTCACTGAAGGCATCAAAACTATGAATGAACACATGTGGAGTTATGTACTTAACAAAAAAGGTGAAATAACTGAAAACATGTTTTATATTCTAGTTTCTTCAAAATAGCCACCCTTTGCTCTGATTACTGCTTTGCACACTCTTGGCATTCTCTCCATGAGCTTCAAGAGGTAGTCACCTGAAATGGTTTTCCAACAGTCTTGAAGGAGTTCCCAGAGGTGTTTAGCACTTGTTGGCCCCTTTGCCTTCACTCTGCGGTCCAGCTCACCCCAAACCATCTCGATTGGGTTCAGGTCCGGTGACTGTGGAGGCCAGGTCATCTGCCGCAGCACTCCATCACTCTCCTTCTTGGTCAAATAGCCCTTACACAGCCTGGAGGTGTGTTTGGGGTCATTGTCCTGTTGAAAAATAAATGATCGTCCAACTAAACACAAACCGGATGGGATGGCATGTCGCTGCAGGATGCTGTGGTAGCCATGCTGGTTCAGTGTGCCTTCAATTTTGAATAAATCCCCAACAGTGTCACCAGCAAAACACCCCCACACCATCACACCTCCTCCTCCATGCTTCACAGTGGGAACCAGGCATGTGGAATCCATCCCTTCACCTTTTCTGCGTCTCACAAAGACACGGCGGTTGGAACCAAAGATCTCAAATTTGGACTCATCAGACCAAAGCACAGATTTCCACTGGTCTAATGTCCATTCCTTGTGTTTCTTGGCCCAAACAAATCTCTTCTGCTTGTTGCCTCTCCTTAGCAGTGGTTTCCTAGCAGCTATTTGACCATGAAGGCCTGATTCGCGCAGTCTCCTCTTAACAGTTGTTCTAGAGATGGGTCTGCTGCTAGAACTCTGTGTGGCATTCATCTGGTCTCTGATCTGAGCTACTGTTAACTAGCGATTTCTGAGGCTGGTGACTCAGATGAACTTATCCTCAGAAGCAGAGGTGACTCTTGGTCTTCCTTTCCTGGGTCGGTCCTCATGTGTGCCAGTTTCGTTGTAGCGCTTGATGGTTTTT
Organism: Epinephelus lanceolatus; assembly: GCF_041903045.1. Taxonomy (NCBI): domain Eukaryota; kingdom Metazoa; phylum Chordata; class Actinopteri; order Perciformes; family Serranidae; genus Epinephelus; species Epinephelus lanceolatus. The sequence goes on from NC_135755.1 coordinate 17,315,186, forward strand.
GTGACTCCACATTGGGACACATTGAAAGTTTTTGCAATTTTCCGGACTGACTGACCTTCATTTCTTAAAGTAATGATGGCCACTCGTTTTTCTTTAGTTAGCTGATTGGTTCTTGCCATAATATGAATTTTAACAGTTGTCCAATAGGGCTGTCGGCTGTGTATTAACCTGACTTCTGCACAACACAACTGATGGTCCCAACCCCATTGATAAAGCAAGAAATTCCACTAATTAACCCTGATAAGGCACACCTGTGAAGTGGAAACCATTTCAGGTGACTACCTCTTGAAGCTCATCGAGAGAATGCCAAGAGTGTTAAGTACATAACTCCACGTGTTCATTCATAGTTTTGATGCCTTCAGTGAGAATCTACAATGTAAATAGTCATGAAAATAAAGAAAACGCATTGAATGAGAAGGTGTGTCCAAACTTTTGGCCTGTACTGTATATACACACATATATATATATATATATATATATATATATATATATATATATATATATATATATATATTAGGGCCGATTATAGCCATTAGAGAATAATTGGCAAAAAGTTAACACTTACATTTTCATCGTTAATAAAATGCAGGGAACATGGTGTTTTACTTAGAAATTATGTCCTTTTGTTACTTTTTGCACTACAACCTACCTCTGTTAAATTGGCAATAATAAGAACAACTCTGGTACTGTGAATATACATGTGAATGTCTTAATTCATATTCCCAGAGATTTACGGCCTTTTTGCACATCATATTTTTGATTTGTGTATTTGAAAATAGTAAAATGTTCTTCCTTCAATTTATATCTTTGTAACCAGTGTCTGAACTATATTTAAGCCATCAAAAACAGGTATTTCGGGGGGTTTTAAATTGAAAAACATAAAAATTTTATCGGCTGATATATCAGTTATCGGATTTTTTTATTCCATAATATCGGAATTGGCATCGGCCCCAAAAAATCCATATCGGTCGGGCCCTAATATATATAAAATTTAGTTCATTTGTGTTTGTATGTTGTCTGATGCAGAAGTAATTACAAATCAACATTTTTCATCACTTGCTTGGACATCAGTACAAGAAGGCCACCAAATGAACCCCATGGACCATTAGTTCACATCAGCAACATGAAAAAATTGTAACAACACTAGACACTATTAGAGCCCAATCACACAGAAAGCGTTTTGCAGGTTGCCAGGGAACCACCCCATCACCTGCTTACACTAACCTTCCTGTGGAATCAATCTACTGTTTTGTTTTGTTTATTTTTTTCTTCACAGTAATAAGTATCTGGTCCCCAAAATGTTCAGACAGAGTGTTCTTGCTCTAGCTCTAGTTGAGGGTGAGAGGCTGTCAGGAAGTAGTTTGTTGGGAACAGGGAAACAGAGATCTGTGTGGGTACATGAGACCCGTAAAAGGGGGATGGATCACGGGGAGTACCGCCAGTTGGTCCAGGAGCTCCTCCTCCAGGATGGCCGTTACCAGGCATATTTTAGGACGACTCAGGGGCAGTTTGACAACCTGCTGTCTATCATCAGGCCAGATAACTAGGTATCTAGCAACCGTACCACCAGTTTCTCCTCCACTTTTTACCAACCGTAAACTTGTTGTTGTGACCACCACAGAAGGCCTGCCTCTCAAATCATCCAACTGGATGATGGACAAACACTAGCAAAAAGCTTTACTCTCATTAAAAACAATTACAAAAGCCGCCTCCAGCTGCTAAAACGCTTACTGTGTGATCACAGCCTTAGGGTCCTAAAAAAATATCTGGTTACAAAAACATGCCCTTTGGGTACACGGAAACATGTTTCTCCTGTTAGATTAGTGACATTACAGAGGCAGTCACCCTCACTACTGTACAGCAGCTATGGTGGTGGTATTATTCACATTAACACTGACTGCAGAAGTAGTTTTTTAGAAACATTTCTACAAACAACATCCACAGTGGTAACAATAGTAACAATTACAGTGGCCGTATGCATCAGAACAGTATTAGCAAAACTGCAATAGGAGCAGGGGCAGTAATAGTTCAACAAAACACAGCAAGAAACTCATGCGCACACCTAAAGGTGACACAAACTGAGTTTACAGAAAGACAAACCCTGAGGCCAAACCCCAGGGTTCACATTTGTTCACTTTTCATTTCAGGTAAGTGACAGCAGCTGCCAAATAAATCACCATTAACCTACATAAAAGCTATCATTTTCTTTAGAGTAGAAAATTGAGTTGTCATCACTCCATGACAACAGCTTGGCTGTCTGCGAGGCTCCGACAATCTATAAGTCAGATTCACCCCTCGTTCCTCCACAACTCTATCCTTTCATCCAAATATGGTAACTTTAAAAAAAAATCAAGGTGGCGATGACCAAAATGCAGAACTCAAAATGGGTCACGAACCAATGGGTGACATCACAGTGGCTACATGCTTTATTTCATACAGTCAATGGTTGTAAGTCAGAAATGGCAGGAAAGAAAAAGAGTGTCCACTAAGATAAAGCAACTTGCTATTAAAAAATATATATATCTATTTAACACGGTTCTCACTGGCTCAAAATCTTAGACTGGATATATTTAACCAAATGGTCTTAATTTTTGAGTGTTACGCTTTGATTAAAATGAAAAAGTTTCTTTTTAGGAGACTTCAAATATAGTAAAAGGCTCAGTAAATGCAATTTTAGTCAATTAATGACTACCATAGACAAGTGGCCTGGTCATTTTCTCTTTCCGTGGTCCTCTTCTTGAGCCTCGCTGTGTGCATAAGTAAACACCTCTCCCATCCTTGACAACACGGATGTGGTGAAGTAATTAATTTCCTTGTGACAAAAGTCAACAAGTGCTGTGTGATGTGGGCATTAGTATTTTATATATATTTTTACATGCAATATCTGCCTACAATGTGTGCGCACATATGCAGATGTTTGGATGTTTTTTTTCTGTATGAACAAACTACTGTTAAGATGTATACGCTCAATACAAAAACAGTCCTTTTCATGTGTATTTGCTTGATTCAATGTATGTCTGCCTGGTTTGGTGATCACCAGGTGGATTAATCAGGGTTAATAGAGGTTAACAGGTGACCAAGTCACCAGGAGATGCCAAATATCTGCTGTCTGCCGTTTACTGTAATCGCTATGAGGAAACTTAACACAATCTGGCAGTGATGCAGATCAACAAGTGGAGCTGGATTTTTGTGGTTTCAGTTATCTTAAAACAAATCTTATGCAAAGGTAACACTAACCTCAGATCTCACCTCTGCAGGGTCAATAAGTATTGTGTTGGAAAAAACAAAACAAAAAAAAAACCCGGACAAAGTGTCTCTCGGTCCTTCCCTCCCTCAGCCTCGCTGTTACTGTTACTATGCACATACAGAACATTAATAGGTTAAATAAATAAAAATATTAAAATCATTTTCCAGCATTAGATTCATTTGAAAGGCCATGGAAAGCGACTTTTTAACTCCAAACGCAAAAGTTCAGTCGACTGTGATTCTTTAAGTCTAGTAGATTTAGCTGCAGAGTGAGCGCTCCTCGCTTTCACTCTGCTCTAAGGAACAGGCAGCTTCCTAACTTGGCTAAAAAGGTAGAACCACTTCATTTATTGAAGTATCTGTCTCTTATTGTATTTTATTTATTTCTTGTTTTCAAAAGATTGAGTGCAGTAACCTACAACAGTTTAGGGTCCGACATTAACGGTTGCCCGAATGCCCGAGGCAAGTAAAAATATCCGGCGGGCCAGCAGTCCCTGCGCAGACATGCCCGATCGGGCAAGCAGCACCGACTCGGATTTTTTATTTTTATTATTTCTAATCGCAGGGCAGGAATTATACCACGGCCAAACGGCCAGTGCCGTGGAGTCCCCGGTGTGTGGCCGTAATGCCCCTCCTACCCATACGGCCAGTGTAGCATGCCCTGTTTTTTATGACAAACAGCATAGCAAGGCTACGGCTAAGTTAACATAACGCTACTGACGCTCCGAGACACATGCACACACACATAACGTTACCGGACAGCCTCTCAGTCCTTAGCCGCTAACGTTAGCTCATGTTAGCACAGTTACCACACAGAAACTTTTACAAAGGGTCATAATGTGCTTCTAGTGACTGTCAAATCGCCAGTGAAAGATGTTTACACTGCGTACACGGAGATGGGACAAAGATCCTCTGAGAAGGAAGATGGTTCACTCTGCTCTGCCGCCAGGAACAAACTGGGAGGCAAAGATCATCTCTAAGGAAGTGGGCTCACTTTGCTGCAGGATTCACCAAAACGTTTTGTTTTTTCTTTTAATAAATTGAACACACATTAAAGAACATACAAGATTCTGTAGAGAATTAATACATATAATATAATACAATAAACATTGTCTAATTAAATGAAGGAAGAGAATTTTTTAAAAGGCAAATAAAATATTGGGAATTTATGTAAAAATATACATACAGACATATGAATAATTATATAATTAAAGATATGTAGGCTATGTTAGGTGAATACACCTGTCAGTGACCCTGACCACTGGCATTGGCAAAAGAACTGGAGTTGGTCCCCGGACGCTGCACTGCAGCTGCCCACTGCTCCCAGTGTATACAGTAGGATGGGTCAAATACAGAGGTCAAATTTCGTTTCAATGTATGTTATGTGCTGAGAAAGGACAATAAAGAATCTTCTTCTAATAATAATTTCTTAATAACTAGGAGATAACAAAAGAATAAGGAGATTTCAAAGACTTGAATGAAAACAACAAGAAACGAGATATATCCCCAGTCATGCACACCCAGTTTTAATAAACTCAGTGCTGTTTTTCAACACATATATTGTTTTGTCTTCATTCAATGTAATTAGCACATATTGTTATTGCGCCATTGGTTTTGGCCTTGGTGCCCCACATTTTGGCCATGATGCCCCAATAAATTTGTATTTATCAAAGGCCAAAGTGGCTTTGCCCTAAAAATGACTTAATTCCAGGCCCGTAATTGTGTATTTCCTCTCCTGTTTCTGTCCTCGGAGGGGCCAGTTGCAGTGTGCTGCTTTTTTACGTGCTGCTGCCTCCATTGGCTGATCATCTCTGCTGACATAAGATATAAGTTATGAGCGAAAATATGCACCACACAGCCAGAAAAAGAACCTCTTAAGCAGGGCAAGTAAGAATTTAGATGGGGCAAGTAGATTTGAGAAGTACTTGCCCGACAGGGCAAGTAGGAAAAAACCTTAACGTCGGACCCTGCTACTACATTACAAGATATTTTTATATATTTAACAGGAGAGTGTTTTTTAACATGTTCAATAAATGCTGTTCCAAACATGTTCAATAAATGCTGTTCCAAATTCAAAGACATAATCGTGATTTCAATATTGACCAAAATAATCGTGATTATGATTTTTTCCATAATCGAGCAGCCCTACCTAAACTAGTAACAAGGTCAAAGCCAGTCAAACTGTGCCCAGCAGGACGGAGAGAGACAGCGGACTGGAAGAGCCAGGTGCCCCCAGGTGCACTGATAAACTCCATCTACCACGGGCCTGCAAGATAACACAGACGGCCAGGGGAAAGACAGGTTCCAATCCATTTCAGTGCGCCTGGGTACCCTCTGACATGTGAAGGTGAGGGCCGGGAAAGTTGTTTAAATAGAGTGTAATTTGTCAGCCAGCAGCAGCAACCATTGCAAATGTCAGCTGACAAAACAAACAAGAATGTCAGCCTACAGGGTAAAGGCCATCGCAGCTTTCCTTGTTGACAAATCATTATCTGGATGGACAGTAATGTTCACGTTATGTATTTTATGTATGCCTGCCTGACATTCATCACTTCTCCCCCTTATCAAAGTCCCATGACTTGTGTTTGTATAGGCCATGTGGTCCGTGTGACGTAAAATTTAGCAGCAGATCAGGGCCCTATTTCAGGAAGCAGGCTCAACATACTCAGAGTTTTCTCTAATCCTGCTTTCTGAAATAGGGCCCAGGAGGATCTGCGGGCCATGATAATGGTCAAATGGTGTGCAGACCCTGCACCTTATAGCCAATAAATAGCGCCGTTAATACGAAGCCAGACTGCTGTCACTGACTTAACACAGGCAGCATCTACAGTGGGTGACAGCACATGTAGCTTTAAACTTAGTTTGTGAGCCGCCAATTAACACAGAGAAAAGGAACAACAACAACTGCAGCACGCCGTCTAGAGGGTAAAAGATGTCGCGGTGTGGACGTCTTTCACAGTTCCAGAGAAAGAAAACAGGATTGCACTGAGGGTCTGATCTCCGACCGCCTGGCACAGGTTAGACACAGGGCTGAAGGACCATCTCCAGAGTGTTAGCATGAGCCAGTTAGGGCTCACATCCAACAGCAAGCTTCTAAAAGGCTCGACTCTGTTGTTAACTTATTAAATTTACTAATAACTGTTAGCCATGTGATGCTACAGTCAGCGTTTATTTGTATCGTTACCTCTCTGGCTGCCTGTGTGTGTGTGTGAGACACAGCAGCTTGTTTGTCTGAGTTGAGTGTTAATGTGTGAGATGAATCAATGGTGCATCTCTATTCTACTTGGTACTTGTAGGCCTGTTTATCATGGGACAGTGAGACGGCGCCTGAGCATGTTTCTAAAACCGCAGCGTGACAATATAAACATTTCAAACACCAGATGTAACACGGACCTGCCAATGTTCATATGAGTCAGCTGTCAGTGTTTGTCTCTGTTGGGAGAGACCCCACTCTGCAGTGTAGTTTATACACTTTACTGATACACCAGAGAATTACACAGTAACACTGGGCTTCATCATCTCCCTCTCTCTGACTGTTAACTGTACATTTAATACTGATTAAAGTCATTTTACTTTCACATCCTTGTATTTATTATGTTCATCTGTAGTGTAGGGTTATAGGGGGGGCAGGATACCCCAGAAAATCTCTTTCCCACAGCCTAATGTTGGCAAGCATGTAGAGTCAGAACTGTTTTTTGTTTTTGCTGTGTTAGGTCAGGATTATGGGATATTAAATCATCCACGTTTTCTCACTACATCTCAGCCTTTCTTACCCTCATTTGCACATAAACTACAGGTTACACACTCCTTTTCAAAGTCAAATCAGTCACACGGAAAGTTATAATGAATATTAGCATCTTCCAGGATTGATATCACAACTAATGATCATATGACAAAAGTCTACTGGTCCGATAAACAAATTCACTGAATCTCTCTGCAAGTGTAAAAAGCTCATTGTATTTATTTTAGTGGCAAGCTTATTTTTTTATACCTCCATTATCATTTAGCCAGGAGTAGGGCTGCCACTAACGATTATTTTCATTGTCGACTAATCTGTTGATTATTTCTTCGATTATTCGACTAATCATTTCATCGAAAAATGTGTTAAAATGTTGAAAAATGTCGGTCTGTCTTGCCCAAACCCCAAAATTGCGTCATCTAATGTCTTGTTTCATACTCACGCCAAAGGATTTTAGTTCACTGTCACGGGAGAGCGTGTAAAACTGCCAATATCTGAACGTAAAAAGCTGCAGTAAGAGTATTTTGGGGTACTTTTATAGTACTTTTCTATGAAAAATGACTCAAACCGATAAGTTGACTACTAAAATAGTCACCGATTATTTTAATAGTCGATTAGTCATCGATTAGTCGACTAATCGTGGCAGCCCTAGCCAAGAGGCCTCTGTTTCACAAGCGTGACTTGGCAACTGAAAAGGCTGCACTATAGCCACGTGATCCAACTGTATGTTGAGTAGCTTTATCGAAAAGACAGTAAACAGCTCCAACTCTGGTACAAACAGGCCTCCTTCACACGCTCACACCCACATGTAATGACAATGACAGGTGAAATAGTTTATCGGGAGGAACAAGATGTTCTGGAAATTACGTGCAGGTAGAGAGGTGCGAGTGACAGTGATTACTAAGCTGTCTTAAACACCTTCACATGACCTGCCAAAATAAAGCTTAGTAGGCTTATGTTTTGTCTTTCTTTAATACTTGTATGGGTTAAGGGACATACGTGTCTGCAAAAGAGCAGTGTGACGTTTGGACAGTCAAAAATGTAAAGAAAACATGAATCAGGAAATGAACGTCACTTTCGCCCCAGTGACGCCTGCTTTTCATACCTACTAAGCAGAAATTTTTAGATCATGTCAAGGGTTACTGGAAGTCTGTTGAACCTAATGCTATGACCGCATTGTTTGGTGTAACTCCACCCACAGTACCACTCTCTTCCCTCGGGGCAACCTACCAGCCGGATAGTGTTTCAAGTAGAAGTCTTTAATTGCTCCTTCACACACTGGAAAGAGAAAGAGGTTCATAATGAAGGGCTCCCAGGGGAAATTTTTTAACTATTTTATGTTATCTGTATCATTATACACACATATATTTACATACTTTTATTTATTTTTATCTATAACTTTAACATTTTAGATGTCACAAGCACTTTTATAAAAACAGAATGATCAAAATAAGCATCAAAGACACATTTTTTTCCCTGTTTGAAAATATACAGCTGCACAACGTGTATATGTATATTATATGTATATAAAATCGGGGCTGTATGTTAACGTTTTTGCACGCAGCACTGGAGCTACAGAGGTTTAAAGGTTTGCAGCACAGGACACAACACTATGAGTATAAAAGTATTAAGTAGGCCTAAATCTACTGTTTTCCATGGCCTTTCAAATGAAGCTTGTGCTGGAAAATGACTTAAATATTTCTATTTATTTAGGCTATTAATCTTATTTATGTGCATAGCAACATCAGAGAGACCGGGGGAGAGACATTATATACGTCTTGTATATAAAATATCTCTGTTGTCGCTGCATTTTTTAAACACATCTGTTGCCTACATCCAGATTCGGTCTCCAGGTCACATAATAGACTGCAACTACCGATGAGAACAGCAACGTGCTATGATCCACCTCACACCTGAACTGGCAAACAAACACTCACCTAACACAATGGAGCAGCTCTGTCTCACACCTGCAGCGCAGCACTGTATTGCACATGTGCTTCTATGGTAATTTAGTTCATCTCACAGAATAATTTAGCATAGCATGTGCAACATATAGCCTGATGTGCCACTGTAGACTACTTAACAGGCAGATTAAACAGAGGAGCAGCTCTGTGTCTCTCTGAGTGTTGATGGGGAACATGTGAGTGGGTGAGTGGGGCGGAGCTGTGTGTGAGAGAAGAGAGATGCACAGTGGTTTTTGCAGGAACGGTGTTATCAATATAAATGATAATTTCTAAATATGTATCTTGCTTGAAAATGTACTGACATATTGCACAGTTGTTATAACACCCAGCCCTAAGACCCAGCCAAGACAGTGTAATGTAATGGCATCAATACAAACAGGACCATTACTTAAAACAATATTATATTATTACTATATTATTCCATTATTTTATTTATGAATGAATGAATGAATGAATGATTTGGTTTGTAGTATTGCCTTATCTTAGTCCTGTCTTGCTTTTGAATTGTTCTTATTTTACTTATTACTTACTTTTTAGTTGTGTCACTGTTGGACTGACCAAATATGACTGTGTTTTCTACATGTTCTATTTTGAAATTTTAAATAAACAGATTGACTGTACAAACAAACCACTGCATCCATGAAACAAATAAAACTAGAATTACCACTTTGCAGTTTTGTGCCTCCACAAGCCAGTCAAGCTGCACTTACAGCAAAAAAGATCTATACCATTAGCCCAAGCTTAGTGTCACTAATTCAGTATCTGACTAAATGTCTTCCCTTCTGTTCCTGAGATATGACACTACGTAATGGCCTGAAAAGGGTTTTTGCAGAACATTATGATGTAGTTGACCTTTGACCTTTTGGATATAAATTGTCATGACTTTATCATTTCATCCTTTCATTCTTGAGTTATGGCCAAAAACTTGTTTTATGAGGTCACAGTGACCTTGACCTTTGACCTTCAACAACCAAATTCTGATGAGTTCATTCTTGAGTCCAAGTGGACTTTTGTGACAAACTTGAGGAAATTCCCGCAAGGCATTCCTGAGGTACCACCTTCACGAGAAACAGGACAGATGAACAACCTGGCCTCACCTGACACAGGTGCAATAGTTAGTAGGGGTGTAACGGTACACAAAAATCTTGGTTCGGTACGTACCTCGGTACACAAGTCACGGTTCGTTTTTTTTTCGGTACAGTAATGAAAAAATAGACAACTATTAAATATCTTTTACTTATTGGTAACCTTATTAAAACATACCACCACAGCAGTTAACTCTTTTTACACAATTTTTGAATGAAACAAATATATATATAATCCTGCTTTTTCACATTGTTTAAATGAAAATAGAAATATAAAAGTGAAAAATAAAATCCTGCTGTTTTTAAAACACATTTTTGAATGAAAAATATAAATATACATTTCTGCTTTAACAGTTTTACTCAATTAAAATAAAAAGTATAGTGCAGCTGGTCAGCTTTGAAGCCTGTTTAGATTCACTTTTACTAGGAACTTAGCTTTCCCACTTTGTTAAAGTGCAGTAAACAAAACATGCTTATATCTAAAGTGCAGCTTAAACAATTTTATTCAACTCCAATGGCGTTGGTTATTTCTTAACGCGATGGTCAGGGAAACGCTCTTTCTTTTAAACGACGACGATATCGTTGTTTGCACCAGATTGCTTTTTCTAGCAAATCCTTATTTAATTTGAATGATTTTTCATTTATCTTTCATAACAGGTTACTTTGTAATATTCGGGAGTTAAAGAATAATATGTTTCTCAAGTATAAGGAAAAGTGGTCTGTCGATATATGGTATAAACCAAAATTACGAACTTACTGTCTCATAAAAAACTGTTATGATGTTGAAATGTATGTGAAGTATAATTTAAACAAAAGACAAATATCATTACGTGCACAGTTACGTTCAGGAACATTACCCTTGGCTTTAGAGACCGGCAGGTTTAATGCCATTCCAGAGGAGGACAGACTTTGTCAGGTGTGTGAGCTCGGTGAAATTGAGAGTGAGGTCCATTTTCTGTTTTACTGTCTTGTTTATGAGGACTTAAGGGGTGTACTTTTTATTAAAATGTCCTCTATTTATGCTGATTTCTTTTGGCTGGACGAGTATGAGAAACTTGAGTTGTGTTTTAGAAAGGGAATCTTTTTTGTTGCAGATTTTATTTGTCAAGCGTGGGAGAGAAGGCAGAATATTCTGTTTAAAGTCTGAGCCGTAAAAGGGGCTGTAATTATGTATGAAATGAAATAATAATAATAATAATAATAATAATAATAATAATAATAATAATAATGTACACTGCAACTGTACTTTTTTGGTGTCTTATAAACCCATGAGGGTTGGGCACTTTGTGCATGACACGTAAATAAAAATAAAAATAATCAATCAATCAATCAATCAATCAATCAATCTAGTCGTGCCGGTTAACGTTCAAACTCGGGTGGTGTCACTTTAGATGCGTTAGCATGTTAGACGTGTTTCCAAGTACATACCCGACCGCTGTTCTGCAGTGTTGGCACACTGCTTTTGTCTTGTCCACTTGTTTATTTCCATCTTCATATTTTACCCTAAAACCAAAGTGTTCCCAAACGGAGGAGTTAAGGTTTGCGGGTGGGTCTTCAGGTTCATCAGGCTCACTTGCCATGGGGTCCATGTCATTGGTTCGACAGCCCATTAGTCCGACTGTCCGCGGTGCTGAACGGCTCGCAGCGGGCGTATGGTGCGCCGCGACCGGCTTGAGGCGGAGCAGGCTCACGGCTTATGTGTTTGTCACTTTCTTTTTCATTTTAACCCACACCATGCACAAAGTGAAAGCGGAGATTTACGGTCGGACTCGGTCCGTCACTCAATTATGTCCGTCGGGGAACTAGATATTTTAAATGGTTCGGCTCGCAAAAACGGAATTAAAATAAAACAAAATAAAATAAAATAATATCCTGCGCCCAATAATTCGGTACAGGGTCGTGCCGAACCGAAAGTCGCGTACCGAACGGTTTGACACAAATACATGTACCGTTACGGCCCTAATAGTTAGTGTTATTTTCATTACTACTAAAATGATGGGGCAGTAGCAGGGAGTCCTAGAAAAAAAATGCTGCACTATTTACAGAGCTTCCTATCAATAAGTGAATTCAGACACTGATCTATAAATCCACTCCTGCACCAGAGGCACTTGTAGTAGGACGTCCATACACTTGGACACATAGTGTTGTCACGGTACCAAAATTGGGACCCACAGTATAATACCAGTGAAAGTATCACAGTTCTGAGTAGTATCAGGATACCACAGCAAAAATGAGGCAGATGTGCCTTTTGTCATTTATAAAAAGATAAATCACTTTTCTTTAATACATCAATGACATTTCAATGGAATAAATTACTTATTTCAATGGAATAAATTAGGGCCCAGCACACACTCACAGGGCTACATTGGGCCTACTGCTCTACTATTAGACACAAAGGATGTCTCTAATCCACTGGCTTTTGTAGTTGGGTCGCCTGGCACACTTACCTGAGTTCATCGCCTGAACTCAGGTAAATTTTAAAAATCTAATTCATGGTGAAGGGTCATGCATTTTCCACCAGTCACTTCGGACCATTACCTGCCACAAAGAGAAAAATGTGAACGGCTCGTTTCTCTCGGCTGTTCAGGTACCCCTGGGCAGTCATGACACCAACAAAGAGGAAATTATTGGACAGATTGCACGTATCACACTGATAAATTACTCTTCTTGGGTTTTTAATTCACAAAGCACTTACTGCACTTACAGTAACATACCAAGTTTATATAACTCTATTGGATTAAAATGTGCTATATCGTGATATATATCGTTATCGGGATATGAAATGACCTGTATCGTGATATGAGATTTTGGTCATATCGCCCAGCCCTAGTGTTAGGACGTCTATACACTGAGCCATGTAAGTGTAATTCCCCCATAAAGGAAGTGAGGGCAACCCCTGAAGCTGACTCCAAGGGTGGCTGTGAATACGACATCTAGAGGCAAGTGAAGTTTCTTTCAACCCCCTGGCACTGTTGTTATATACAGCACCTTCAGTCAAAGGTTCACCTGAAAGCAACACAGATCACTTCCTCATGCCACAAGCCAGCAACCAGTCCAATGAGCTTTGTCTTGTACAGAAACCACAGGTAAGTGACGGTAACTGACGATGCTGGGCAATCAGCTGGCGCACCTGTTGTTCCTCATGACTTAAGCATGTGACCATTTTAAAAGTAAAACCAAAAGCTTCTTACATCAAACATACCTCTCTAATTGTCTGAAATAATCAGTAGAGTGTGCCCTTACAGCATGCAACAACTGTGTGTTAGGACGAATCATCAGTTTACGATGAGTTGGGGAAACCTTTAGCCATCCACTTGCTGACTAACATAGGGTTGGCAAAAAATTCTACCATTGTCAAATCAGCCTAAGATCCCCTGTAAAAGAAATCACAATACATGTGTGTAGAGATTCATACACTGCTGCTTCTCCTACTTTCTATGACATCTTCCTTATAACCCTGTAGCATTACGGCACTCTCATGACACACTGCATGCCTTAAGATGGTAGTGTAACACACTCCTAAAGAATTTTATTGTCACTTAAAGCTGTTTCGTGTGCATTAACAAACTTGTGCCTGATTCACCACATTAATATGTGTCGAAACAAATCACAAGACAAGTTTCATATGAAAAGACACCCTTCTCTAATGCCAGCCAAACAGGTTTAACACATGGAGTACGTCACAGAGACTTCCGTGGCACAGTATGACTCACAGTCCGTGCCATTGTCTAGTGTCTTCAGGGAAACGTTCACTGGGTATTAATATCAAGTCATGTAATTTGACCATAATCACCATTTATGTCAATTCAATTTGCACTTTACACAAAGGGAGGTTTTTCTAATTGCATGAAGTTGGCCAACTTCCAGAGCTGATGGGAAAAGAAATTAATTTCTTAAAGGATGTAAAAATAACAAAATCAGTTCATAAAATAAGGAAATAGTGATATGGCATGAAGCAAAATTCAAAATGTAAGCACTTATGCAGCAGAATTATTGTTTTTCCTGCTTTTCTATATCCTGTTTCCAAATACTTGAGGGATTTTACAAAGCAGAAATCGCCTACATCTGTCAGAGTAAGAATTCAGATTTGCACTTTATAAATGGGGCTCACAGAAAATGCCTGTTCCAGAAAGTAGTCTCAACAGTACTCTGTGTCTTGCTGTAAAGCTGGTTAGCCTGAAAGCTGAAATGATCACCTGATAGGCTGGCAACCATGTGTATTAACCGGTAATACCAGGTTGACTGCTTTTGCCCAACCTTGAGAGCCACACTGAATTTGTCAATAGTTAGCAAGTTGTTCATTTCTGAGCTGTTTTCATCTGTTAGTCTGCAGACAACGTTACCTTGGTCGACTTGGCAGAACTGTACAATTATAAGAGAAATGCTAATTACAATGTTCTGACCTGACTGTAGCCCAGGGACATACACATTTCAGTTTGCTACAGTCTACCCTTACCCAAAATTAAAAGCACAGGTTCGTGTCAATGTAACTGTACTACAACCACGACTACTTTTACTATTACTAACACAGCACGTGATTGGTTTTACCACTCAGACATGTTGGCAATGACAGAAACCTGGGTCATTGTAATGACAACTTTACAGGAACTGACTACACAATTAACAGCCTGACTTTTGCCAAGAATTCAGTCACTACACAATTATATTAATTATAATAATTACTTAATTATATAAAAACATTCAGTGTATTAATATTCATGTATAGCCTATCTGTATAGCCAAAAAGAAAACATTACTCAATTTTGGATCAAGACGTTATCTCACCTATTCAACTTTACAAAGTCAAATAATATTTAACGTATTAACTATTTTATTTGATGTTTGTTAGTATGTGAGAAGAGGACTATTTTTTACATTACTAGGTTGTATTAGGTCTGATACCTGAACATACTGCTTAATAAACTCTCTGATTCTTCAACTGCCCGTATAATATACCTTTCATTGTACTACTGTACAATTTGCATCACAGATCATCATTTGAATACATGCAGGTGTCACACACGAAAGAGTGAGAGATGTTCTGAAATGAAAATTCTTGATACCAACAACATATTGTTTACAAAAATAGTTTATGCCTAAAGGCCCAAACACACCAGTGGTGAACACTGTGTGTCTAAAAATATGCACCCATTATTATATGTAAAATTCCACGCCAGAGGCAGCTAGGCACGTGTGGGCACTCCTGGACACACCGCCCCGTTGCACTTCACGCCACTGTCCTATTATAAATAATACTATAATAAAGTTTAATTAGTTGGTGTCCACGCATGATCTTAAGCTAATGCATAGTTGGAGGAAGTGCAGATCTTTCAGTTAAAGGAATAATAACTTCGCATGGTCGTCTGTTTGCATGGTCGCGGGCAGCTGGGGCTCAGAGGTAGAGCGGGTCATCCACCAATCGAAAGATCAGCGGTTCGATCCCGGGCTCCTCCAGGCTGCATGTTGAAGTATCCTTGAGCAACATACTGAACCCCAAATTGCTCCCGATGGCTGTTCCATCGGTGTGTGAGTGTGTTGAAACTGACTAGCAGGTGGCACCTTGTATGGTAGCCTTGGCCACCAGTGTATGAATGTGTGTGTGAATGGGTGAATGTGACTCGTAGTGTAAAAAAAAAGTGCTTTGAGTGGTCACTAGATGACTAGAAAGGCGCTATACAAATGCAGGTCCATCCAGGTCCATGTTGCCGAGCTGCAGCGTGACGCATCCAGCGTGTGCTTGGGGCAGCACTCATCATATAACGTGCCGCGGCAGCATGTTTTCATCTTAAGTTTGTCCATTTGGGTATGTTTCTATGACAACACTAAATTGACAATGTAACTTTTAAAAATGTGATTTTCAGCTAATTTGCTAATTTGGTGGACTACATATTTTAGAGCAAGTTAATGCAGCTGTTGTCATTAAAGGTAAGATATTACTCATTGGTATGCTGACCTAATAACAATACATGGCCGTTTGAAACGGTTGCAGCAATCACATCCCCCCTCACATATTGTACTTAATTTGCAGTGGGGGTGTTTCCTTCACTTAGAATGTGCCTAGCCATTACTGATCATCCAGCCAAATTTGAATGATTAAAAAAATGTATATAATGTAAGTATATTATAGTTGGTTTTAAAAACAGGAAAAAAATAAGCAGTATTCTCTGCTCTGTAACACTGGGGGTAGGACCATTGAGGGAGCTGAAATGGAGATCGACCCACAGACTCATTAGCATTACGTCAATTAGAGGTTCTGAATGTCAGTTTCGATTAATTTTCAATTCATTTCCCAGCCATAAACACCCATGATTTCAGGCCAACACAGAAAACCAGAAATCTCAGATTTGACTTTACCAGCACTTTAAGCCAGTGAAGATTCATCTGTGTGCTTTTATAGTAATTTTCTGCCACATTCTCAATGTGTACATTTGCAGGGAGAAATGCATAAACTAATATAGTCAAAAAAAATTGTAATAGCATATTTCTTCGATAAAATATCAAATTTCAAACATTTTCTCCCTTGATCACACTTCCTTACAATGTGCACCCGTAATTGAATAATTGCCACTTTCCATTATAACAGATTGACAGTTGAGAGTTGCCCGTACTTGCCTTCTCAATAGATAGGGTGGGTAAATGCTCACAAGAAACTGCAGAAAACAATGGCCATATTGAAGCAAACACAAGTGCTGCCACTGAAAAACCAGTTCTTGGCATTGTGTCACCAGCCTCATGACTGGTTTCATATTCCCAACTTTGTGCATGCACATATTCACAAACAATCTTGCGTTGTCTGAAAGACATTTGCACTGCTGGAGGTCCGTGTCGGGAGATCATTAAAGGGATGAGAATGGCAAGTGCAAGTGTTCTGCAGTCACATCTCTGGATCAGACCAGATCAGGTCCATCTGTCCACTCAAATATCTGAAGATTCATAAAGTGTAAAAGCCTAAAACTTTCAGTATTATGTGTAATATTTTAAATTTCATCACAAAGACGGTGAACTACTGTTACTGCTATTATCAGATAAGAGAAACATCCAGGAAGACACCGCAATAGCTTTTGTTTCCTTGTCTTCCTCATGTCAATCGTGTAGTTTACGAGCATTGTGAGCCCTCAAGGAAGTATTACATTCAGAAACTAAACTTAAGCAGAGACAAAAAGGGTTAAATGTGCGGCTTCCGTAATACACACCCTTAAAATCACATTGACAGCTCCACCCTTTAGAAACACTGCCCATGATGTCAGAGATATTTTTTTTGGGGGCAGTGACATCTTTGGTAGTTTAAATAGTGACACACACAGTACAGGTGTCACAACTTAACCTGCGATCCAGCAAGGAACATCAGGGGTGCTAGCGGTCCAGCTGTAAGCCTCATCTGAGACTAAAACTACACAAGATCTTCATAGCAAGGAACTGCGCATCTTTTTGCTTCTCAACCCAATTTCACCCATCACTGGAAGTGAAGACAATATCTACAGGTAGGCTTGAACAATGTGTATGCAGGGTATTGATATCTATTGGAGGAATACGATATGGTACATGTAAGCTTTTTTTTTTTTCCAAATCCCGCTGAAGTTTCTTTTGCAATTTTAAAGTAAAAAAGTATGTAAAATGTAAATAGTTAAATGATATCTTAAGATTGATTACTAAGAGTGATCAATACTTCTGATAATTAAAAACATTATCAGTAACTGATAATTATTATGAGCATTTAGTAATATTAAGTTAAAAATGTTATGTGAAATCTAATCTTATTTACATTTGATGTCTTCAATTGAACTGTTTTAAGGTAACAGACTTCACAAAAACCACAAGAAGTTAAATTACATGATGCTCTGTGTTAATGCCACTTCACATTTAATTTACATCAACACTTTTATTGCAACTAGCTATCACCTTAATCATCATCATCATGGTGCAGAATGTTTTATAATTAGATTTTGCTTTTCATATGGTGCACTATGCTACACCTCAAAGCAAATTTATTTAAGGATACCATTACATATAATGTATGAGGATACATTATACATCATTAAATATGCTTCTTTTTTAGCGACATCTGCTGTACTTGTTCAGACCCCCTGACAAAGGCTTGATGCTGAAAGGCATTGCATGAGGGTCTTACATGGCCATGCCACAATAATAAAGCCACTGAAATTGTTCATAAAGAAAGTGCCTTGTAGTTTTCCTGGGATTTAAAAAAAAAAGAAAGTTGTTTATTGTTGTATTCGTTGTGAAAAATCGCAATACCTGACACAATGAAAAATGCCTCTCTCCTCTGGACTTACCTATCTGGCTGTCACCACTCTCTCCCTGTTTTTCATTTGGCACTGCATCTGCATGAAGGGGCGGAGCTGGCCTCCCTCTCTGTCATTAACATCCTCCTCCTCTTCATCATCATCCACATGATTATTACTGTGTGACCTGTCGAACGTGAGCTATCTGAGTTATGAAAAGATACAGTGCGACCTCTTCCACCGTCTTGTCGCGGCTGTGTCGTGTGAGGTTGTATTTATTTTTAGACGTGCGACAATTTTGACTGGAAAAAAAGGACAGGCTCAGTGTGCAAAGGCCTTTACCAGTAGAGGGTTGTAGATTTTGTTTATTGGGTATTATGTTGAGAAAAAATTTTTGCATTTCATTTTTTCCACTGAGCTCACCTGATAAAATCTCTGTTACAACACGACTAACTGTAAACATAGTGTCCCATTATGTCATTTAACTGAATAATTTCACCCACCCTACTCTAGGCATGGACAACAGGCTGATCCTCACCATCCTATTTGTGACCTGGCTGTCTGTGGGCACCTATGGTCAAACTACTGCGGCACCAACCACAGCTGCACCAACTACTGCGGCACCAACCACAGCTGCACCAACTACTGCAGCACCAACCACAGCTGCACCAACTACTGCTGCACCAACCACAGCTGCACCAACAACAGCAGCGCCAACCACAGCTGCACCAACTACTGCTGCACCAACCACAGCAGCGCCAACCACAGCTGCACCAACAACAGCAGCACCAACCACAGCTGCACCAACTACTGCTGCACCAACCACAGCTGCACCAACAACAGCAGCGCCAACCACAGCTGCACCAACAACAGCTGCACCAACCACAGCAGCGCCAACCACAGCTGCACCAACAACAGCTGCACCAACTACCGCAGCACCAACAACAGCTGCACCAACTACCGCAGCACCAACAACAGCTGCACCAACTACTGCAGCACCAACTACAGCAGCAGCAATGACTACTACAGCAGCAGCGACTACTACAGCAGCAGCAGCAACTACTACAGCAGCAGCAGCGACTACTACAGCAGCAGCAGCAACTACCGCAGCAGCAATGACTACTACAGCAGCAGCAGCAACTACCGCAGCAGGAACTACCGCAGCAGCAATGACTACTACAGCAGCAGCAGCAACTACCGCAGCAGGAACTACCGCAGCAGCAATGACTACTACAGCAGCAGCAGCAACTACCGCAGCAGGAACTACCGCAGCAGCAATGACTACTACAGCAGCAGCAGCAACTACCGCAGCAGGAACTACCGCAGCAGCAATGACTACTACAGCAGCAGCAGCAACTACCGCAGCAGGAACTACCGCAGCAGGAACTACCACAGCAGCAATGACTACTACAGCAGCAGCAGCAACTACTGCAGCAGGAACTACCGCAGCAGGAACTACCGCAGCAGCAATGACTACTACAGCAGCAGCAGCAACTACTGCAGCAGGAACTACTGCAGCAGGAACTACTGCAGCAGGAACTACTGCAGCAGGAACTACTGCAGCAGGAACTACAGCAGCAGCCCCACTGATGCCCAACACCACAGTGGAAGCTCTTGGGGTGAGTGATGCAAAAAAAAAAAACAACAAAAAAAAAAACAAAAACAAGAACATAGTGGAACAGATTATGGTGTCGAACACCATCAAAGTGCACAATGTCCAGCCAACTGAAAGTTTCTCCTCTCCTTTGCAGACACCTCTTTCTAGGACAGGATGTGGGACCCAACAGCTCTGTGCATCCGAGCCTTCCACTTGTGATCCTTCCTCAACAAACTGTTTCTTTCTTGCCGCCAAGCAAACCAGTGGTCAAAACTTTGAGTTTGGGCTTGCAGGACAGTCAACCGGCTACGTGGCTGCCACCCTGTCAACTGATGCCACATTGGTAAGCTGTGTTAATATAATTCACACATTCACATACGAAAGTGCCAAAGCAAATCATATAGTTTGAAGTCATCTATGTAAAAGAGGGTCAATCTATCATTTCTGCTTTCACACCACAGGGGGGTAACGACACAACCTACGTCTGTGCAAACAACAACGGCACCGTTAAATTCTTTGGTGCGTTCCTCGACAATGGCAGGCTGACTACGACAGAGGTAAGCTCTACTCAGAGTATTGGTGGATGTAGAACTGGGTGAGAATATGTTCTTTTGTTGATTTTTTTCCACACATGAATAAGAAAGTACAAATTACACTTCATAGCAGCAGCATGGCACACTCATAACTGGCCAGCCATCTAACATTGCACTACAATGCATTACATTGTGTAAAGAACTGACATGGACAGTAGTAGACACAGCTAATTTTTTATTTTCTACACATATAATACTGAACAGATTCAAAATCTAGAAGCACAATATGCCTCAGAGAGCATTTCTGAACCTGCAACTCCCTGTTAATTCAAAACCTCACCATCTGCATAATATAAAATATCTCAGCACAAAAAACTCATTGTCTTCTTGGTCATCTGATAAACTGTCTTTGCTCTGCAGTTGCCCGTGAACAATGTAAAGGGCAGCGTGAATGGAAGCACAATCCAGTGTACATTTGCAGCCACTGTACCAAACTCAACCGCCAGAACAACCAATTTCGTACTCGGAATCTCCACAGGACCTTTCGACGCCAGTAAGCGGACACATTCAAGATACACATTCACACAAACATTATATGCACTTTCAACACCCAATTAAGACCCACTGTTACAGAGACTGATTATCTGACCATGATCTTTTTGTCATTTGCTTGCACTCTCAGCTTCAAACACTCTGGGAAACACCACCACCAGATTACAGAGTACTGCTGTAAACCTGGCGAATGCTTCCGCCACCGTCACCAATACGCTTAACGCCAACCCCACTGCTGCCCCCAATACCACCAGCCACGCCATTACACTTCAGCAATCTCTGATGCAAGGTGAGTGTATGAGATAGGGTTGTTTTCCTTCAGAAAGCAATGTTGTCCAAAAACTGCATTTGAACAGTCCCTAATAAATCTTTTTCTTTTTTTCTGTCCTCCTATCCTCCCCTATAGCTCTGCTGATCACTGGAGCCATGCTGGGTCTGGTCATGCACTGAGGAAAACTGAAAGCCCCCATGACTCAAGAGTGACTCCCTATTGATACACACATGCAACTGAAAACATACATCTCACAGGAGGTTTATTATACACAGTGCATCCCAAATTTTTAGGGTCATGCTTCAATTTGTATCAACTTACCGCAGGTGAATGTAGGAGTGGTGGAGGGTGGTCACTCTTCTACAGCCTTCTGACTGCTTTCACGTCCGTGAAGGCTCTAAAAAAAATTAATTTAGAGGAGTTTTTAATTTAATGTGTATTCTAATTTGTTTGTTGTTTTTTTGTAACCATAGGACTGCTGGATTTCTGTCCTATAAGATACTTAATTGCAGGCTGATACACTAACTCTCTGCCCCAGGTGAAAATCAATCTTTGAATGGTTAGAATGGGGTACAAATGAGAGGCAATTTGGACCACCAAGAGTACTCAAACATCAAACCATAACCAAATGAACGACTATCTGACTTTGACCAGTAGATGTCATGCTTAATACAAATTTGGGGTTTGTCATTTGGTCATCTTTTAAGCCCACATTACCACTGTCAGGCAAAAATCTCATGACTTGGTGATTAAACAGAAGGAATCCACAACACTGGAGCCATCAAATTATTCAAGTGTTATCAGTATTGGTAAAACAGTACATAAAAGTCAAAACTTTTTGCTGACTAACTAATGAAGAACTTTATATTAACCATGACATTCTTTAGTTTACCCTCAGAAGAGGCAGACGAGCCCTAATGAAGGACCGCAATTGTTTTTGCTTTGTGTGTGTCACTACACATCTACATTACTATGATATGTTTCTGGTGACACACACAAGACAAGCAGAGGGCCAATGTTTTCCCCTCCCTTCTGCCACTCATAATGACACCAGCAAATGGAAAACATGTGTGTTTGCATTATATTATCGTTACAATGTTCTCTTTTGTGTGAATGTATATATTGATGATACAGCATACTTTTACAATGAAGCCTTGTGTGGCTGATATTTTCATTTGTGTATGTGCAAGTACACATGCAAATGAGCAATTGCTCATAACGAATGCTACTGTATAAATGATACCTAATATTGGTGAAACAGATTTTGCACTTTGCGTTATGTAACAATTGAGTTTTTACTGTGTATTTTTGAAATAAATATTTTACCAAACTGATTTTCTTAGTGGCATTAATTAACTGTGAGATATCACTGACAGATGGAAAACCCTGGAGTAGACTGTGTCACCATCAAGGAGATGCACACAGCAATATTTCACACTGGAGGGAAAATATGATTAAAATCAAGGTCTGTTTAAGTGTTATTCAATTGCCACAGAGTATCACATCAAAAACCTCTTGTGCTCAAATATTACGCGACAAAATCAGCATTAAAACATTACAAAATAGATTAATAGCTGATTTAAAAGTGGTAACAGAGTAAAACGAATTGGATTGGGGCTCCATTTTTTAATAAGACCCTCAAAACATAGAGAGCTTGCCCGTTGACAGCCAGGTACAGCTAACGGTTCCTTCACCATAGCCTAGCAAACACTGGCTAATCAAAGAATGTAGCTAGCTTAATCAGTTAAGCTAATATAGCTAGCTCAGTCGCCAGGGCTTCTAACGGTTTAACAACACCAAGTAACCAGTGCGTAATTTGGGGGTGAAAAGACCTCTAATTTAGAGTAAAAGCGGGCAAAAAATAAAAATGTGTTTTAAGTTACACCGACCTCAAGGTTAAATATTTCTGCTAACGCTAGCTAGCCGTTGTAGCGTTAGCTAAGAGCTGCTTCGCCATTTCTAGATGTGCGAATTTTTATGTTATAAGTTACGGCTATTTCCTGATAGATAAATGCAAACTAAACAGGTCACCTGACAGCACTTACCGCTGTTATGATATTTTCGAGGTGTCTCAATGACTATTCAGTTGAAAGAAAAATAAAAAATATTCCATGGGCTGCACGGTCCGAGTTTGTTCTTTTGCGCTGGATCTAAGATGGCCGCCGGAAGTGACATAGCATCTTGCTTGTCTCTCACATCGCATCAACAAAACGTCTACGTTTCTTTCCCAGTAACATTCTCATATTAATCCTTTTAAAACACATTAAAAATAGTACATGTGAAATATAAAATTATTTATTATGGTGTTATTTACACACATAGAATGTAGTAAAAATTATATAAGAGTGTCCTGCTGTACAACAAAAGGCAGTACCAGCAGAAAAAAGTCGGTTAGCAACTCATTTGTTTATTTTGATCAGTTAATTTTTGGATATCTTTTTCACACTGTGGTAATGACTTTGAAGGACACAGTGGATACTAACTGTCAAAATATATGTGTCTTTCCAATTACTCTTGGACAAAAAGATACTGTAAACATATTGTAGCATACCTCAAGCCAGTGTTTGAGACTGCATGTCAGATTTTAAGTCCAGAATGGATTTCCTAACAAGTTTGGGTGGTTCGTGAAGCTAAACAAAGTAAATACTCAAGCTGGCAGTTAGACTGGTTCTTTAACGTCGTCAAATGCATCACTGACTTTACCAAAACAAACATGGATTAAAGTGGATTCACAGTTCTGATGTGCAGTAGGTAGCCTGACGTCACTTGACTCATGAAAGCATGAGTTTCCAGATTTGTCTGGTTTCCAGGTAAAGCAGTGATTGCCCTCAGGGCAGAACAGCATTTGCAAAGGCAGATTTTTACGACCTGTGCCACTCAAGAATCAAAATTCAGAAAACTTGAAAGGTCTGAGTAATACTTAGTGTCACTTTGTAAATGCTAAATAAAAACATGTGGGTCAGTTGGAGAAGAAATAATTGCTTTCAAGTGGGAAAAACATCATCAAAGTCGGTGAAAACGCAGAGGCAGGATTCGTTTGCAGTAAGCAGATGTCCATCTGGGTGTATTGTTCTTCATGCAAACATCACTGAAATTTACATGTTCTCATGTACCAGAATAAATTATCCAGTACAGTATGTGATTGGTGACGCTCAGAGGAAAACTACAAAGACAGTAAGTGTATGCACTAGTTGGAGTGTATTGTGGAGTCTCTAGAGCACAAACTTCTTGTGTTTATTTGAACTTAGGTGTATTTTCACTAAGAATGTTATAAATTTGACTCTGGGATTACCTCTAAAGCCATGAATGGAAGTCAGTACATCTGGATCCTCATTGGTCAGTCACATTACAATAAATATATTTATTTGATTTTTATTATGTTGATAGTTTTTAATTTAATGCTGTTATTTCTCTTAAAATTTGTAAACTGATTCAATGTAAATACTTTGAAAAGATAATTTCCAAGGTCAGATGACTAAAAGCTGCAATAAATGCTTCTTGTTGCTGTTGTTGATATTTTACTTTTCGCCACTTGGGGGCAGAGAAACATTTAAAAAATTAAAGTGACAGATACACAGTCACCCCCCCCCCCCCCCCCCCCCCCAAACCTCCCAGCTTTTAAAATTGCAATTGCTAGTGGGTTAGCATTTAGTCGCCACTTTCACACCCAGTAGACATGAAGAAACATTATCATTTAACTTGAAAAGTGCCGGCTGATCGCGGCCGTCTACACAAGTCTTGTAATTCCAGCAGACGCGCAGCAGAATCTCTCAAAAGCGTCACAGAAGCTAAAAAAAACACGTCTTGTCTGTGTTTATTGTTACTGAGCCGCAGTGCATTGAACAGAGTGGATTGATTTCTCCATCTGATGGGTATGCGAAGTATACAGATGATGTGATTATCAGAATGAATGTATTTTTGATAACTTAAATACAGCCACAACTCTGCGTTCAGACTGCAGGCGAATCTGATTCAAATCTGATTCCTTCTGAAATCCGATTTTTGACTGCTGACTGTCCAAATCGGATTTGGCTCTGTTCAGACTGGGCCACATTATTGACCAATCTGACAGGTTGCTTTGGCAACAACCTCGTGGGAGCAGAGGAGTCATCTAGCGTGTATTGTGTGATGTCATATAAGGAGCTGTTCAGACTCAGACATATCTGTCCAAACACGATTTGAAACTACCTCCCAAAGGTGGTTTCAATCTGGTTTGTAATCGTATTTCATGTCATTTATGACTGTTCAGACTTCATAAGAGCCATCTGGTTCCAATCTAGATTGGCTAAAAATCGGATTTTGGCTGGCAGTCTGAACAAGGCCTTTGATCGATGTCATTTATAACTTGACTTTTAATGGCATTAAGTTTGTCTGTTTGCTACAGCACAACAAAGAAGAATAAAACAACAATAAACAATTAAAACAAACAACAAAAAAACATTCCGTTTGATAGAAACCCAATTATTAATAAGAAATGACAAAGTCAACAAAATCTGCAAGTCTACAAAATCAGGCAGGCAAAAAAAGACGTGACTGAAATGCTCTCAGTTTGGTATGACGTCTTGCGGAGGACAGAACAAGGTAGCAGGCAGATCAGTGGAGAACTGCAACCGTTGGAATTGTCCCTCCTGGCCCCCTTTCAGTCAAGATAGTGGCAAAGATAACAAAAAAAAATGGAGGTTTATTCATCAGGTATCGCACCTCACTTTAGTGGATCAAAACATGTTGGGTTTGGAATTAATCGGCAGATGCTCAAAATGAGACCAACTTTTTTATGGATGACATTTTTTAGTCATGACCAAGGCCAAAATGTGGCCTGTAATAGACGAGATAAGGCTTTTTGTTTTTAGCTTGGCAAATAAGAGGATTGAGGAGTCAGCAGTCAATGATGGTATTAAACTCAATACAATACAATAAAACAGGTTTTTCAACAACTGTGAATCACAACAACCACAAGATGTTCTTGAGCATACAGTCACATGAAATATTAGGCTGATTGGTCCAATAGCTTGTGAGATTAGCTGTAGACAGAAAGATACACACACTTACATACACACATGCACACACACCACCAAACACATGATCCCCTCCAGACACCTGGCGAAGATTATTAGAATACCGCATCAACTAGCTCAGTCAGCTCTAGGTTTTTCTATCCAGCCACGAACGCGTTCATGTGAAAGAGTTAATTACAAGCGACATCATCAGAACCATGAATCGAGTACTCCACGTGGTATGGAGCAGGTTAGCTGTTCATCTGTTAACATGGTGATTTAGTCACCGTTTAAAAAGAGAACCAGTTTCATAGCAGTGAAACCCAGAGTTAACCCTTAAGTTGCCTCGCTAACTCCAAATCCTGCTTCGTGGTACAGGCCTCAGGTGTTATGATCCTTTTGTCATAATTTGCTGACATCTTATTTGAATATCAGTGTTCCACTGGCATGTCAGCAGTGATGTTGATGCTCATCAACAGCTAAATTAGGGCACTTCCTCTTTCTATTCAAAGTCATTATAATTAACGTCTGCTGTATGAAAATGAGAGAAAAGCAAGCATTTTTTACTAACATCCGATCCCTTGACAGGCATTGCCCTCATGCTGACATCTGGAGCATGTGCAGGTAAACTGTTTTTTTCCCCTCAATACATTCTGTTGATTTTTTGTCTAATAATTATTTTGTCTGCCAATAAGGTCATCTTCTTCAGAATGTGGCACTGAATAAAAAAGCCATCCAGTCTTCAGTAGGCTTCGGTGATGCTGCCAGGGCAGTTGATGGCAACAAAGACCCAAGATTAACAAGCAAAACCTGTATCCACACCAAAGAAGAATCTGATCCCTGGTGGAGAGTAGACTTACAGAATGTGTACAAAATTGCTGCTGTAACAATAACCAACAGAAAAGAACACAGTCACAGGCTGAATGGTGCCGAAATCTGGATTAAAAACTCAATAGAGACCAATGACACCAAAAGCATCAGGTGAAAACAGCTTGTTTCAGACATATCTCAGTGTGGGATGAAAATGTATTCTTATTACTTCCTCCTCTTTCCTCCACTTCACCCAGATGTGCAGTCATCTCTCACATCCCAAGCGAACAAACAGTCTACTTTCCATGCAGCGCTGCAGAGGGATGCTACGTCATGGTGCTTGTCCGAGGAAGCAACAAGGTTTTGAGTCTTTGCGAAGTTGAGGTGTTCCGTGAAAACTATGGTACTGATACATAGATATAATATAGATAAGTCCAGTATTGCTGTTTTTATGCCAATTTTCTGGCCAGTGATTTAGTAGTCCTGAACCAGGCTACCAGAGCTACTGTCCAGCTCTGACTCTCCTGAATGATCAGAAACAATGTCTTCGGTTACACTGTTTTTTTCCTCATGACCTTAAATTTTCCATCTGTCTATTTTTGTTTCAAGCACATCCTTTATCCAACGTGGCACTGAAAGGAAATGCCACCCAGTCATCAACGCTGTCTTTCGCTACTGCCTCCAAAGCCATCGATGGGAGACGGCATTCATACTACAGCCAGGGGTCCTGTAGCCACACTGCCGAGAAAAAGACTAACCCCTGGTGGAGGGTGGACCTGCGACGGACATATATAGTCAATTCTGTCAAAATCACTAACAGAGGAGACTGCTGTGCCAAGAGACTGGATGGAGCTGAGATCCGAATTGGGAACTCCCTGGAGAACAATGGAAACAGTAACCCCAGGTACTGACCTCAAAACAAGTAGAATTAAATGCTAATGTTATTTTACAATGATTAGAATAGTTATATTTAAGTGTTCAAAATGAGGTGGGGGCCAAAAGCACCTACTTTAGAGACAGGAAGTGTATACCATGTCACACCGTTGGCGCAGCTTGTAATGCATCATCTTTTGTTATAGAGCATCTTCAGTGCTAATTAGCAAATGTTAGTATGCTAACATGCTGAGATCATGGGTGTACAAAGACAACTGGGAACGATATTTGAGGTGGGGCCCCATTGATCTTTACAAAAGTTGCTCAGTTGCCTATAAAGCCAGGAAAGTTAAACTTTCTGGGTATAAAATTACCCAGATCTTTTATCATTTGGCCCATAGGGCAAGTGCACAACAAACTTCCCCTGGCCGAGCGGCTAACTTCCTGTTTAGCCCTCCACTAACTTCAAAGAGTTACTAAACCCCAAGATTCAGACCAAAGTGACTCCTACCTGGACCGTGAAAAGGAGAATCAAAATGGGCAAGGCTGGGAAAGTGGCTAAGACACAGCCAGTCGCTCATCCATGCCACCTGTCAACTCGATTCATTTCACAGGGGTTTTACAGACATCTATTTCACCATGTAAGTGTGTGGGAAAACATCTTTCTTGGCCCAATGGCATCACATGACGGACCCAGAATGTGTAATTCCAGTGTCTGGCCGCCATAATTGGCTTCAAAGTCCGACACACCTCTACTGGGAGGTGCCCAGGAGGCATCCTGATCAGATGCCCGAACAACCTGAACTGACCCCTTTTGACGCGAAGGAGCAGCGGCTCTACTCCGAGCTCCCTCCAGATGTCCGAGCTCCTTACCCTTTCTTTAAAGGGATAGTGCACCCAAAAATGAAAATTCAGCCATTATCTACTCACCCATATGCCGATGGAGGCCCAGGTGAAGTTTTAGAGTCCTCACATCCCTTGCAGAGATCAGTGGGTGGAGCGGCTAGCACACCTAATGGTAGACGGCGCCCCAGACTAACGTCCAAGAACACAAAATTGAATCCACAGAGTATCTCCATACTGCTCATCCGTAGTGATCCAAGTGTGCTGCAGCCTGACATAAAAAGTTGTTTCGAAAAAGTCATATGAACTCTGTTTTTAGCCTCACTGTAGCCTGTAGCTCTGACTGCTTCTCTGTGCTCCGCGCTCACGTGGCTGAATTTTCATTTTTGGGTGCACTATCCCTTTAAGGCTGAGCCCAGCTACCCCACGGAGGAAACTCATTTCGGCCACTTGTATCGGCCATCTCATTCTTTAGGTCACTACCCAGAGCTGGTTGGGACGTAGATGGACCAGTAAATCGAAAGCTTCGCCTTCCAGCTCAGCTCCCTCTTCACCGTGATGGACCGGCGCAGTGCCCACATGAAGGCTGAAGCCGCACTAAACCGCCAATCCATCTCACGCTCCATTATAACTTGTGAACAAGACCCAGACATACTTGAACTCCCTCACTTGGCTGATTTTATTCACAAATTATGATCAAAAAGATAATCTCCAAAAGAGGACATGTTAGCATAGTAGCTTATTAGCAATTTACTTCTGGCTGGCTTCTCTTAACTACATATCTTCCAAGCATTAATTGAGAGCCCTGTAGGAAAAAAAACATTTAAAATCTGATGATAGAAGGCTTAAAAATGTGGACTGATTTCCAGATTTCTGGACCTCATGTTGTTCTCTTTAACATAGAAGCTTACAAGATAACCGCAACTAATCATCCCCTTCTCCCTCCACTGTCAGGTGTGCTACCATCGCCTACATCAGAGCGGGTAAAACCAACACATACCACTGTGATGGCGGCAGCATGGAGGGTCGCTTTGTGAATGTGATTATCCCTGGAGAAAGCAAGACTCTCACCCTGTGTGAAGTGGAGGTGTTCCCTGAAAACTATGGTACTGATACATGGATATAATGTAGATAAGTCCAGTATTGCTATTTTTATGCCGATTTAGTAGTCCTGAACCAGGCTACCTGTCCAGCTCTGACTCTCCTGAATGATCAGAAACAATATCTTGGGTTACACTGTTTTTTCCTCATGACCTTAAATTTTCCATCTGTCTATTTTTGTTTCAAGTACATCCTTTATCCAACGTGGCACTGAAAGGAGATGCCACCCAGTCATCAACGCTGTCTTTCGCTACTGCCTCCAAAGCCATCGATGGGAGACGGAACTCATACTACAGCCAGGGGTACTGCAGCCACACTGCCGAGAAAAAGACCAACCCCTGGTGGAGGGTGGACCTGCGACGGACATATATAGTCAATTCTGTCAAAATCACTAACAGAGGAGACTGCTGTGCCGAGAGACTGGATGGTGCTGAGATCCGCATTGGGAACTCCCTGGAGAACAACGGAAACAGTAACCCCAGGTACTGACCTCAGAACAAGTAGAATTAAATGCTAATGTTATTTTACAGTGATTAGAATAGTTATATTTAAGTGTAAGTGGACCGTGAAAAGGAGTATCAAAATGGGCAAGGTTGGGAGAGTGGCTAAGACGCACCCAGTTACTCATCCATGCCATCTGTCAACTCGAGTCATTTCACAGGGGTTTTACAGACATCTATTTCACCATGTCAACCGCTGTCTCCGACGCCTCCTTGGAATCTACTGGCCCAACACCATCTCAAATGTGAACTTGTGGGGTCTCACTAAGCAAGAACTGTTAGAGAGCCAAAGCAAGAGGAGAAAATGGAATTGGATAGGCCACACACTCAGAAGACCAAACACCTCCATCATAAGACATGCACTAATATTGAACCCGCAAGGCAAGAGGAAGCAAGGGAGACCTAAAACCACGTGGAGAAGAACCACAGAGGAGGAGATGAAGGCGGAAGGGCTGTCATGGCAACAACTGACTAAGAGGGCACAAGACCGAAGAGGATGGAGGAGTTTCGTCAATGGCCTATGTTCCTCAGGGAATTTAAAGGCCTAAGTAAGTAAGTATTCACCATGTAAGTGTGTGGGAAAACATCTTTCTTGGTCCAATGGCATCACATGACGGACCCAGAATGTGTAATTCCACTGTCTGGCCGCCATAATTGGCTTCAAATCTGACACACCTCTAACGGGAGGTGCCCAGGAGGCATCCTGATCAAATGGCCGAACCACCTCAACTGACCCCTTTTGACGTGAAGGAGCAGCAGCTCTACTCTGGGACCCTCCAGATGTCCAAGCTCCTTACCCTATCTCTAAGGCTGAGCCCAGACACCCTATGGAGGAAACTCATTTTGGCCGCTTGTATTGGCAATCTCATTCTTTCGGTCACTACCAAGAGCTCATGACCATAGGAGCTGGTTGGGATGTAGATGGACCAGTAAATCGAAAGCTTTGCCCTCCAGCTCAGCTCCCTCTTCACCCCGATGGACCGGCGCAGCGTCCACATGACTGCAGAAGCCGCACCAAACCGCTGATCCATCTCGCGCTCCATTATAACCTCAGTTGTGAACAAGACCCTGAGATACTTGAACTCCCTCACTTGGGTGATTTTATTCACAAATTATGATCAACAAGATAATCTCCAAAAGAGGACATGTTAGCATAGTAGTAGTATTAGCAATTTACTTCTGGCTGGCTTCTCTTAACTACATATCTTCCCAGCATTAATTAAGAGCCCTGTAGGAAAAAAAACATTTAAAATCTGATGATAGAAGGCTTAAAAATGTGGACTGATTTCCAGATTTCTGGACCTCATGTTGTTCTCTTTAACATAGAAGCTTACAAGATAACCGCAACCAATCATCCCCTTCTCCCTCCACTGTCAGGTGTGCTACCATCGCCCACATCAGAGCGGGTAAAACCAACACATACCACTGTGATGGCGGCAGCATGGAGGGTCGCTTTGTGAATGTGATTATCCCTGGAGAGGGCAAGACTCTCACCCTGTGTGAAGTGGAGGTGTATGCTGCCCCAAAAGGTACAACTACGACTGACTGGCTTGGAGTTATCATAACACAGCAGTCTGATATTGATTCATCTCTGTGTTTTCTTTTTTTTCACACTTAAGTGGAACCTCTACGAAATGTGGCCTTGAGGAAACCAACAAGACAATCAACAACTGCTTATGTCTATGGGGGGTTGTCCTCTCAAGCTGTCAGTGGGTGTAGAGGTGGAATAGTTGACCACTGCTGTAGCCAGACTTTGGAACAGTATGAACCCTGGTGGAGAGTAGACTTGTTAGCTGTGCACAAGGTCAGTGCCATCACCATCATCAACAGGCGAGACTGTTGTACTGACAAACTTAGGGGGGCACAGATCCGCATTGGGAACACACCGTCAACCTATGGCTTCATTAACCCCAGGTGAGGCATAATATCTTCAAGTGGAAAGTAAATAATTACTAAGTATGTGTTTCTTGTGGTTTAACTGCACAATGCAAACCACTGCCATTTACATTTTAGAAAAACTGTCTCCATGCTGTAATTACACCACTGGCAAATACAATTAGAGTAACCTCTTATGAATAAAACTGGCACCCATTATGTTTCTCTCTCCCCATCAGATGTGGTACTATCTCATCAACGGATGATACGTCAATGTACACCTTTGACTGCGCAGGCATGAAAGGTCGCTACGTCAAAGTGATTATTCCAGGAGATTCTAAGGTGCTGACACTGTGTGAAGTGGAAGTGTTCGCTTCGGCAGGTACGGTCCTTTATGTCTAGTCAATGGAAATCAAACAAAAAATAGCTGACTAGCTATCAAATATCCCTGGTGGAATGTAAGTGATACCCAGCAGGATATAAAGTACATAAACTTAGCCCCACCTTTACCAATGATTTACACATTATTGCATCAATAATGTAACTCTGTGATATAAATGAATCCGAAATGGGCCATTCTGCATGATGAGTACTTTTACCTTTGGTACCTTAAGCCAGGTCCACCCACAGAAATGGTTGGAGGCTCCCCAGATCTGCTCTACTTATATCAATGCATGCCGAGCACTCTGTCTCCTAGTTTAGATCAGCAATTTTCTCAGGTCTTGTGGCCATGGGCGGATTATGTGACAATGGGCCCCTGGGCACAGATATGCAAATGGACCTATCCTGCATAGGAGCACGACACATGGACTTTGTGGTCTTGTGCATCTTTTTGTAGTTTTCAGTCTCACTGTAGTCGTTATGTGTCTCTTTGGCGTAATTTTGAATCTGTTTTGATTTGGGGAAAACTGCATTTTCCTACTATGCACTGTGGGCGGGGAACAATCTCCAAAAAGATCTTAATTTAGAAACACTTATATCCACTGATGAATTTAAGAGAATCATAAAGAATGTGGTGATAGAGCCACAACAGCTCTGTTTCCACCGAGCAGTACAGTACTGTTCAGTTCAGTACGGTACACTTTTTTCTGTTTCCACTGTGAAAAGATGTGGATGGTACCAATGGAACCGTTCTGTACCGTCCCCATTTTTGGTCCCCCCTCTCTTGCAGCAGCTGGAGTCTGAGAAAAAAATAACTTAATTCACTGAGCCGACTGCCGGCAACTTTAAAGGTGGAACATTAACTTGTAATGTTACTCCATGCATGAGTTGATGACATGAATCAATCAACACACCTTAAATTTCACTGAGACAACTTTAACTACTTTTTATATGACATACACTTTTAGTAATGAGTGGATCTTCAAGCGTTTATATATATTAATTTCAACCAGGTTATGTGAATTGCATATATTTTAATCCTCTCTCAGAGAAAAAAAATGCGTTGTGGAGTGTAGTTCCTGTTGAGCGTAGTTCCTGTGGGCTACGGCAACACTACAGGCCCGTTTCCACTGGGGGGCAGGAACTACTACAGGAACATCCTCTCGCTCGGCCCTCTCAACCGCCATGTCTCCACTGAGAGAGCGGAGTAGGAGGAAGGTTCCTGTAAAGTTACTGGGCTCTGTATGTGACGCAATCGTTGCGCAACCATTTTGACCGGGGCGACGTAGGGGCGTAGGGACGCCGTTAGCCGTCAGTGGTGTCTGTAGTAACTCCAGTCACGGTCCGTGAAAAAAATATTTTTTCCAGCAGATGTCTTAGTTACAACATGATTGAGCTAACTGGAGTAGTTTCATGTCGTATCCGACAACGGGAGGCTTTTAACAGATGACGTCCTGATGTTAGCTTTGCTGCTGCTGTTAGCTGTCCCTGTCAGCTGATGCTTTCTAGACATTGTGATTTCCCATAACTGAATAAATACCACACATAGCAACACAAAACTGCTTTGCTAGCTTAATCATGTTGTAACTAAGATATCCGCTGGAAATTGTTTTTTTTTTCACGGACCGTTTATTGAGTTATTACAGACACCACTAACAGCTAACGGTTAGCCCAGCTAATCTACGATAACCATGTTGTTATTTACAAAACGTCACATCCCGCCTTGAGTATATTCAATCAGCACCAAGTAATCCCCAAGCCCCAGCCAGGAGTTTCTCGGGGCCGTTCTGAGTACCTACTCTGAGGCAGGGACTTGTTTAGCCCCTGTAAAAGTTCCGGAACTCTGTCCTTCGGGGGTGGTTCCTGCGGTGGAGACACACCAATGACCCTGGCCCCATAAAATTAGGCCTTAAGCTGCTGAGCTTGCCTGAGAAGGACTAAATGCACAAACCCATAGTGAAAGACTCTCACTGCTGCCTGTTCTGTTTTGTTCTGAAAATGTCGAGGTGCAGACTGATAAAGGAAATACAGTGAGTGCTGGATGGAGCAGTGAGTGACAACAACCTCGCCCACATTTAAGGGTACTGTTTGCAGTGGAAACCCTAGGGTCTAGGTACCATGTCTGAAGGGTTACTTTTGGTTCCAAAGGTACCATACTGAAAGTGTTTGGTGGAGAGGGGGCTTATGTTTGAATAGTTGTTGTTTTAGTGTGGATTCTTTTTTATTATATGCTGTATTTGTTGCATTTAAATGTGTTTTGACTGGCTACTACCTTTGCCCATATGGGGAACCCTGCTTTAAGTATATTTTGATGCTTTTATTTGAGTAATATTTAAAATGCAGGGCTTTTACTTGTAAATTGTAAAAGAGAAGAGTATTTACACTGTAGTATTGCTGCTTCTACTTAAGTAAAATGTCTGAATACTCCTTTCATCAGTGGGAAATGCTGTATTATGTCTGAAGTGGTATTGGTATTAATATTGTTGACTTCTGAAGATAACTGTACTGTATGCACATGTTATTAGGAACTGGTCCAGATCCGGTCGAGTAGGCAAAGCAGACTGCAGTGTAAACACTCCGGGCATATACACATCAGTAATTTACTTCCACTGCAAGTGTTTGTTTTTGTCCCTGACAGGCTCACATTATTATTATAAGAGTCTGACAACATTATGGAAAGGATTCCGACAGTTTTGTTAAAGAGTAAGATTCTTTTTGTTTAACTCGAAATCGCCATCACCAGACTCCATTTAAATAAACAGAGATTTTAGCATGCATAGAGCCTGCATGTTTTCACATCTAACTGGGTGAGTTAAGGGTTAATTTCAACCAAACCAGAACCTTATTGTTGGAAAAATGGAAAGACAAACCAAGATGACTTTTGTGAGTTTTATTTTGTTTCTGTCGACTCTGGATGACGTGTGCTTTACAATAATAAAACTACTGTTTATTTAAATGGAGTCTGGTGGGTTTGGCAACAACAATTTTCAAGGCTGTTTCTGGTTAAACAAAAAGGATCTTACATTTTAACAAAGAGTAAGACATTGCATTAACATTGCTTTTACTTCTTTGCACAAAACAACATGTCAGTATAATCGCTTGATAAGATGTGGACTGATTCCAGTTGCTCTTTGGCAACAAGGCTAGGTGCCGACTCTGTGGCTTCAGCGTTAGCTTTGCATTTTGGAACCAAAAGTCCCCGGGCAACTCCAAGTTCAAGACAAGCCTGTTTAAAAAAATGTATCAAACATGAACCGGGCCAACTGAAACCTAACAACATTTTTTTCCCCCTCCACTGCCAAAAGTTATCACGCCCTCTCCTCCTCTTCCTCCGCCTCCACCCCCTCCGGCTGTGAGCTTGCTGCTGAGCGGCAGGAACGTGACAGTGGTGGGAGAGAGGCTGTGTTGGGCCGATGCTCTGTTCTTCTGCAGACGTCATCACTGGGACCTGCTTAGCCTTCACAGCCAGGAAGAGCAGAGCGAGGTGGAGCAGCTGCTGAGCCGCAGTCCTTTCCCTCTCACAGACTATGTTTGGCTTGGGTTGCGCAGGTACTCTTCACTGACACTGTCTAACACATGCACAACTCAACATGAAATAATATGAATTAGCTGGTGTGGTTTTACTTTTACATTTT
The DNA here is from genome assembly GCF_041903045.1 of Epinephelus lanceolatus. NCBI lineage: Eukaryota > Metazoa > Chordata > Actinopteri > Perciformes > Serranidae > Epinephelus > Epinephelus lanceolatus. Next base: position 17,351,425 of record NC_135755.1, read on the forward strand.
GGCAGCATGGTGGTGCAGTGGTTAGCATTGTCACCTCACTGCAAGAGGGTTCCTGGTTCAAACTTAGGGTGGTGGGTTCGAGCTCAGGGTGGGGGATCCCTTTCTGTGCAGGATTGTGCATGTTCTCCCTGTGTCAGCGTGGGTTTTCTCCGGGTACTCCAGTTTCCTCCCACAGTCCAAAGACATGCAGGTTAATTGATGACTCTAAATTGTCCGTAGGTGTGAATGTGAGTGTGAATGGTTGTCTGTCTCTATGTGTCAGCCATGTGATAGTCTGGTGACCTGTCCAGGGTGCACCCTGCCTCTCACCCAATGCTAGCTGGGATAGGCTCCAGCCGCCCCACGACCCCAAACAGGATAAGTGGTTAGGGACAATTAATGAATGAATGGCGTGGTTTTACTTTTACATGATGACTTCTTTGCTTATCTTCTTAAAAGCTGCAGCATAAAAATATCACTCCAAAGCCCAATGATTAAAAGGATTGTAATATTTAACCCCCATAAAGGCCTCGTGTTTCCATGTTCGTGTTTTGTATACTACACCCATTCTTGAGAACTGAGTCAAATCATGTCCTACCAAAAGAAAGCCTTGGAATCATAACTTATTAACACACTAATTTAATTTCTGGGGTGAAACATTATTTTTAAAGGATTTATTTCTATGAAATAAATATGATTTCTAAAAACATTAATATCTGCTTTTAATTTTGCCTTCTAAACTTGCCCTGTGCCAGAATTCACCCTTGTCCTAGACAAGAATTCACAACTTCAATTGACTAGAAACTGTGTTAAAAACCTTCTAAATCTGAAACTAATACTTTATATTGATAACACATTGGTGTATAAATGCACTGCCATAACAATCGTTGTATTACTTTTTTGTGTGTGAAAATGTTGGCCTTTTAAAGATACTAGTCCATACCCATTGGTAGCTTTGTCACCTTCTACCTATGCCAATCCTCAATGCCTATGTGCAGTTTCACATAGATTGACCACGTCAGTGAGTAGAAAAACATGGGACAGACAGAATGACTGACTGATAGAATGACACACTGACAGTTTCTGCGATTATGTACAGCATACCATACCATGACTTAGTCATACCAAAAATTAGAAAACAACAACAACATTGGTCCACAGGGGGAGCCACAGCGATCGGTCGCATTTTAGCCATTTCTAAGCATTTTTCTATTTGTTATAGCGCCACCCAGTTGCCAATTAGAGTTAAATTTCTCCAGTCACCTTGAGGCGTCCTGTTCTACATATCTACCAAGTTTGGGGTCAATAATGGAGGGTTCCCCTCAGATTATGTGTGGTCATATGCCTACAAAGTTGCGTGGTGATGGGTGAAACCATTGAGATGTTATACACCTTTATGTGATGAGCCACGCCCTCCACAATATTCATTGCCTTATAGAAGCTCAGTTTTAGTAAGTTTTCCAACTTTTGCCAAGAGGGAACTTTAGATATTGGTCCCTAGATTATGTTCACCCAGTTTCATGCAGATCGGTCAAACTTCCTAGGAAGAGATCGATTTTAACTGTTTTTCAAAAAATTCAAAAATCGGAAAATCTATATAAGCGGAAGTTATGGGTTCTTGAGACAAATGTGTTCCTCATGAGGAGAGGCATCTCTGTGCAAAGTTTCATGTCTCTACGACATACGGGGCATGAGATATGCCCATTCAAAGTTTGCAATTTTAATCGGTTGCTTTAGCGCCCCCCTTTGGCCAATTGATGTAATATTGCTTCATTCTCATCCTCTCATGACCCTCTACCACTGTGCCAAATTTCACATGGATTGACCAAGGCAGTGAGGAGAAAAATGTGGAACAGACACACAGACACACACACAGACAGAGTTTTCGTCATTTAATAGTAAGATGTCCTTGAGTTTTTTCAACTCCGTCAGATTTCTAAAAAAAACATAATTTCATCATGCATTAAAGGAGTTAGCTCTATCCTAAGTGAGACCTCCTGTCTCACTTCCTAGTTTCCAAAAAGGCAGGAATGCTGCTCAAGTACTGCTCAGCTTCCTATTTTATGATAAATCAATTAAATAATATTGCTATCGGGTGTGTCTCAACCATAGCAGGTCCACACCGTAGTGTTTCTAAATCCACACTAAATGAGAATTATGGTTTAAATATTAGTATTTTGATTCGCATTAAGAGAACTCTTACCAACTGTGAAAAATAAAATGGCTGGTTCTAATTAATAATAATTATATTTTAATTAATAAAAATAAAATAACTAGCTCTTGGCCGGGCACGCCATCTTGCTCAAACAGAAGGGGGCTGCCCCGCCCACATATGGCCAGTGGCTTCGAGACGTAATATCCTGCCTAAAATTAGAGATGTGATGTGTGTCGCCCAGCCCTGGCTTTAAAAAATAAAAATATTTTGAAATAAAAAAGGAAAATTAAAACGGGTAGTCACTACGACTGCAGAAAAATTCAATAAATATAACATGTTGTGAACTCTGTAAGAGGTCAACCCTGTCAGATCTTAACTTTGACATCCATTATGTATGCTATTCAAGAGAAAAAAATAAATCACTGGGATGTTGGTCAGTTAAAAGGTTTAATAGTCAAGACTTTGATCTTTTAACATATAGGCTACTTCCCTGCCTTAATGAAGAGAAAAAAATAATAAGGGTTTGTCCTGGGATAGACTGAGAGGGCAGGTGCCCTACCCTGGTTTCTTTGAGGATTTGAATTCTGCAAATTAAGACACACTCAGACACAGGTCTTTGAGTCAAATACTGTGTGTCCTTATATTTGCTCCTTTGCATTGCTGCCATTCCAAGAAAGATGAGCATGAATGCCTCCTCACTGCCACACCCTGTGACAAGCCTATTGTAACATTAGAACTGAAGCAAGCATTTGACTTGTCAACTGACAGAAACTCACTCAGCCATAATTTGTTTCAGTTCAGTCACGCTCAAATATTACCTGGTTCTGGCTTTTTAAGTGTGAGGATTTGCTGCTTCATTTTTTGTGTTTTAAATGAAGTGCCTTGAACCTGCAGTCTTTCTAGTGGACAGCAGGGGGCGACTCCACTGGTTGCAAAAAGATGCAATGGCAATTTTCAAGTCTTCCTCGATACATTTTGTAAATTATGTTCCCATTTAGAGTAAAACAGACAATGAAGCAGGGTATATTTTAGGGTGTGGCTACCTCATGATTGACAAGTTGTAACAATGGTGGTGACCTTGGGTTCTCAGTCAGATCCACCCCTCACTCCTCCACAGCTCCACCTTCTCGTCCAAATATGGTCACTTCTAGTGTCAAAAAGCAAGATGATAACAGCCGAAATGCCAAACTCAAGGCCTTAAAACGGTAGTCCATAAGCTAATGGGTGACATCATGGTGGCTACATCCACTTTCATACAGTTTATGGTTCAGACTGTTAGTTGGACAAACAAATCATTTGGAGCTGTCACCCTGAATTTTCAAAAACTTTGTGTCGAACATGTTTTTGACATTGCAGTGACTAAGCGAATAATTCAGAATAATTGAAATAATTATTAGTTATAGCCCTACTTTATATCATAAAGATAAAGTTGGATCTATGTGTAAATGTTTTTAAGAAATTACAATATTTGTGGACCTTGACACCTGTTGCACTGGGGGGATTACAAAGTACAACCACAAACAACTGTGCAGTACAGTAACAGCAACATTTTGTCAAATCTGTTAATCAATCTGTTTGGCAGATACCTAATGGGCGACAGGTGGTTCTGGATGTCTGGCGATTCCATGAAATTCACCAAATGGTGGCGAGATTCTGCTCCTAGCCATTACTCCAGCCCCTGTGGAGGTATGGCCAGAGGAGAGCTCTTCCTGTGGGAGGACCAGCCTTGTGGGAAGCACCTCAATTTCATTTGCCAGTCAGGTAGGGGTTACACCTCACATCCTGCACATGTGTACATATTGGACTTCACCACAATACCCTCATGAGCTCTTTCTGTCCCGTAGGTGCTGAGAGCGGAACACAACGAGTGTATTTCTACAGCACAAGGAAAGCCGCAGATCCTTAGTTAGGGTTAATAATATTCAAGGCATTCTCACTCCCAACTTGTCATATACGGCAGCTCAGTCAGGAGCACTTTAGTATTTCCATTTGTAGTTTAACATTTGGCAGTATGGCTGTGTTCTGGGGCCTCTTTGCTTTTTCTAGGCCTATGCAGAAAGCCTCTTCCACGCACCTACGTGGTAAGCCTAAGACAGGGAGAGCACACCTCTCTGCCCTTCCATGTGCCTAAGTGGAAAGCTTAAGGCCGAGAGAGCACACCTCTCTGCCCTTCCACCCTTCCTAAGGGCCACTGTCCAAGCAGCTGTATTTAAGGAGCTGGGAGTGAGAACATGTTGTACTATTAGAATCTGTATTTTTAAGTTAGCTTGCAAATAGCGACTATAAACTGCCTGCGCTCCTTGTATGTTATCAACTAGTGTTTGAGTGGCTCTTCAACACGTTATGTTTCTGCACAAAACATGGATCAGAACCCAAAGTCTCGACCACCTGGATGCCTTTATTTTCATGCTCTTGATATGTGGGTTAAAGTAACTGTAATCTCATATTACCAGTTATTGCATTTGTGCTGTGGTGAAGCTTGTGTGGTCTCTGTGAACTATACCGCCATGTACTGAGTTGCAATCACAGTGATGAATGACTGATTTAAAGGGTTTTTCAACCTGGATCCTATTTTCCTAAGTTTTTGTGTCTAAGGGACCAATGGTAACAAAATTTTGTGAAGTTGGTCCAGTATTTACAAGCTGAAATGTAACCACTTGGGGCATATGCACCATCAATTGATGTCCACTAAAAGTGCTTGTTTTTGCGACTGACGGGCTCCAGTTATTTTTTAGTGTCCGACAACATTATAGGATCCCTATAGGGGTCGACCTGTTTATTAAAGAGTAAGATCCATTTTATTTGACCAGAAAGAGCCCTGAAATCGCCATCGCCAAACCCACCAGACTCCAAATAAAAAAGCAGTAATTTTATCATCGTAAAACACACTTCATTTAAAGCTGACAGAAACCAAATAAAACTCACAACAGTCATCTTGCCTCGTCTTTCCACTTTTCTAACAATTGCCAACTGTGGTTTGGTTGAAATAAACTCTTAATCCATCCGGTTAGATATGAAAACATGCATGTTCTATACTCGCTAAAATTGCTGTTTTTTTAAATGGAGTCTGGTGTGTTTGGGTATACTGATTTCAAGGCTGTTTCTGGTCTATTTCTGTAGGGATCCTTTCCATAATATTGCCAGACACTTACAGTAACAATCTGAGCCTGCCATTGGCAAAAACACACTCCTTTAGTGGACATAAATTGATGGTATGCATATGCCACAGTGGATACACTGCAGTCTGTTTCACTGCTGCCAGCTGCAGCGCTCTCACTCAGTCCTGAACCAATTGTTTACCCCAATCATCACTCAGACATGAAACACTTCAGCAACCCTAATTATGATAATAATTGACACTCATTCCAATATCAACATAGAACCTGTTTTACTACATATTATCTCCCTTAATATGTTTTGTGTACGATATGTTTGATTCCTCAGCAAGAGGTGCAGTGCACAAAGTTGTAAAGCTTCTTGGCTGAACATTTTATCATTGTGTATCACTACAGCTGGTTTTAAAGTGTGTGAAAGACCTTGGAGATGTGAAATGCAGAGCTGAACCATTAATAGCTCACTACATCAAACGTCTTTTAATTGTCTGACTGACCTTGAGGTAGGAGAGAATTGAGTCGGTGTAAATAAAGCCGAAATGACTGTTAAACTGTGTAAAGTTCATTTGAATATAGAAATAAACATCTGCCAAACAGTTACGGCATCAGGAATGTTAAAGATGTGAGAGATTAGGATCTACCTGCTCAAGTTGTGCGTCACTGGCGTCCCTTTACCCAGTGTACTGTTTCAGTTACACCTATATTAACATAGTGTGACAGAGCATTTTAAAAGGCACATTAAACAGAAAACATTAAACCCACAGCCAGGACACATCTCACAGTGCCTTACCTTAGGTGTGGCACAATCCTGTGGGTTTAAGGGAGTGTGGATAACAAGTGTAATCAAAACAGCATCAAGGAGTGTGTAAATAAACTGAGCAGCAGTTTGAACAAACACACCCAGACGCGGGGAATAACCTGGTTCTTCTGGTCCTTCTTGCCACGTTTCTTGGCCAGGTGTGTGTTGAGTCAGTGCTTTTACCCAGGATGCAAAACCTATCAAATGATGCAACAGTCAGTGAGATTCGATAAAAACTGCAAAACTGAGAAACTGCTCTGTTTTTTATGTAACTGAACCAAGTAGCGACAAACACTGGGCTTCATGCAGCAACATTCTCTTAAAATTCCTCTTATATTTTCTCTCAATTTTCAGTTCAGAGTAAAAACAAGCGAAGTCAACAACAAACGTTCTTAACCATCCAAACCTGCTCTTGCCAAGGCGTGCTGAATGACAAATCTCACTTGATTCTAAGTAACCTGTCAGCATAGCAAACCTACTAAACTCTATATAAGGGCAGGTGTTGTATCCAAATACTCTGGCACATACCCAAGAACTGGAGAGGTGCCACCAAAAAAGGCTGCAAGAAGTAGATGCTAAATAAACTTAAACAAAGTATTTTCCAGAGTGGCAGAAAGATGTTACAGGAACATTAAAAGCCCCGTGATGGCAAAACATTTGCAGTGTCAGCAGCAAGCGTGGAGGAAGTATTCAGATCCTAATGAGAAACACTAAAGCGGGATTTAAACTTGTGCGGCAGACCCCACGCCGTAGCCTACACGTGTCCTACACCATTGTGAGCATTTATACTTGTGCTTTGGTGCATCTGTCGCTCTGCAGTTACACCTCCAAAACACTAGTTGGTGGTGGAGATTTCTGTGAAGTGCTGTAAAGTTTAGTTGATTCAAAACACACATTAAACACACATTAAACATGACTAGAGACAATTCCAAACTTTGAAAAATATCACTATAACTCGCAGCATTCACAGACACACTTGCCTTTATCTGGACACATTTTCCCCACAAATATAACATGCTAATGTTTTTAGCCCAAGCATATGGCATTTTACATTGTATAGATTAGCCTAGCAGCTAGCGGACTTTTCCTCTACTCAAATGAAGCCAAGGACAACAGCAACATTTAACAAAGGTAACGTTACAAAATATGACTCCATTACAACTCACAAGGTTCACTGACAAAACAACTGTCTTATACTAAACACGCTTTCAAAACAAATATAACATGCTAACATTATTAGCACAAGCCTATGGCATTTTACATTGTATAAATTGGCCTAGCAACAAGCGGAAATTTCCTCTGCTCATATGAAGCCAGGATAAATCACACACGAGACTTAAAATGCTATTTTTGTGGAGGCTTTATTGTCTTCACAATTTATTGTTACTTGTCTGTGAAATTAAAGTAAATTAAAGTTTTGTTTCCACTGAAGGAAATGGTTTCAGCTTACAGAAAAAGACAGGAGGTCTGTGTCACCACAACGTGTAGTTACATTTCTGGGGAGGTGCACGTCAGGCTAACGTATAGGGTACGGCGTAGGCTCTGCGTCGCCTTATTGTATTGTCACCTGATAGTTCAGATTCAGGAACTAGTGAGGAAGACAAAGGTCAGTGACGGCAGCAGTAAAATTTGAGTTGCAGCTCTCATGAGGAGGCAGAGGAGGGAACAGACCAGGGTGAGTGAGGGAAGATGTTTAGGTTGATGCTTAGGTGGTTTCACTGTACATACTGTACTGTGTGGGTGTGTCTGCAACAATACCTGATGTATTGTATAGTGATGCAGGTTACTATATGAGAGGAGGGAAGGAACCACACCTTTATCTCTCTCTCTTTTTCTAACACACACACACACACACACACACACAGGAGATAGTGTAAAATTACAGAGAAATTGAGAGGATGTTACTAATGTATGGCACTGGATTTTTTTTAGAGGTTCAAAACATTCTGCATGTGAATAACTATTGTTCAGTTGGTTTTTTTAACATTATTAAAACTGTGTGCAAAACATGAAACAAAGAAGTGAATTAATTGGTTGGAACATGACATAATTAATAAAAGGAGGGGTGGGGGTTACATTTATGCCCTAAATGGGCAACGCACCTCGGGGCCCCTCGGGGCCCCTCGGGAGATACAGTTGGTAATTTGGAAAAATAAAATACAAGTCATATTTTAAACAAAAAAAAAAACAAAAAACATACATTATAAAAAATTAATGATTACTTAATTTTCCAAAATATTTATATGTGTCTGGCTATTAAAAAGTTTTAAACAAAATCTTTGTTACTTGTAAAAGTTCTGCATTGAAAATGTAACTTATATAAAGGTATTGTAAAGTAAACAGGGAAACGTATTTAAGTATTAAAAGTAAAAGTACTCACGCAGAAAAGTGTAAATAAAGTTCATAAACCCAAATAATTAACATATTAAAAAGAGAAAGCAACAACTCCTCATATTTAAGAGGCTGCAACTAAGAAATATTTTTGCATGAAAAAAGTCTTAAACAATTATAAAAATAGTTGCCAACTAATTTTCTAATCAACCAACTAATCATTTCAGCTGCACTTGCATATTTTCATATGCGCAACAATCTCATCATATCATATCAAATAACTGTAGTGGAGTACAAGTAGAATGTGGCATGAGATTAAAATAATCAAGTAAAGTAAAAGTACCTCAAATTTTTACTTAAGTACTGGAGTAAATGTAATTAGTTACATTCCACCACTGGTCAGCAAAGGGAAGCACAGTAACTGAAATTACTGTAATTGGACTCAGTGGACCAAGTATGGTAGTCCTTTTTTAGCCCTGAAATTTAATAATCCAATCATTATAATACTAACATAATAATGATTGGATTATATGAAATACATGTATTTCTTAATGTCCCTCAAATTCAAAACTTATGTTTCCTTGCCATGGACAACAGTGTGTGGACTGTGAAAACAAGATGTTTTTCTTTTATCAGGAACAGTGCTCTTCTCACTCATAAAATTGTATTCATTATTTATTTATTTATTATTGATTATTATTATTGATTATTATTATTATTATTATTATGATTATTATCATCATTATTATTATTTTAAATAAGAACAAGTTGTGGATATGAACAAAAATAAGTGTGAATTTTTGTTCATATCGTTTCTTGCATGAAGCCGAATATCTAAGAGATTCAATCAAGAGGTACACTGTAAAAAATGATTCGTAGGTTTAGTGGATAACACTTAAAATAAGCAAGTTTTTCATCATAAAAAATGGTGTTTGTTTTATTAACTTTTTTTAATCAGTTGACAGAACTGAAGCTGGTCAAAATAAAAAAACACTTTGACATTTTTGAGTAGGATAGAAATTAAAATAAATAAAACAGATTGACCACGAAATATCAATACAAAAAAGTGTTCAATTGATTTAACTTAATTAAGTTTTTCGAGGTCAAAGCAAATCATGTTGGTTGCACTTAATCAAGTTTGTCAGATTATAAAAGACTCCATAAAGCCAGAGTTGTGACTACTTGAAAAGATGCATGCAAATTGTTACCTAATTTCTTTAATTGAACGAGTGGATTCTTTTTAGAGTGTAGGTGTTTGCCTCCATCTATTGTAGTATGATATATATTATATATTAATAACTTGATAAGGACGTCTCCTAACAGGCTTGGCAGGCATGTTCTTTAGTCGATAGTCGACCACCTCCCTCTGCTCCAAGCTCCTTTTTCTCCTCTACTTTCCATTATTGCAACATCACACAATAAACACAGGGAGGTGCTGTTGAACTATTAAAAATGGACTCCTTCCTCTGCTTATTACAGCAGTCTACATAAAAACCACAGAGGATGAATGTAGCAGCAAACGGTGTGTGACAATTATGGGGCAAAAAAGCAATAAAAGACATTAGAAAGGGTGAGTAATGGAAACTTGAGCCTGAAATGTGACTTTATGTTTGTGTAAATGGACAAAGTAGGTCTTCATATAAACATTCCCCCACTGTAGGTCTAATGGATAGTTTATATAGGTATTATTAAAAATACTCTATGTAAGGTTTCAAAATGACAGCTTTTGTGCCAAGTTGGTGAGTTTCAGGAAATTTCTCCTCCATTGTAGCAACTCAAAGTGAGCTATTCCATTGTTTTAAAGGACACCATAACTCACGGTGGGTTTGTCACTGATGATTCACATGGAATCAAACACTGAAACGTTTGATTTAGATGCTGCATGATGTAAATCATATCCTCCGACACTTTTAATCCCATAATACTGCGCTGTGTTTCCTGTCTTAAATCAGACTACTGGGGATTGACCTGAGAGGATTCTTGAATTTACGAATCAAGACTGACTAACAAATTCTTGGCAAATAACTTTAAAGAGGCTCCCCACATGACCTTCAGTTTGTTTTTCATGGCATGCACTACTTAGCAAGTGAAAACAGAGCTTTTATTTCTTATGTGACTCCAGGGGAACTGTGTGAGGCCTGAAAAAGTAGCCCCTGATAATGTTTCGGTTCGGAATCGTTACATTTTCTTGGAGTAAATTGTCCTGATTTATTGCATTTATTATATCTACTGTTGGGGGTCATGGGCGGCTGGAGCCTATCCCAGCTGACACTGGGCAAGAGGCAGGGTACACCCTGGACAGGTCACCAGACTATCACAGGGCTGACACATAGAGACAGACAACCATTCACACCCACATTCACACCTACAGATAATTTAGAGTCACCAATTAACCTGCATGTCTTTGGACTGTGGGAGGAAGCTGGAGTACCCGGAGAAAACCCACATGCAAACTCCCAAGAGAAGGGCTCTCTACTCTGGGGGTGGAACCCCAACCCTGGATTCAAACGGTGAATACTCTTGTTGCAAGGCGACAATGTTAACCACTGCACCACCATGGCCGCAGTTCTGATTAATTTACCCTAAAACTTCTTTACTAGCCTGGGGTGGCTACACATTTTGAAAAATAAAGGTCTGTCTCAATTAGAGGCCTGGTCTGGTTGCCAAGCATTTCTTTTTTTTTTAATAGAAATTCTTTGGATGTATAAAACCAGGTTGTTGGCTACCTCGAATTTTGTTCCCATTCCTCGATTATCCTGTAAGTTTTTCATATTCCTTTTCGTCCGTAAAGGTCCTTAGATAAAAAATTGTAATTGTAATAAGTGTAGCTTATTTGCTGTGTTGGAGGCGAGGCTTAGTGAATTAGAAGCGCGGCTCCACACCATGGAAAACCATTCAGTAGCTGCGGTAGTTAGCCAGCCCCCTGTAGCCAGTGCGGAGCCACATAGCATAGCCTTAGCCTCTGCTAACTGTCCTCCGGCAACTCCCGTTCAGCCGGGAGGTTGGGTAACTGTTCGTGAGAGGCGCAGCTCCAAGCCGAAGCCCACGGCTCACCACCAGCCTGTTCACGTTTCCAACCGCTTTTCCCCACTCAGCGACACACCCGCTGAGGATAAAACTCTGGTTATTGGCAGCTCTATTCTGAGGAACGTGAAGTTAGCAACACCAGCGGCCATAGTCAAATGTATCCCTGGGGCCAGAGCGGGCGACATTGAGTCAAATTTAAAACTGCTGGCTAAAGCTAAACGTAGATTCAGTAAGATTGTTATTCACGTCGGCGGCAATGACACCCGGTTACGCCAATCGGAGGTCACTAAAATTAATATTGCCTCGGTGTGTGAATATGCAAAAACGATGTCAGACTCCGTAGTTTTCTCTGGACCCCTCCCAAATCTGACCAGTGATGACATGTTTAGCCGCATGTCATCATTTAATCGCTGGCTGTCCAGGTGGTGTCCAGCAAACGATGTGGGTTTCGTTAATAATTGGCAAACTTTCTGGGGAAAACCTGGTCTTATTAGGAGAGACGGCATTCATCCCACTTTGGATGGAGCTGCTCTCATTTCTAGGAAACTGGCAAACTTTATTAGTAAATCAAATCCCTGACAACCCAGAGTTGAGACCAGGACTCGGAGACGCAGTCCTATACGCCTCTCTGAGCTTCTAGTTCAGTTACCCAGCCATAGTTTTCATAGTTTTATACAAACGGTGTCTGTCCCCCGACCACCTAAATTATTTAAATCTAAAATTAAACAAAGAGGAGTTGTGCATAACAACCTCATAAAAATTAAAACCTCTTCTGTGACAGAAAGACAAAACAGGAGAATTAAATGCGGACTGTTAAATATCAGGTCTCTATCGTCTAAAGCAGTGTTAGTAAACAAATTAATATCAGATAATCATATTGATTTACTCAGTCTCACTGAAACCTGGCTGTGTCAAGATGAATATGTTAGTCTAAATGAGTCCACTCCTCCCAGTCATAATAATACCCACATTCCTCGAGGCAGCGGCCGAGGAGGGGGAGTTGCAGCCATTTTTAACTCTAGTCTGTTAATCAGCCCTAAACCTAAACTAGATTATAATTCATTTGAAAGCCTCGTTCTTAGTCTTTTACATCCGACCTGGAAAACCTCGCAGCCACTTTTATTTGTTATAGTGTACCGTGCTCCTGGCCCGTATTCTGAATTTGTATCTGAATTCTCAGAGTTTTTATCCAGTTTAGTTCTTAAATCAGATAAAGTTATTATTGTAGGCGATTTTAACATTCATGTCGACGTTGATAATGACTCCCTGGCTACCGCGTTTATCTCATTATTAGACTCCATTGGCTTCAGTCAGGGTGTACATGAACCCACTCATTGTTTTAACCATACCCTCGATCTAGTTCTGACGTATGGAATTGAAATTGATAACCTAAAAGTCTTTCCACAGAATCCCTCGCCATCGGATCATTATCTGATTACTTTTGATTTCTTTTTACCCGATTACACGCCACTCAGCAACAGTTACTATACTAGATGTTTATCAGATAGTGCTGTCGCAAAATTTAAGGAAAAGATTACTCCGTCGTTAAATTCAATACCAAGTCCCTCAGTAACAGAGGTTTCCTGTACCGACTTTGATCATTTTGTCGATAGCGCCGTAGGCTCGCTGCGAACAACACTTGACTCTGTAGCTCCTCTTAAAAAGAAGTTAAAAAAGCAAAGAAAGTTCGCTCCTTGGTATAACTCTCAAACCTGTAAGTTAAAACAAATATCGCGAAAATTTGAAAGGAATTGGCGATTGACCAAACTGGAAGAATCTCGTTTAATCTGGACAGACAGTCTCAAAACTTATAAGAGGGGCCTCCGCAATGCCAGAGCAAACTATTACTCAGCATTAATAGAAGAAAACAAGAACAACCCCAGGTTTCTTTTCAGCACTGTAGCCAGGCTGACTGAGAGTCAAAGCTCTATTGAGCCTTGTATTCCTTTAGCCCTTAGCAGTAATGATTTTATGAGCTTTTTTTAATGACAAAATTCTAACTATTAGAGGCAAAATTCATGACCTCCTGCCCTCAGATGGTAGGCCTACCTATCTAACCTCAAACACAGCTGTAAGACCTAATATATATTTAGATTGCTTCTCCCCAATTTCTCTTCAAGAATTGACAGCAGTGATTTCTTCATCTAAATCATCAACGTGTCTCTTAGACCCCATCCCAGCTAGGCTACTTAAGGAGGTCTTTCCTTTAGTTAACACTCATATATTAGATATGATCAATATATCCTTATTAACAGGCTATGTACCACAGTCTTTTAAGGTAGCTGTAATTAAACCTCTACTAAAAAAGCCCACCCTGGATCCAGAGGTGTTAGCCAACTATAGACCAATATCTAATCTTCCCTTTATGTCAAAGATCCTTGAGAAAGTAGTCGCAGACCAGCTGTGTGATTTTCTCCATGATAATAATTTATTTATTTATTTTATTTCAGTCAGGATTTAGAGTGCATCATAGCACTGAGACAGCACTAGTTAAAATTACAAATGACCTTCTGATTGCTTCAGACAAAGGACTCGTCTCTGTACTTGTTTTATTAGATCTTAGTGCGGCGTTTGACACAATTGACCATCAAATTCTACTGCAGAGACTGGATCACTTAATTGGCCTAAAAGGTTCTGCACTAAGCTGGTTTAAATCTTATTTATCTGATCGTTTTCAGTTTGTTGATGTTCATAATGAATCATCCTTACGTACCAAAGTTTGTTTTGGAGTTCCACAAGGTTCTGTGCTCGGACCAATCCTATTTACTCTATATATGCTTCCTTTAGGTAACATCATTAGAAATCACTCTATAAATTTCCATTGTTATGCGGATGATACTCAGTTGTATTTATCGATGAAGCCAGAAGAAAGTAATCAATTAACTAAACTCCATAACTGCCTTAAAGACATAAAAACTTGGATGAGCACCAATTTCCTGATGTTAAATTCAGACAAAACTGAAGTTATTGTTCTTGGCCCCAAACAACTCAGAGACTCTTTATCTGATGACATAGTTTCTCTAGATGGCATTGCTCTGGCCTCTAGCACTACCGTAAGAAACCTCGGAGTAATATTTGATCAAGATTTGTCTTTTAATTCTCATTTAAAACAAACCTCACAGACTGCATTTTTTCATCTGCGTAATATTGCGAAAATTAGGCCTATCCTGACCCGAAAAGATGCAGAAAAATTGGTCCACGCTTTTGTTACCTCAAGGCTGGATTACTGTAACTCTCTATTATCAGGTAGCTCTAGTAAGTCCTTAAAAACTCTCCAGCTAATTCAGAATGCAGCAGCACGTGTACTAACAGGAACTAAGAAACAAGATCATATTTCTCCTGTTTTAGCTTCTCTGCACTGGCTCCCTGTAAAATCCAGAATTGAATTTAAAATCCTACTGTTAACTTATAAAGCTCTAAATGGTCAAGCTCCATCATATCTTAGTGAGCTCATAGTGCCATATTATCCCACCAGAACACTGCGCTCTGAGAACGCAGGGTTACTTGTGGTCCCTAAAGTCTCCAAAAGTAGATCAGGAGCCAGAGCCTTCAGCTATCAGGCTCCTCTCCTGTGGAATCATCTTCCTGTTACGGTCCGGGAGGCAGACAAGGTCTCCACATTTAAGACTAGACTTAAAACTTTCCTCTTTGATAAAGCTTATAGTTAGGGCTGGCTCAGGCTTGCCCTGTACCAGCCCCTAGTTAGGCTGACTTAGGCCTAGTCTGCCGGAGGACCCCCTATAATACACCGGGCACCTTCTCTCCTTCTCTCTCTCTCTCTCGTATTCTATTACTGCATCTTGCTAACTCGGCCATTCTGGATGTCACTAACTCGGCTTCTTCTCCGGAGCCTTTGTGCTCCACTGTCTCTCAGATTAACTCGTATTGCAGCGGTGCCTGGACAGCGTGACGTGTGTGGTTGTGCTGCTGCCGTGGTCCTGCCAGATGCCTCCTGCTGCTGCTGCCATCATTAGTCATTAGTCATACTTCTACTGTTATTATACACATATGACTATTGTCACACATGTATACTGCCAGATATTAATACATACTTTCAACATATTGTACCACAGTAGCCAGAACTATAACTATAATATTATTACTTTCAATAATGTTGTTGTAAGCTACTGTTATTACCTGCATCTCTCTCTCTCTCTCTCTCTCTCTCTCTCTCTCTCTCTCTGTCTCATTGTGTCATACGGATTACTGTTAATTTATTATGCTGATCTGTTCTGTACGACATCTATTGCACGTCTGTCCGTCCTGGAAGAGGGATCCCTCCTCAGTTGCTCTTCCTGAGGTTTCTACCGTTTTTTTTCCCCGTTAAAGGGTTTTTTTTGGGGAGTTTTTCCTTATCCGCTGCGAGGGTCATAAGGACAGAGGGATGTCGTATGCTGTAAAGCCCTGTGAGGCAAATTGTGATTTGTGATATTGGGCTTTATAAATAAAATTGATTGATTGATTGATTGATAAAGATTAATCCAAGTTGTGGGTATTGTTTTAAAAGGATAAAGTGGTGTTATGTCAGTATGATGGGTGCCGTAACTCACTCTTTGTGTGATGTGCTGTCTGTCCAACACATTGTCACTCCGACCTCGTCACATATCGATGTTTGGTCATGGACCTTCCACGTCCAAATACGACATGACAGGTACCAGGGTGTGTTGGTTGTTGACGTTCTGCGACACCGTGTCTGCCTGTTACATGTATTGTCTTCTTTCAAAATACACTTCCGTTTTCACAGGGAATTTACCCTTTACATACAGTCTCAAAATAAATGCACTTCAACAACTAACGCATTTGGTTAGATTTAGAATAAGAGAACAGGGTTTGGCTTTAGAATCTTACAGGGCTCGAACACCTTTCTCCCGGGTGAAAGTTGGTGTATGTTGGACCCATCCACCACCCCTAACTTGCACTTTTGCTGCCTTAACTTTAGCTCTTGTACAGCCGTGTTTCCCCCTGACGTCCCCAAGCATCGTTAAACTTTAACGGTGACCAGTCGCGTATCTTGCTGAAGTTAAAGGACGGCTTTTTTCACCAGTGTCTGACGCAGAAAGTCACAGCCCAAGCACCAGATTTACAGACCAGTGTCCAATCTGCCATTTTTAAGTACAATTTCAGAGAAGCTTGTTTTTAATCAGTTAAATGATTTTATGGTCTCCCACAATATTTGGTCAAATATGGACATACTGTAGCAATGGCCAAATGAGGCCTTGTGAACCACTGTCTTTATTTTCTGAAGCCACCAGATGGTGCCGTCTGTTCAACAAAGGTTTGAAAGCACACTTCATTGCCAGTCCTTCAGCCATTATCTTTACGCCAAGAGCGCCATCTGGTGGGGTCAGAAAATAAAGACAGTGGTTCATGAGGCTTCATTTGGCCATCACTACATACTAGTTCTACTTCATGTTACTGCAGCCTTTGACACAGTCGACCACTCAATTCTTTTAGCTAGACTTCACAATCTGGTTGGCCTCTCTGGCACTGTTTTTATCTGGTTTAAATGTTATCTTTCTGACAGAGAATTTTATGTAACAATGGACGAATATTCATCACAAATCTATAAAATGGATTGTGGCTGTAATAAGCACCGTGACAACCAACCCCGGTCTCCCCTACATTCGGTGAAGCGCATTATGAGGAGTCCACACTCAAAGTTTTGGACTTGCAGCTTGACTCGAGACTTCCCTGTCTTCACTAGGAATGATTTAGGACTTAAGTCCCACCTCTGGATTTTTGTGAATGCAATCTGGCGTGTGTTTTTTCCCTGTGGTGTAACAATTATAAAGGCTCTCTGCCATTATGGGACTTTTTTTGCAGATACACGAAACACGTGCAGACCCATTTTTAGCTTCTATTATTTAAGTGTTCTCAGTGATTGCACCAACTCTTTTTCATCAAATTAAGCTCAATTACAACCAGACTTAATTACCTTCCAAAAAAAAGTGTAATTTGACACAATAAAACATCAGAGGTTTGTTTTTGCAATTACTCCTGGGTGGGGTAACGGCCTTTTTTCATTGTCTATTCATTTAAGTGACTCTGGGGGGATAAATGGAAAGTTTGAGTGCAGAGAGGGACTGTAGTGCTCTTGTTAGGTGAGAGGACGGGAGGGAAGGAGGGGAGGAGGGAAGGAGGGGAGGAGGGGAGGTGGGAGTGTGTGTGGGACTGCCGGGCAGACGGAGAAGGGGAGGAAAAAAAATGCAGCTTGGACATTCCCAGGCTGGGAAACATAGAGGAGAGTGAGAGGGGAAGAGAGGAGGACTGTTTTCATGCGCTGAAATCTTACATAAAGAAGAAGAGGAAGAAGGGGGAAAAGGCTCGAGGAGGGTAATGGAGGCTGTTTGATAAGAAGTGAGAGGAGAAAGTTTTTGCGGAGAATGTGGAGAGGAAGCAAATGCAGGAAAGGAGCTGAGGACTATGTAGGAATTCCTGACTGAAGTCATGGTAAGTCCCAGTTTGTAAAACTATGGAGGGCTGAAGTTTGTCCTCAACTTTGTTTTCATTTTTTGATCCCTGAAAGTACCATACTATACCATACCAATACCATAATGTTTTCTGTTTCTGCATGACTTTAAAAGTTTATAAGTTGTACTTTTTAAGGATTTTCATACACTTAACACAAGCAGACCTCCACATTAACCCAAAACAGCACCCCTTTTTTACCCATGTATTCCACTTTAATCATTCTCATAAAGGCATGCTTTTGATTTAGGAAGAAATTGAAGTCAGCACTTATAACTCCCAGCATGCAAAGTTGTCAAATCCCAAATGACAGCAAATCATAATGACATGATTTAAACAGTGTGACGTTGGTGATGACTTTTGTGGTTGGCTTGCAGAGGCAATCAAGGGCTCTCTGTTGCCGTCTCCAGGGATTTGTGTTTACCATCCCCACCCACTCATGGTCTGATCAGTGACACACAGAGGCAGAGGGTAGACAGAGGGATGAGTCAGTCAGACACATGCACACATCTGTGTAGGTAAACTGAATCAAGAGAGATAATAGGAGATTAACAGAAAGAGATTTGGATCGTATTCCCGCTTCTGTGCGTCGGGCAGGGTGGAGCAGTTTGGCAGGGAGGGGAAGAGAGAAAGCAGCGGCAAGGGAGAGCTGGAGTGGGAAAGAGCGGAATAAAAGAGGAGGGTAGGGTTACTTTTTATTTTAGGAGACTTGGACGGCAGTGACGGTGGTTTCAGTGATGCCGCATTTTCCACATTGGACCTGAGAGAAGGGAAAAAAAAGGAGAGAAAGGGGGGAACAAGGGATGGCATGGACTGTAGGGGAGGAAGAACATGTGCAGTACAGTTTCATCTTCCTCTTTGAGCGGTTGTGAAAGTTCAGCGTGGAAAACAGTAACAGATGGACACACAGGAAAACATAGCTACACCAAAGACGAGAAAGGGAACACTTCCTGTGACACCAGGCTCACCGCAGTAAATTCAATACCTGTATGTGCGATTAACGACTGTCCAAACATGTGTCCAAAAAGTACTTAACACATGAGGAATGTGTGCAATATCGCTCAAGGACAAACATGGCAGCTTACACATACACGTAGGTGTTAAATGCATCATACAGCACAGTGACACACACAGAAATCTTTGCCAAGGATATGTGGCGGAGGGTGTTTCCATTCCCTCCGTCTGGTCAGCTCTGATTTTGAAACTCTAATGGGACGCATCAGACAGTCAGGCGGGGGGAAAAATTCTGATGAAAGTTATTGCAATTGATTCTCTGTGTTTGTTTTAACCTGCTCGGAGTACCAGGCGGGCAGTGATAATGGCAGTAGAACAATCCCATTAGGGTCAGCGACGTTGTCAATCACAGGGATCTGAGCTTCCTGCGATTGTCAGGACTCGCTGACATAAACAGTGCATGCAGGCCGAGGATGGATACTTTTCAACGCAACAATTTTACAAGCCGTATCATTGGCATCTTTACTGGGCATCCAAGCAGTATTCTTGTTTTTAAATTGCCTTTCATTGTGGCGTTTATCTTCTGTGACTCTGCAGTTTAGAATATAGCTTTGTCTAACAAAAATGCAGGAGTCTGTGTCTGTCGATCAGTTTTCTTGACAACCGTTTATCTCATCGACTTCACACATGGTGGGTGTATTGCTGAGGATCCAAGGAAGTGCAGAACTGAATACGAGCTCTAGAGATCTACAAGACATATTTATTAGTATGTAGTGTTGTCAAAAATATTGATTCTAAATATTTGAAACAGCTTCAATACTCATTTTAGGCAGTATCAATACTACAATACCAGCTGCTCTTTCTTATTGTTAATGTTAAGAGGCGGAGCAGGCTCACGGCTTATGTGTTTGTCACTTTCTTTTTCATTTTAACCCACACCATGATCTTTTCCTAACCCTAACCAAGTGTTTTTTGTGCCTAAACCTAACCAGACCTTAACCACAGGGCATCATGATGATTTCGGAACGGACTTCGGAACAATGAGTTTAATATGGTTGGAACAATGGGATGTCAAACCAATGGGCTGTCGGACCAATGGGCAGTTCCCGGGTGAGCAAGTTAGCAGGCTAGCATCCTGCTTAGCCTAGCAAAGCCTAAACCACAGGCAACTAAGCTAGCAAGCTGACATCCTGCTTAGCTTAGCACAACCTGAGTTAGGGTCAGCAAGTTAGCAGGCTAACGTCATGCTTAGCCTAGTAAAGCCTACACTAGTGTCAGCAAAGATAGCATCCTGCTTAGCCTAGCAAAGCCTAAACTAGCGTCAGCAAAGCTAGCATCCTACTTAACCTTGCAAAGCCTAAATACCAGGCAATTAGGCTCGCAAGCTAGCATCTGCTCAGCCTAGCAAAGCTTTAACTAGAATCAGTTAAGCTAGCAAGCTAACATCCTGCTTAGCCTAGCAAAGCTTTAACTAGAATCAGTTAAGCTAGCAAGCTAACATTCTGCTCAGCCTAGCAAAGCTTTAACTAGAATCAGTTAAGCTAGCAAGCTAACATCCTGCTTAGCTTAGTCTAAACTAGGGTCAGCAAAGCTAGCATCCTGCTTAGCCTTGCAAAGCCTAAACACCAGGCAACTAGGCTAGCAAGCTAACGGGAGCGTATCTATGTTTTCCGGGTTCTATGTTCCCCACTTCACCCTGCAAAAAAAAAGGTTCTATGTTTCCCGGGTTCCATGTTGCCCGCTCAACCAAGCGGGAAACATAGAACCCTTTTTGTGTAAGCGGGGAACATAGAAGCTTTTTTGCAGGGTTAAGCGGGGAACACAGAACCCTGGAAACATAGAACCCTTTTTGTGTAAACAGGGAACATAGAAGCTTTTCTGCAGGGTTAAGCGGGGAACACAGAACCTGGGAAACATAGAACCCTGGAAACATAGGGATGACCCCCAAGCTAACATCCTGCTTAGCTTAGCAAAGCCTTAACTAAGGTTGGCTAAGCTAGTCAGCTAGCATCCTGCTTAGTCTAGCAAAGCCTAAACCACAGGCAACTGAGCTAGCAGGCTAACATCATGCTCAGCCTAGTAAAGCCTAAACTAGGGTCAGCGAAGATAACATCCTGTGTAGCCTAGCAAAGCCTAAACCACAGGCAACTAAGCTAGTAAGCTAGCATCTGCTCAGCCTAGCAAAGCCTAAACTAGAATCAGTTAAGCTAGCAAGCTAACATCCTGCTTAGTTGAGCAAAGCCTAAAGTAGGATCAGCAAAGCTAGCATCCTGCTTAGCCTTGCAAAGCCTAAACTAGGTTGCCTCAGGAAATGTCACACACCATGAAGACCAATAACACCAATAAATGTGACAAAACACCATGCTCATTTGTCACAGACAATAAAAAAGACAATGAAGTGTGAAATCTCATCTGCTGTGAACCCCTTTCCTCTGTTCAACAACAGACTGTAGCACTTAAGCAGTCAAAGGTAATCTGTAAAGAAGCTGTTTGACCTACTGTAGGTCAGGTTAGATTATACAGGAAGATTTAGGAAAGGAAATCACTCTCAGGCCTCTCCTCTTTCTTCCTCTTCATCCTCCTTTCCCTTTGTCTGCCCTGCCTCATTCCCTTTCCTGTCTCCCCCTCCTCTTTTCTGTTCCCTCTTTCCTTCTGTCGGCATCTTTCTCATTTTTGCTCCTAATCATGTCGTCTTGTCTCCGAGCTCCTTTCTGCTCCAGCTCTCTTCCTCTCTTTCTCCGTTCCTTCATGTACTGTATGGGCCTACATCTGGTTTATATCATGGTTGCTGTTGCTCTTGTTTCCCATCGATCTCTCCCACCGGTCAGCCTCCTCCCCCTGCTCCTTTTCTTTCCTCTTTTCCTTTTTCTGTCTGAACCCGGTCTCTGTAGGGCTGTCTGGTTCTCTCAACGTCTCCCTGTCACTCTGTCTCTTTTTCAATCTGTTTCTCTATTCACTCACACTTCAATAAGCCGAGCTGACATGAAGGACAGTTCAAGTGCTATATTCCAGAACCACTCCAGTTCCCACTTTATTGCTTTATCCTTGTCTTCTCAATTTTGTTTCATCTAACTTATTTTTTTCTAGACATCCTTTTTCTTTTTTTTCTTTTTGGTTTTCTGTCTGTGCCAGGCGTCTGTGTGAAAGACCACTTCTGCTTCCTCCGTTTCAGTCTGCGTAGAGAGGAGAAAGACAGGAAGTCTGACTCAAGAATGACATACCCTGATTCTGTACTGTGTCCGTATTTGACACAAACAGGAGGACGCACATTCATGGATACTGATTGTCTGCACGGACACTCCACGTGCTGTATGAAAGCTCAAACACACACTTTTCCGGTAACTCTTTTCTTGTGAGTAAGACGTCATCCACCGGATTATGACCGGTAGTTTTGAAGACAGGACATTTGTCTTTGCAGTTGCTGACCATGTTGAACCAGTCAGCTGGTGAAACTACGCTCAGCCTGATAGGTGATGTACCGATTAGTAGGCAAAAACAAGGAACAACCCTTTGTCATAGGGCATTTTGGGGTTGGTTGTCTCAGGGTCCCCTTACTACCTTTTCCAGATGTTTTGACTCACCAGTGGATGGAGTTTGCTCAGTAGTCATGACGATAGCTCAGTGGTAATCATGCAATCTTAGTATGGAACTTCGGTCATGTGATAACTTCTTGGAATTTCCCTAAATTTATGTATTTTTAAAAATATCATGCCACCAATATCCTGTGAAAACCACATCTCCGAAACATCAACTTGTCATGAGCCCAGAAAAACTTGTTCTTGTTTTCAGCTTTGTGACAATGTATTTTTAGCTACTCCAAGAGGTTTCTAGTTGTCTAACTTAAGAAACAGGAAATTTTTCTCAACCTATAAAGGACCCTTATATTATTTCGAAACATCTAAAATGACCAGATTTGGAGATGCATGATTTTCTGTAGACAGTCTTCCCTCTGCGCAAATAATTAAAGTTCAAGTATCTCGGGGTCTTGTTCACGAGTTGAGAGTGGAATGCATCAGTAGTTTGGTGTGCCGGACCATTGTGGTGAGGAGGGAGCTGAGCCAGAAGGCAAAGCTTTCGATTTACTGGTCCATCAAAATCTCAACCCTCACCTATGGTCATGAACTCTGCGTAGTGGCCGAAATAATGAGATTGCAGATACAAGCGGCTGAAATGAGTTTCCTCTGTGGGATGGCTGGACTCAGCCTTAGAGATAGGGTGAGGAGCTCAGACATCCGGAGGGAGCTCGGAGTAGAGTCGCTGCTTCTTTGCGTCGAAAGGGGTCAGTTGAGGTGGTTCGGGCATCTGATCAGGATGCCTCCTTGGCACCTCCCGTTAGAGATGTTTTGGGCACGTCCCACTGGTAGGAGGCCCAGGGGCAGACCCAGAACATGTTGGAGGGACTATATATCTCATCTGTCCTGGGAACGCCTTGGGGTGCCCGAGGAGGAGCTGGAAAGTGTTGCTGGGGAGAGGGACAGCTGGGGTACTTTGCTTGGACTGCTGCCCCTTTGACCCGGCCCCGCATAGCGGATGAAAATGGATGGATGAATGGATGGATTAGGGATGCCCAGATCGATTGGCTAGTGATTGTTATCGGCCAAGATTCAGTAAAATATACCATTAAGAAATAGGACTCAAGCCCAGTTCAGTCAAAGACTCGAGACGAGATGAAACTGTCTTAGAACGTTGCAGGAAAAGTTGCAGCGGTATGAACTGGCCTTTCTCATCTCGACTCAAGCAGGCTGATGGTGTCACCTGCAACTCAGCTTGTCAAATCGCCAGTGGCAGGTTTTGGAACATAAGGAAGATCAACTGTTTCAACAGCCAATCAGCTCTTACATCAGCCCTCCGCCCCAGCTGGAGTCCATCTCATTTACATTCCTGCAGCTGTTGACACGTATGTCCCTCCTTGGCCCTCACTTTGTGGTGTTGTTGGACGATGGGCCATTGCTGCTGTTTGCTGTATGTAGATTTGTTCCACACATATTCTCATTGACTGATTAATTGATGCCAGTTATTGAAATTATTGTGTCGTATTTATTATGAATACAGTGCATCTGAGGCTGTGATCAATGGAAGTACATAGAGTTGTTGCTATAGAGAAGATCCACCATCTGTGGCATTGGAGTGAACCAGCAGGTTTTCAGAATGTTGCAGACCAGTGCATTGCAAGTTATGGCAAGTTTCAACTCGTCTTGTTTCAGATCATTGGTCTGAACTGGACTTAATGCTCTGGTCACTGTACTCAGTAGGTACCTAGGTAGGTTTTGCCAATACCTCAGTACAACTACAGTCCCTCTGCCTGCCCCACATCCACACATCCTCACACTGACTGCCTTTGCATGGTGCAAGAGGAGGTGGAGAGAGATCTGTATTTCAGTTGTGCTTGTAGGTTTACTGTAGGCTACTTGTTGCATTACCCCTTGAAATTTCTTTGTAGTACTATGTTGATTGAATGGACATAGCAAAAGCTTGTTGACACAATAAAAAAACAACAACATTCAGACTGACTTTTTGTAGTTCTTTACTTCTTACTGTACAGTCACTGAACACTTAAAGTAGAGAGGTTTCAATACCATTTTTTCTTTCCTTATACTAATGACGATACCTTAACTTGTGTATTGGTCAATACAGAGTGCCAATCCAATACCATTGTGCAAAACTAAAAAAAATCAATACACAAAAAACAGTTGTATACTACCATAGAACTTTCTTTTATTGTATTTGACTGTCAGTCATAAAAAATAAAATTTTAGAAGTAAACTACAGTTCTTTTAAAAAACAGCAGCCACAGTTTAGTAGCAAGCGACACCAGTGCCACCCCACAAAAACTAAAGCCTCTTTACTGGTGGGACTTTCTAGTGTAAAATATTGCCAAATTGCTGACATTTTGCTAACGTTACACTATTTATGGAAAATCAGTTCTTTGTCAAGGCTTTAAAACAGTTGTTGCCAGTGGCTGCACAGTGCAACCTTCTGTCTGGGGTACTGTTTTAGAGCAGCGAAAAAGAATTGATTTCCAGGACAACCGCTGTTTTATCCTTTGAAGTTTATTATTGAATAATATGGTATTGGATCGGTGTAACAAATTGTGTACTCAGCATTTTTAGGCCGTATTGGAGGCATTTCTGGTACTGTCATTGGTACTGGAAGTCTAAACTATAGCCAAGGTTATGCTACCAACTGGTGGAGATTCCAATACCCTACAAAGCAGTCAACCTGACCTATAACACTGCTATACTTGTCGCTAACAAAACAAAAAAGCAATTGGTATTGGCTGCGTATTGGCTGATATGGGTTTTTTTTCTTAGACTTACAATCTTGTTTGCTTGCTTTTGTTTGTTTGATTGTCCTTTAACATTTTAATATTTTCTTAATGTGTCAGTACAATTTCTCCCAGAATGATGACGTGCGTTTTCAAACACATGCCCTAAGAATAAGTCTTAACAAACCAGAATTCTCATGCGCTCCTCTGGTAAAAGTTATTCTTAGCCTTCTGTGCCTTAAAATGAACTGTCATGCGTCTTGTTAAGCTCCGGACTCAGATCTGTTCTTCATTATCTCTTCCGTTTGGTTTCATTTGGTGATAATGTGCGTACAGCTATTCCTCCAAAGGACTTTGGAGACTGCGCTGGAAAATCTTACGAAAACAAAGCCTCTATTCAAGATTCATCGCATCACATTACTACATACGTGCAGATTTGTCCAAAGTGACCTAAAATACGTAAGACACCTGAGTACATTAGCGTCAGATATCCGATTGAAGAGTAACTAAGTTAAACGTATAGTCCCTTAAAGAAGAGGCACCTGGTTTTTATGTGAGAGGCTCCTGCTGGAAGGAAATCTAATTTACAAATTTCATCAGGGCTGCTTTGTTTCATGTGCATGTATGGGTCTGTGGTCGTAAAGAAGAGTGACTAATTGCATTAGATGCATGGGTGCTGTTAGCTATAGGTAGACAGGAGTGAAGCATGAATCAACCCCTGCACCTAGACAAAACACACGGCAGAGCTGACAGCATTACCCGGACTGTACTGGAAAATAAATGTTCACATTTTTACAACAATTTTGTGGTTTGGAGAAGAAAAAGCAGCCTCGTTTTTTTCCCTTCCCTCTGTTAGACACCATTCCTTGTGTATTTGAGTAATTGTGCTTCCAGATTGGAATTCCATTCTTTGGATTTCAGCAGTGGAATATCCTGTTGTACGGTACAGGCATGCAAACACAGAGTGAATGCTGAGGAAATAAAACGGAGTAAACGGTGCATCACACATCCAAACCAAATATTGTTGCAGCTTGTCACTGACTAAGCTACACGGACTTCAGCTATCTGCCAGTCTCAGTGGGAGCAACAATGTTAAATAACATGATGCTAATAAGTATAGAAAATAGTTTTCAGATAGCTCTCCAAACCTGAGTGGCTCATTTGTACGAACACTTAAGTAATGAATGAGTGGTACATTGAGCTGTGTTCTCTGGCACAAGCCGCATATTTGATCCCAAGGGGCTCTATTGAGCCAGTTGGACTCAGATTGCAGAGTTGTTCCCATTCAGCTTGTGTTGAAAGTACAGAAGCATTACACAAAATTATATTGGCATTCGCAGTCAGTCTGGTTATACATAAAGAGCTGTGTCTCTGAGAAAACACACCAAAAGACATTAGAGAGTGTCCACTGTCATGTTTGATCTTTTTTTTTTTTTGCTTTAATATAGTGTTGTGTTGAATTAACTCGAGTCTTGTGGTATGCTTTTAAAGAGCTTTTTCTCAAAGAGGAAGTTCCTGCTGGCTTGCCTTGCAATCCCCCTGAACCCCCTGCTGTGCTTTTACTAGACTCAATATGTTCTGTCAGTGAGCCAGAAGGCTGCTTAAACCTCTTTTACAACCGCTACACCTACTACAGCATGCCCTCTGACAGACTGCTGTTTACCATGGTCACAGCACTGAAACACCCTCTCCTGAATACGTGATGTCATCATCATTTTATCAATGAACAGAAACTTTTTGAATACAACGCAGGGTTTGTGTCCTCTTATAGTAGTTGGAGTATAGATAGTGTATGTTACCTAGGACTTTAAAGGAACAATTCACCCCCAAGTCAAAAATACATGTTTTTCCTCTTACCTGTAGTGCTATTTATCAGTCTAGATTGTTTTGGTGTGAGTTGCCAAGTGTCGGAGATATCAGCTGTAGAGATGTTTGCCTTCTTGCCACTATAATAGAACTAGGTGGCACTTGTGGTGCTCAAAGGACCAAAAAATACATTTGAAAAACTCAACAGCAATGTCTCTTTCCAGAAATCATGATCCAACTATTCAAGATAATCCACAGACCTTGTTGTGAGCAGTTTCATGTAGGAACTATTTTCTTTCTGACGAACTACACCTGCCAACTGTATGACTGTGCAGAAGGAAGAGTGCATCTACTCACGTATGCCTGTGACACTGTGAGATGTGAGCTCAGGCTACAACTAACAATTATTTTCATTGTTGATTTACATGTCAGTTATTTTCTTGATTAATCGATTAGTTGTTTGGTTTATAAAATGTCTGGAATCCCGACTAAGAATTTTTCTAGTCGACCAATAGTTGTCATTTCGGGCCGTTAGTCGACTAGTTTATGATATTAATGTAATTATTAAATGATATATTTTGGGCGGGGCAACACAATGGTTTGAGCTGAAGGTGTGAGAAAGAATAGTGTCAGTAACATTGTTAACACTGTGCTACATTACAGAGAAATACAAAACCGTACTAATGAACCTTCATTAATATAGGCCTATATTTTATCTACAAGTGCACGTCACACACTGAGCGACCTGTTAATGACGCTGTGGGCTAATGGGCATGTAGCTACTTCCATGTTTCAGATGATACGTCATGTTTGTAGTTGACCAATGAAGATGAGTTTACATATCACCTTGGGTTCGTCCTTCACCTTCTCAAAATGATCCCACACTTTGGATTTCCTGCCCGACATGTTATTAACTAGCCTGTGTAATGGTGCATTCGTTTTGTACTCGGAGGTCGGAAGTCGGAAGTGGGAATGATGTCACCTCCAAATTGACAACAGTTTTTGCATTCTAGTTGGCAACGGTGGACAAGTTGGAAAAAAAACATGGACGCACGCAAGAACGTTACCATTCTACTGTTGGGCTAGCCATAGCACTGTTAACAATATCAGTTGATAACAATGCTCTATGTGGTATTTTGCACATACAGACAGCGTAGCAACATGCCCATAGGTAAAAATTGAACAGTACTATGGGTATGGCTGACCTAATGTAAAACAAATAAGATAAAATTGCTATAAACAGTACTTTAGCAGAGTGTTTACTCACTATGTATGTGACCAGCAGACATCTTGAATTCCAAAGTCGGGGTTGATGCAGTTGCTCCGAGTTTTGAGTTGGACATCCGATCTCAGGGTGCGTTCAAGTTTAAACTTCCGACTAGGAACTGGGACTTTCCGACCTCTGAGTACAAAATGAATGCACCATTAGTAACCGCAGGTACCAGCCCTGGAAATTAACGTGACTCCTGTCTGACTGCTGAGCGTGGCCACTTCCTGTGTCTGTCCTTTCAAATTAAATTCACACATGGTCCAGTCATATAGGTTTTGATTTATTTTGTGACTAAGCGACCAATGAAAGGTCGACTAATGACCTTTCTGTTCGACTAACGTTTGGTGTACTATTAGAGGGGCAGCCCTAATCTTTGACAGTATTGACAATCATACCTTCGGGATTCTAAATACACTGGTATACCATAATACCTTGGTACCACCCAAGTCTACTGACGAGTTTTTCAAACATATTTTTGGGGGCTTTGAGCACCACAAGCCAAGTGCCATCTAGTTCCATTATATTCAAGATAAGGCAGACATCTCTACGGCTGATATCTTCAACACTCGGCAAGTCACACCAAAACAATCTAGATAAAAAGCACTACAGGTAAGAGGAAAATAAGGTGTGTTTTTGAAAATAAGAGAAAAGCTTTTATTGTAGTGATAAAAATTTAACTTGTTCCAGTAGTGAGGTGCTTTGTTCTGGCTTGCTTTAGCAAACGGACTCTTAAAAAGGTTAATTATTTGGATACTTGTGTGACATGCCAACCATCTGGCAAAGTTTTCACTTGTTTTAAGATAAATAAGAACGATTTGGACACTTACAATTACGTCTTTTTAATAAGAGCTTTTTATGTGTGGCCTCCAAAAAGTTTTGTTTACTAAAAAGCCAACGGACTAACATGACCCTTGGAGCTGCTTGGCTTCTGGAAATCTGTGTTCAGCAACATTTATGGAAGCTCTGTCAGTTGTGTTTTTTTCCAAGTTGCCTTATATGCTCCCGTCCAAAATTTCTCTTGTTACTATGGAAAAATAAAGCAGCATGAATCTGAGCCCGGCGGTGCCACTGTGTTGTCGGTGCCATGAGGGCTGAAGTCACAGTTGAAAAATTTGCTCCGCAGCCAAGAGGGTGGATAGGAAACAGAACCTAACATCGACTGTGAGTGACCCTGAGCAACCTCGGCGGAGCAGGTCTCCAACCAGACGTATACTGTAGATCTGATGTGGCATTTTCAAGTGTCTTGCTCTGTTAATAAGTCTCAGACTTTCTCCTCCTTAGCTTTCAGTCCCCTTGTGACTTTGTTTTCTGCTCCACCCTGCAACTTCTTGCTCTTTTCTGCGCTTGAATTTCCACTTTTCTCCGTCTTTACCTAACTTGTGAATAAGTCGATTGTTTGAACCTTAAATATCCGATTTGTTAAATTCATTTTGTCAGGGTGTTTGAGCCAAAGTTGCGTAAGTTGGAAAACAGTACTCTCTTGCTTGTAACACTCATTCTGTCCTCCTCCGCGGCTAACCTCAAACCCTCTGTGTACACAAAACAACCCCAAAGAATGATTTTCAATACGGCTGAACTTAGGTCTTCTTCCATAAAACCCCCGCACCACCACCAGCTCATTCCCTCCTGGCCCCTCTCGCGCTAGCCGCTCTTTTCTTTTTCCGTACACTCTGTTCTCCCATTCTGGGTTTTCTCCCATCGCTTTCCATCCATCCCCTCGCTCGCTGCAGTCACTCAGGACAATATGCCGTCTGTTGAAGAGAATCCCTACGTAATTGTTGTCAGATGACATTCAGAGAGTCGGATGGAGGTGAAACAAAGAAAGTTGAGAGAGGAGATGAGAAAAAAAGAGAGAGCGGGGAGCGAACTGAGGAAGAGAAGCAGATGGGAGGTTTGAGAGGAAGGGAGGGAGGGAGAAAAGAGAAGTTGGAAAAGAGAGAGAAAAAAGTTGCCATGCCAACCGTTCATGTAGAAAAATAAACACCGCATGTGTTGCGTGCTCTGCTCCGTCACCCTCCACCTCACTGGCCGGCCCCTGTGTTACGATGTGTGTGTGCATGCATGTTTGCAGTGTGTGCAGGGAGCTCACATGTTGCAGTGGTTTCTTTTGTTCTGGGGGTGCTTGCATAGACAGGGCCTTGGAGGAAATGTATGACGCTCCCCAGACCATACAACAGGAAGTTGAAAGTAGAATATGTGTGTATATTTGTCTGTGTGTGTGTGTCAGCAAAAAGCGAGACAACCTGGCTGTTAAACACAAACACAGACATTAGAGTTGATTCAGTGTCCGGTTATGGATTAACCCTTTCTTACCACCCTCAGGGCTCGGAGGCAATGGAGGATTGTGTGCAGGGGGCGCTCTCGTCGCTTTATCCTCCTTTTGAGAGTACGGCGCCGCCCCTCCTCTCCCAGGTACATCCCGCAGTGATGCGCACACACACACACCCACACACACCCACTCCTTTATTCTTGTCTCACGTCTTTACAGCAATAAACAGGGGAATATAAATAATGCAGATTCAATTAAATGATAAGGCGATGTTGGAGTATTTGGGGACGGCGATGTTATGTGCAGATAACGTTGCATTTCCTGAGATATAAACTGCTGCTGGAAGCCAACACAAACAAAAAGCAAGCTGGTCAATTAAAGCCAAACCCTCTTCCTCCAACCAGGAGCTTCACATGACTCGTTTCACCAAAAACCGCACACTATTTCATAACATTTAAAGCAGTGGTTCCCAACTGGTCCAACCACGGGGACCAGATTTGTCCTTAGTCAATAGTTCAAGGTCCACACAGTTTAATAGATTCAGCGTTATACTTGCATTTGGCCATGTCGTCGAGCTAGTTTGCTGTTTCTATTAAGTAGCTAGCTGTTAGTCACTCACTCTGCAGCAGGAAACGGCACTTCAAAATAAAAACTTTGTGCTGGAAATTCACTGTTCACTATTGTTCAAGAAATAATCATGATAAACCCCTTTATTGTCATTTTAAGACCATTTAATGCCACTGATATAATTAGGGTGACCATATTTTGATTTCCAAAAAAGAGGACACTTGCCCCGGCCGCGAGATAGCCTACTTAAATGATACTTGCAGTTTACTCAAAGATGCCTTATAATTTTAATATATTTAAAGTTTATATGTATGGATAGAAAATTCAGTTATATTACAAAATAATATCTGTCAAAGACAGAAACTTAGATAGGCTTCTCAGAGGTTACTCAACTTGCTTTTATTATGCCTAAAATAATAATCTTTTTACAAGTTTCAATTGTACAAAAATAAATATAAATGTAAAATAAATGTAAAATCTCTGGAATGAAATAATGATAGAAATAATGTCTCTTCTGTATTAGAAAAATCAACTTGTAAAATAATAGCTATCTTTTCAAGTCTTAATGGAAAAATAAATAAATAATATGAAATAATGTTCTAAATAATACCTCTTCTGTATTAGAAAATCCAACTTTGAGGTCCCCGGCACCTTTATTAGACACAGCCTCCCATATGTCCTGACCGGGTCGGGACAGTAAGTTGGGAATTTTTTCTGTAATTCATCTGTGAAGCTGCACTTGCGCGTCGACATCTTGGAAGCTCAGAATAATGCGGGTGTCTGCTGCTTCCTCGTTGTGAGTGTTGGAGATCCGCCGATAAGGCAGCCTCTCGGGGATTACGCACGCACACACACACACACACACACACACACACACACACACACACACACGGAAAACCGGACATTATCATCAGTTTATAAAAACCCCCCGGACGCCCCGGACAGGATGTGAAAAGTGGACATGTCCGGGCAAAAGAGGACGTTTGGTCAGCCTAGATATAATGATAATATATTAGCACAATAATACAAGTACACCCTTTCAAAGAGCCATGAACTTTTAATTCTGAAGAATATTCAGACTTCAAAATTGAAAAGGTGTGATACTTTTTTTTTAAATATTCTAAAAATAAATAAATGTAAATAAATAAAATGGACTCTTGGGCTCTGTTAACAAAAATTGCACTTGAAGGTTCAGTGTGTGGGATTAAGGGGACATACTTGCAGAAATGAAATGTAATAAGTATGTTTTCTTTAGTGTATAATCACCCGAAAATAAGAATTGTTGTGTTTTTGTTGCCTTAGAATGAGCCGTCAATATCTGCATAGAGAGCAGGTCTTAATTTATTAAGATTGCCATGTTGCACCACCATGTTTCTACAGTAGCCCAGAATGGACAAACCAAACACTGGGTCTTGATAGGGCTAGCTATTTTTCTTCATGGTCAGCAGTCCCTCCATGACTAGCAGAACAGCATTGGAAAAACACTGAATTATAACGTGAAACTGCTTTATTCAGTATTTTTACCGGTTTAAATAACTGGGTCTGTTTGTGCTGGAGAGGAAGACACCTCTGTGAGTAATTCGGCTCCTGGTAAAAACCTCCTGAATGTCTGGTTCTTAAGTTATTATAGCAAAAAAGGTGAGCACACATTATCAAGTGCTGGGCTAGTGGCCTGTCTCCAACATGCCAAACAGCATTTGAAAAACACTGATTTGTAACATGAAACTGATTTATGCAGTGTTTGAACTAGTTTAAATAATTTGGTCTATTTGTGTTGGAGAGGAAGAGACCTCTGTGAGTAATTCGGCTCCTGGTACCAACATCCTGAACGTTTGGGTCTTAAGTTATCGGAGCACAAAATTGAGCACACATTAGCAAGTGCTGGGCAAATGGCCTTTCTAAGACATGTCAAACAGCATCTGAAAAACACTGATTTGTAACATGAAACTACTTTTTATTAGTGTTTGTATTGGTTTTAATCACCAGGAAGAGACCTTAGCGGATTATTTGGCACCTGGTTAAAACCTCCTAAACAATAAACACTGAAAGAATTCTAACTGGGAAAAGTTTCTGATGGTTGTGATCTGCAGTCCTCACCGCTAGATGCCACTAAACATTGAATATTAGGCAGGGGGTATAGAGAGTGATTTAATCCAGTTTCTCAATGGTTAGTTTGTTAACAAAAAGTGCAAAGCAACATTTTAGCTCTAAGTTTTCCAGTTCTTCTGGCATCATGTTGGCTGAAATATTGGTGACATTCTTATGTAGGTTTAACGAATATGACCTTGATAATTTTTTGCTGACCCCGATATGTGGTAATGCAGTTATCATGGCAGGCCTACAGTCAGCTGGACAAAACAGGCAATCTCTGACAGGTGCATTTTAAGTCATTTCTGTAGGCTCTAATATCCCCAACTTAACATTACAAACAGCCAAAGTCACATTTGTTTATTAGTGTTTTTAGCTTTGTCTCCCTACGAGCCAGTGAACTTACAGTAGGGGCCTCTGAGCTGAAGCTTTTGAGCCCTCTCTGTTTGCATTTATGAGAAAGTTTGTTTCAAGTTGCCATTTAGCTTCCAGTCAGATTTCTTTGTTGCTATTGAGAAAGCTGCTTGATGACTTGATAAAATAATATGAATAACATGAAGCAGCCTTTCCGATTACGTGCTGTCTGGGTTGAGGAAATTCCTCTGCTCTTGGGCAAATGAAACCCTTTCAAATTTGAGTGGATACAAAAATTCATGGAGGACTAGTTGAAACAAAGGCTGCTCTTGGTTTATCAGACGCTGATATTCTGACTATGAAAGGTTTTCTCCAGACGTGAATGATATGTAAAGAGTACAGAATTTTGTTTCGTGCATACAGTCATCAAATGCTCTAAATACAACTGCAATCAATGTTTTTTTTTTGCCAGGTCTTTTCAGTCCTGGAGTCGACCTATCAACACGACAGTCTTCGCTACCTCCTGGACTACTTCGTTCCTGCCAAGCACCTCCTGCACAAACTCCAGCAGCACGCCTGCGTGAGTTCTAAATTGCAAACACTGGGGATGAGAACACACACACAGTTGTATAATCAGGAGCAGGATCAGCTGTCAAGTGCAAAAGGACCAGTGTGAGAAATCTGTCAACTGTTAGCTTTTTGATTTCATTTTCACATGTGTGTACTGGTACAGCTGAAAGAGCAACCAAGTGTAAGCTCACTGAAGACAAGTTTGAAACCAAGTCTCAAGTCCTTATGAGGCAAGTCAAGTTGAAGTCCTAAAGAACAAATCAGAGTCAAGTCTCAGGTATTCACAAGGCTTAACTTGTTTTTACGTCTTCGGGGCAACCAACTCTCAACTAATTTAAGACACGTTAGAAATAAAGTCTAAAGTCCTACTTTTATAGGTATTTCATGGCAAGTTCAAGCCAGTTGAGACAAGTCCAAGTCAAGATGAAGTCCTAAAGAACAAATTCAAGTCAAGTTTCAAGTATTCAAAGGACTAGACTTGTTTTTAAGTTTTCAGGGCAACACCAAGGCAGTTAACACAAGTTCAAGTCAAGTTTCAGGTCTAAAGGGCAAGTCCAAAACCTTAAGGAGAAGACTTAAAAGTGTTTTGTGCAACCGCGTTTTATTTTAAGGAAACCTTAACTAGGACTTGAAGGAAAATCTTGACTTGAGGAGTTTTGTGCAACCAGCCCCAGGAAATTAGCAGGTAGAAAGTTGACTTGCTCACAAGTGTCGAGTCAAGTCAAGTCTCAAGTGAGTCAAAGCTGAGGTAGGCAGGATTAGTGTTGCGGCAGCCCCTTACTGGGGGTCTGTCTCTGGAGTTGCTGGTGGCCTGTAGCGACAGGGAGTGAGGCGGAAGAGGCACTGTGGTTCGAGGCTCTAGCTAACGTTAGCTACGTAAACAGGAAATTGATGCTGTGGCTGTGAGCCTTTGGCTCTGATTAACAGTAGAGATGTACCGATACCACTTTTTCCTTCCAATACCAATTCTGATCCCTGAACCTTAGGTCTCTGCCGATACTGAGTACTGATCTGATACCAGCGCGTAAAATAAAAATCGATGGGATATGAATTGTTGTATGTCTCAACTCCTAAAACTCTATGTAAAATATTAAGAAATAAATACATAATAGTAGAATGAATGCCATAAAACTTTTTTTATTATTATTATCCAGTGTTGACACAGATCAAGACACAGGTTAAAGTGCAGCCACACAGTTTGGTAAAAAAAGACATTTTAAAGGCTACAGTAGAATGCTTTTTAAACTCCGCTCTGTTTCGTTTGCCTGTAGCGTGCGTATGTGTAATGACGTGAGGCATTACGTGGTATCGGATTGGGCATAGACTGTACTCGCCAATAACCGATACCGCATTTTAGGCAGTATCGGAGGCATTTCCGATACTGGTATCGGTACAACTCTAGTTAGCAGAAGGCTAAATTGTTAGCAACATTTTCTCTCAATCTCTGAAATGCTTTGCCGATGTTGATGTGGGTTTTGTTTCGGTAATTGTCAGACTTTTTTTCAGACTCACTGTAGTTTTGACAAGCCCATCCTCCATTTTTGGGGTTGCTTTGCAGCGTAGACCAGTGCTGCTATAGCAACTTCCTCTGCAGGATTCTCCGCCATTGAATCAGCCTTTGTAACCGAAGGGACGTGCCCATGTCTGAAGGGTTACTTCTGGTTCCAAAGGTACCATACCGAAAGTGTTTGGTGGAAAAGGGGCTTAAGTGTCAGGACCTCAGCCTCATATCACAGCACCTGATGACATGAAGACACCAGTGCAAAGAAAAGTTCAAGGCTTTGATAATTTAGCACACGTGTGATGGTTCCTCCCTGCGCTGCGGAGGGTCGAGCCTGCTCTTAAATTCTAGCTGGCCGGTAAAATGAATGAAAGTGACTTGTGAAATTTGAGATTTACCAGCCCCTGTGACCTGCAGACAAAAGAGGTGGTTTCCTGCCTTTGGGAGCTCCACTGAATTGACAGATTTGTGAAATACAGCAACATGAAGCATGAATAAAGGAGCTCTGGTTGTAATTCTCAGATTCCCACGCAGAAAAAGCCAATGCGTGGAAATGGTATGACACGGGATACACTGTGCAAACACACGCAGCTTCCACTTTGTGCCTTTACATCGCTCCCTTTGCACTTTCAGCCTCACACACACAAAAGACAAACAAATGAGATGCAACATGTACTTAACTCCAAGCTCTGAGGTTTATACTGAACAGCATTCCTTTTATTTTACGTTCCAGCACACACAGATAAACAACACACACTGTTTAGAACAAGCTTGGAGGCTAAGAACTGTCTCATATTTCCCTTTACAGTTGATCGAGACTTACACACACACATGCGCAGGCATTGTGAGCAAACTATGTTTTCATTGTCGCTTAGTGGAGCTGCCTGGGACGGGAGTTAGACTGTGAGTCATGACAATAATTTCTTCCATATGTGAGCGTGTTACTGCTGTGAGAGAAAGAGAGAGTGAGTAACAGAGAAGCGGTGGGAGTCGAAGGAGAGAATGAACATGGCTTTCATTCAGGACACCCGCGCGTGTGCGTGCGTGCGTGCGTACGAAAAAAGAGAAGATGCTGGAGGTTGCAGACTATAGTGGACTGATTGAGGAAATTTTTTTTGGTGAAACGGGAGGCGAGGAGGACGGAGCAAACACTGGGGTACATTGAGGGTAGGAGTAGGAGGAGGGCCAGAGGACGCAGGGAGTTACAGAATGTGGAGTGACTCAGGGCAGACAAACTTTTTAAGAGGGGAAAAGTCACACATGCTCTTCAATACCCACCCTGACTGATATCAGACTGTTGCTTGCCCTGAAACTTTGCTTCAGTAGAGCAACAGGGAGGACTTAAAGGAAAGAAACTGAATAGGGGACAGAGGTAGAAAAGGGAAGATGGAGGAGGTCGAGTAAAGAATATAATTTGATCATGTCTCGTGAGTCTGAAGGGCATGGAGGGGGGAGGGGGAGCAGCCCCGAGTCGATTAGACGTGGCTGGGAACAGCAGAGAGAGGCTCTGGATGAGTTTTATAGTGCAGACTGCGAGGGAGAGGATATAGATCTGACACAGGATTGATTAAGACGGGAACAGCAGATGGAATACGGTATTTTTTTCTTAATAGATCAGCTGATCACACTAGGGGCCTTCTGTCCTTCACCTAAATCCACACAGTTCTTGAGTAAGTGTGGGATTTTCTATATTTAGACCCGTGTTGCTTCGCTTGCTGGATTTAGATTGGTTTTCTCAGCCTTACCTAATGTGTTTTCCTCTAATGAAACAGTGGACTCTTTCAACAGTGGCTGGCTGTTGTGAAGAGCCGGTCATCTGCATGTTTCTGTCTGACTCGCACTAACTCTCTGCAGCTATCCAGAGTCTTCTCACTGTGTCATGCCAGCTAAGCACTGGAAAACACTGTGTGAGTCACATGTCTGACATTTGTATGTGGCACTGGCTTTTGGCCAGTTTAGCTAGTGAATAGTGTTGACTGGTGCGTTATCAGTTCTAGAAATTCGACTCAACTGAATGCCAAACACAACCATGCAGACAAGCTCCAACTGGCTCATGTGCGCTATGGCTTGTGAATGGGAGTGCAAGATTGTGTGTGAGCATTAAACAGGATAGTTTGTGGCAGGAGGGAACTCTAAAGGCGACATTTCTAAAGGGCAGAGAGCACACTACACGACGTAAAGAGGTGCAGAGAGAGGATTTAGTGTCATGCAGATGGTTTGATTTTGTATCTACACATTCAACACGCTCCCTTTCTTCTTCTTCTTCTTCTTGTCATCACAGTCTCAGTACCTGGGCTGCCTGTTCCTTCACTCCGGCTGGCCTCTGTGTTTAGGCGAGAAAGTGGTCGTACAGCTCTCAACCTTGGACTGGAGGATCCTGCGCAGTAATGACTTCTACCTGCAGGTGGTGCCCTTCTCTACGCGCTGCCCTCGCCTGGCACTAAAATGTCTGGCCCCTGGGGGACGCACCGTTCAGGAAATTTTGGTACCCGAGTCACAGCACCCCCTTGTGTTCACCACTGAGTGGCTCCACAGCGTCAACAAAGAACGGGGGCACAAGAGAGAAGGTAAAAAGTCAACTTCCTGTGACATTTAATTCTTTCACTTTGTTTGTGAACATAAATTGTTAGTATTATTCAGTTTTTTAGGTTATGTTTAACCTTAGACACATATACTCTGCATTCATTCTGTCCGCTATTTGCATATTTTCTGAAAGCTTATGGATAAGGACACAAGGGAGAAGTACCATCGAAAAATCAAGAGGGCATTACAGCGTAATTCAAGCAAGATACAACCGTAGGAGAGAACGAAGGCAGTTAAAAAATGGCGGAATGGAACAAATATTGAGCATAGTGTTAGTTTAGGCAGGACATGATGTCAAGCTCAGCTCTGTTCCCGGGGGTCTTTGCTGCTGCTCTCCCTGCCTTAGGTTTTCCATGTAGGCACATGGAAGGGCAGAGAGGTGTGCTCTCTCTGCCTCAGGCTTTCCTCGTTTGCACATGGAAGGGCAGAGAGATGTGCTCTCTCTGCCTTAGGCTTTCCACATAGGTGCGTGGAAGAGGCTTTCTGCTTAGGCCCGAGGAAAGGCAGAGGGGCCCAGAACAGAGCCATACTGCCAAATGTAATACTGCAAAAGGAAACAATATTTTCTTAGACTAAAATGTTCCTGACTGAACTGAAATATAGTGAAAAGAATCGTCCGTTCACATGTTGCTATGTATTTAATGGCCTCACAGACCACCACTGTCTACAACACTGCCTCTGTTAAAAGGTACATTATTACGACCCCCTCCACTGCCAACTTGTTTGTTGTTGTCTGGAACGTTTGACCCTGCCCTCTAGTGCCATCTATTGGCTGTATCAATGCCAACATAAAAGAAGCATGAAAGTATGAAGGCAGTGACATTTACAACTTTTGAAACAGGCTTATCCACTTTACTTTACTTGTAAGTAAAAGAAGTATAAATGAGCTTTAAGAGTCTGGAAAAGTCTCCACTGATGTTTCTCTTAGGGTTTAAGCCACATTTACGCTTGTAATCAGGTGTTAAAGTGAAAATGATTAACATGTTGTGGTTTAGCTAGTCAGTAATGACCGTGAAGAAGACCACACTTAAATCAGGGGAAGAGAAACAGATGGCTAGAAGACGTTTATGACCAAGGGATGGCATGTGGAAGGGCAACAACAAAGGAGATATTTATGGGCGTCAGCAGGTGGTGAATAGTGAGAATAACCCAAAATTAGAGCTACAGAAGGGCAGCAAAAGTTTACACATTTGGTTTTCATGTAGCTTATGGTGGTACCTCCTCTTATTAAATATGAGGACCCCTTTCTGCCTAATGTGTACCCTCTGTGAACATGAGCTTGACATAGTTCTCTCTCATCTTTGCACAGTTGGAGGAGGACTTGACACCTGCCTGGTTAGTACATGTGATGGTGTGGTTCGACTCCCGTGGAAGGAAGTTGTCTACCCAAAATTCATCCACGACCCTTCCGAAGAGCTGGGCTTGATGTCCAGCCACGAGGGCTCCGACCGCCTTCCCAGTGAGGGGGGCAGCAGCCTCGGGGGCTGGGGTGGCTCATCCTCTGGGGAACTTGACTCCTGGTCCTGGGATGAGGAGGAAGATGATGGTTTACCACCAGACGGTTTGGACTCTGAACCTGGGCTTTCTCGACGAAGGCGCAGCGAAGACGGGCTCGGGCGGACGACGAGGCACCCTCAGCTGGATGGGGACTATGTGGAGCTGCTGGAGCCCAGATTGGGCCCCGATGGAGGGGTTGACACAAGGCAGAGGTACCTGGAGATGCATGGAATTTGTAAGACCAAGACTTTGCCTCTGTGCAGGCGAGGGAAAGCCATCAAACTTCGGAAGGGGAGAGCTTGGGGATATGGAAAGCTGGAAGGGTCAGGAAGCTTTCGAGCTGTCCTTGGTGCCAAAAGAGACATGGTTACCCCAAAAGGTGATGTTTTACCACCTCAGCCTCAACCAGAAGTCCCTGAACCTGGCAGAGGGAGGCGGTGTTACTCCTCATCTGTCCACGACTCTGATGAAGGAGATAAAACAAGCAGAGACTCTGAGGGCCTGGAAAGCCACCGGCTTTATTTTGACGGCCCATTCAAAGAAAGGAGGCCTGGCGTGGGCAAGGAGAGAGATAGCAACGGCCTCACGCCACCGTGTAGAGACAATCA
Organism: Epinephelus lanceolatus; assembly: GCF_041903045.1. NCBI lineage: Eukaryota > Metazoa > Chordata > Actinopteri > Perciformes > Serranidae > Epinephelus > Epinephelus lanceolatus. The sequence goes on from NC_135755.1 coordinate 17,391,629, forward strand.
TAGAGGTAAAGACTCTGAGAGCGGCGAAAGTTTGGCCACGAATGAAATCCCTGACTTGACGATCCACAAAGTCGGGCACGTTATAGAGGGCCATTCAGATCACGGATCTCATTCAGACTCTGTTTTTGAGGATACAGATAAACCACTGAGTGGAGACAGTGATGCCACCACCCCAACATCAGACGCACCAGAGGGACTGTTTACTGGAGTTTTAGAAAGTGGGGAAATTACCAACAGTGGATCTAAACTTAAGAATTCCTCCAACCCAAAGGTGACGGAGGAAAGGGATGATGGGAAGACGGAGGACAGAGTTTGTCCCAGAGGAAAGGAAGTTAAAACTGCAGGATTCAGAGCACCAAGGTAGTGTTGTATTTCTTACAGACACTCCTCCTTCTTATTTGTTTTCTTTTTCACACTTCCATATGAAAGTACAGATAAGTCACACTTTGGTGCAAACTCTGCACACGACATATAGATTGTTTGAAGTCACACACATATAGACTTGAAACCAGTGGTACAAAAGACACCTTCTGAGGGACATTATGTCCAAACAAAGTGATTTCTAAAGTGATACAAATTATTAACTGTCTGTTGCACCTCATTAGTACCTTCCTGTGCTTTGTCTATAGGAGAAAAAGGAAGGGAAAGGGGGCCAAAGGGAGGGCTAGGTCTGGTGGCCGTGGACACCAGAAGGGATCAAAACAGCAGGGAAAAGCTACTCAGCCAAGTCCCACTACCTCCTCTGACTTGACAAAGCTGTCAATCACAGAGGAGAACCAGTCTGAACAAAGAAATCAGGCAGACGAACCCGATGGAGTACCGCCTCCAACAAATGAGGGGACAGAAGACACAAGGAAAAGCAGAGCAGGTCTGAAGGAAACTTGGTGATAATGCATGAACTAAAGGTCCCTAAAATATCCCATAGAGTGTTTTCTTTAACTTTTGCATCCCTCAACAGAGAAAGATGCCGAATCTTTGCCTGTCTGCAACGGCCAATCAGGCACATCCTTACTTAACCACTCTAATGAGGAGGCAGGGACAGGAGAGACATGTCCTGACCAACTCAATGGTGTTACGTCTAAAGATCCTCCTCTGCTGAGGGAACTGGACACAGAGCTTCTCCAGTCAGGGAAGCTGAAGTTAACAGGCAAGTTCCTTTTCTGGATTTTTGTTATGCTAGTTAGAATTCGGCTCAAACCTCAAATTGGACAGTTAGTCTTGTAGAAATATGACTTTGTTGTTGTTTTTGTTGTTGTCCAGTATGACACATTGGTAGGCTAGTAGGTCCTTACCTCTTACCATCTGATTAGCACAATTTTACATCAAAAATCGCACTTCTTTTCTGAGTCACAAATCAGACAAATCTGAACATACATACATTATACACATACTGTTAGATTCAGTGTGACTTCATTCTCTTGGTATATCAATATCTTCAATGTCCATCACATATAAAAGTCCATAAATCCACTCAGATATCCTAGAAAAAAAGACACCCCTTTTAAGTTTACATCATGTCCGGAAGTTTCCTTTAGTATTAAAAGTAACCCACAAGTTTATATCTGTACATCCATGCTAACCGTGCAAACTGTTAATAGCTAATTCTGCACAAGTTGTCATGGTACAAATTTTATAAAATGTAAACATATATATGCAAAAAACAGAGCTTAAGGTGTAGCCCACAGCTAACTCACTAGCTTTATGGCAACTTTTTACTTCCTGCTTTCATCCCCCAAAGCATTATGGGAAGCATTATTGGAAATGTAGCTAGTTTACCCTTTTTAATAGAGGTGGATGAAACTGACAAGCTTACAGGAAGAAAACCCCAAAACAAATAAACCAATGTAGTTGACTAAACTTTCTCTTGGCCTTCCCTGTCAATGCGTAATATGATGCTTCCCCACCACAGGTACAGTGGACAGGTTGGGACGTGCTCTGGTTGTCACGGAGACGGATGCATCAGAGGAGAACTTCTCTGAGGAGGAGATGGCTCGGGTCTTGGCCTGCTACCACAAAATCACTCGGTAAGTGAGTTTAATAGTTTGTTTTCGACGTCCCTTAATTGTAAGTATCTAGATATCATCAGGGAATTAAGGCTTGTAAATTCAGCAGACCTTACAGGGCTCATTATCTCATTGTTGTCCTCAGATTCATCCTCTGCTTTTACACTCTTAACAGTCCCTACTGTAAAAAGTCAGATTTCTATGTCTGTTGAATGTAAAGCAGGTATAGGTGCTACATAAAAACTCAGACCAGTGCACACAGTCCGTATTCAGGAGCTGTGCCTTTAAACGAGCCATCAATACTTGAGGGAAGTTGTGATGTCACAGTTAGACTGTATAGACCATTTCAAACCTAAAAAAACTTTCTAAATGAAGAAGAAGAAGAAGATGAGGAAGAAGACATACTTTATTAATCCCTGAGGGGAAATCCATTTTTTTTCACAGACAGGCCAGAAAACACACACACACATGCACTAAATAAAGAGATATCAGAGTGTGGGGGCTGCTCCGAGCAGTTGGGAGCTTGGCGCCTTGCTGAAGGGCACCTAGGCAGTGCCCGGGAGGGGAACTGGCACCTCTATTGCTACCAGTCCACACTCCATATTTGATCCTGAACTGGCAACCTTCCAGTTCTCAACCCAAGTCCCTATGGACTGAGCTACTGCCGTCCCTTTGTACTTCCTGTTGGAATGTTTTGCAGTGTATGTGGATGACATCAGCTGACAGGAAGTAAACATGGATGGATCCAAGCTGTTGCTGAGCACTGCAGTTCAAGTGAAGATAGAAAGTGCAACTACAGTGCTGGTTGTCATTTCCCCCTGCAGTAAGAGTGCAGAGAGCACAGATGTGAAAGACCCAGAAACACTGACCAATCAGAGCAGTTCAGGAGGGGACTTAAAGAGACAGGCGCCACAACGGAGCATTTCAGTCAGATGGTATAGTGGCTTTTTCAGCATACCAAAGTTCCTAGGCCACTTAGTCTGTAAGGTGTCTCAGAGTTGACTTGTGTTCTGGTTCCTTTACTGATGAGCCATAGTCCTCACACCAGGCAGGGAAAAGGTTAAACGAGGTTAATTGAGAATATAAAAATAAAAGAAACAAAGTGACAGGCCAAGTCCTTCCAAAATTACAATTTGCACGGTCCACTACCGACCGATTTATTCTTATCGTATTCCCATTACTACACTTTAACACCAAAAACGTATTACGATCCAAACCAACGCAAACTTCATGTCATGTCGTCTTTTACGCACTGTAAGAAAACGTTGTCCACAATCATTTTGTCCTATGCACTAAACTGCCTTATGGCGCCACACCTGGCATAAATAGCTTTTGGATACAGGTATATTCAGGCAGACAGTATTAGGAAGATAATGTTTTTTTAAGCATTTAAACATTCTCGTAGAAACCCCAAATACAAGTATGAACCTGAAATTGAGCATAATACGGGACCTTTAAAAATCATTACTGTACTTATGTCGTAAAATCTATGATTAGCAAATTAAGTTTATATTTGGACTTGTGTCATTTGTTTCTTGTTATGCCGCTCATTTATAAACCCGTTCAACCAAAAGTGCTCCATAAATACATTTGACCTGACTTGCTTTTTGCTGACTTTGCCAAATGAAGCAAAAGGTGGGGCTAAGAATACACCCTGTGTGCCAAAAGGCTGAGTAAGCCATAACAGACTGATTGAAAGTCAATTTAACAACCGTCTTTCAGCATTCCAGTTTACCTGGCACAGTCACCGTCTGTCTGTTGCTCACGGCAAGTCTGAACAAAAGTTCCACAGCAGGTTTGGAAAGAAATTATATGAAGGGTAATGTCTGTAAAACATACATGACCCCTAACTGCCCTCGAATAAGTACTATACACAAGAAAAATGGGTTACTTAAGGTTTCTACCCAAAGGGAGAGGACCATTTGCTTCTGAAGAACACTTTTGAAGAAAGGGTTCTTTAAGGCTTTGTAAGACTAATGGTTCATTTAAGAACCCATTTCTTCCAAAAACACTTTGGAAGAAAGAGTTCTTAAAGGTTTGATGAACTGATGGCTTTTTCTCAAAGTTTCAAATGGTATTTCCAAATGTAGATGTATCAGAAACCCCCTTAATCAGTTCATTTTATTTGTGTTCTGCCACAGCTGATATATTTACTATCATTTGAGGCCCAACCCAACTGCAACAGTAAAGGTTGAAACAGTAAAGGCTGTGGTAGTAATTCTATGAAATTCCCACCCTCTAAAACATGATTATGAACCATGAGAGTTGTGGGTTACTCTGGACCACATCAGCTACGGCCCTTTTGGGACCTTATGAAGCCCGAGGTTGCTGGACGTGGTTCCTTTGGCCCCACATCAACCTCTTAGACTAAAACCATGATCAGTGAGGGAGATCTATGGGTATTGTAGTCAACTGATACTTTTGTAGCCCTCCTGAGTGGGTTGCAGATGAAACCCTTGGACTTTTAAAGGGATCTTGGTAGAAACCCATGGATGGATTTAGTTACGTTTAGCACCTCAAAAAAAAAACCCCACTCCCATTATTTTCAATGTACAACCCAACAGTAGTGGCAAGACACGTGTCAGTGCTCCTGAATGTGCAGCCCCACAGCACTTAATGTCTTATTTCCAACCTCGCTGCCCCACTCACTCTCTTCTTCTACATATCAACTCCCGTGGCAGCTCTTTTTCTCTGCTCCTATGGCAGCTCATCTCCTCTCCTCACCATTGATGCAATGAGAACTCTGTAGCTGTTGCCTTGTCTCGTGTGAGATGAAGAATGGATGAGGAGAGACTCATTACTGAGGTGGAGAAATATCCTGAGCTTAACGACCCACTATCCTGTCATTATAAAGACAATGGCCAAGAAGATATCGCCTGGCGAGTCATCGCTCTGGACATTGACTGTCCAGATGAGAAATCATGTTCAATTAGAGGCTGTCCACACATGATTTTAAGCTAATGCAGAGGTGGAGGAAGTACAGATCTTTAAGTAAAAGTAGTAATTAATTCGCTGTAATTATGCGATTGATGGGTTCTTTGTTCTTTGAATGTCTGATAGGGGGTTCTGGGTGGAACCTTTCACTGATGGTTTTAGGTGTAGCACTTTGCTTGTTTCTAAGTGAAACGCTCTGCGAGGGTTCCAGGTGGCATCTTTGTAAAAGGTTCTATGAAAAACCAAAACAGGTTCCCCTATAGCCCCGTTTCCACCAAACACTTTCGGTATGGTACCTGTGGAACCAAAGGTACCCCTTCATATATGGTACCTAGACCCTACTGTTTCCACTGCACACAGTACCCTTTATATGTAGGCGTGGTTGTAATCGGCTGGTCGGTCAGTGGAGAACATCGAACATTTCGTGGTCTTCCTTCTCGTTATGTGGCTGTTGATCACAAGAGGGAGACAAGCTTTGTTTGAGGAAAGGCTGAAGAAATACTGCCGAAAGGACGAGCCAAAGAACCCTATATGATTCTTGTCAGCACGTTTATTCTGAAGAGTGTAATGAGTTCAAGTCTCATGGTATCATTTTGTAAGAGCTGCCCTTTCATTTTTTACATTCCAGGTGTCTCGTTTTAGATTATAACTCTTCTCTTCTAACTACTGCTCCTGTTTAAACCCTCCATTCTCTCTCCATCCATCCTCATCAGGCCTGCAGCCAAAGAAAAAGGTCTCACGGTGTTAATGGACAGCAGACGCTCCCCGCCCTCCAACCTCTGCCTCTCTGCGCTTAAATTGTTCCAGGTCAGCCAGGAAAAAAAAAAATGTTGTTTAGCCAAATGTGCTAAATGTTTGCTTTTGTTGCTCTAATTTGCCTGCAGATGTGATGAAGTAGCTCAAGCACATGTGTTTCTGGGTGTATGTGTGTTTTTTGTGTATTCCAGGTGTTGGTTCCTGGCGGTCTCGGATCTGTTCTGGTTTTGGTGGAGGAGCAGCAGGACTCCCTTTCTTTTAACGTGGAAGGAGCAGAGGTGAGGTCATACAAATCGCATTTACAGTTTATGATCCGGCACACACACGGCACAGCGCTGTTCATTTCCTTTTAGCTCATGGTTAATTTTATTACTTTTATTTGTATGTCTAAATGTTAAAGCACAGGTAGAACACCCACATGGAACTGTGTGGGAAACATTCGGAAAATAAAAGCTGGCCCTCGCAACAGCAGGGATAACAGCTCGGGTATGAAATGTAGAACGTTCAAGAGGAAATAACGTTTCATACACTGTGCTTTGTGTCTGTTCCATGCTATAATGCGATGGATGTCAGCTGCTGTTAGCCGGAGCGCACATTCACAACCTTTTTTCCATACATTTGGCATATCCACAGTTTGCAAATAACTCTTATTCTACCTGCATTTCAGCTCATTGCTTTGCATCGATCCGTAGAGATCTGTCTTCCACACACGCATGAGAAATTGTTTGTTGCCATGTGGTTTGTATCACAACCTGGCAGCGATAAAACGTTGCACATTAAAGGGAAATCCCACCCAAAAGATGTTAACAGCTGTTGCAGCTGCATTCCTCGGTCCATTTTGTTGTTTGGTTGCAATTATTTTTATCGCTGCAGATAAATTAACAAAATGGAGATGATGCAAAGAGCAACAAATGTTTTTGCTTTCTCAGCTCTTTCTTCTTAAGAAAGCTGAAAAAAAAGGCTCTCCAAATCAAGGCGGGGGAGCATTTATCTGTCGCCATGAGTGCAAAATATTATCAGCTTTGTTAAGTCTTTATAAAACAGAGACATTTGCAAACACTAAAGCTCTTAGATGAGAGTTTATACGCTCAAGGCTTTTGCAGGATCTTCTCATACCTTATGTTTTTGCCTAATTTTCCAAAATCTCTTTATTTTTTTTACACATTTGTGTTTCTACCATCTGCAGTGGCGCCTCCAGAAGTTTTTCATAGGGGTGGCCAGATGGAGCCAATGAAAATCTTTGGGTGGCACACCAAAACCGAAATGCATAACTGATTTCAGGAATTTGCTAACACAATTTGGTTTCTTACTTTACAGATATTGTTACTAATCATCTGATGTGCATAGACTTATACTGGCTCAGTTCAGATTTTGAGTCCCACAACAACCCTGTTTTGATACGTTATGTATCTGTATGTACATCTTAGGCGATTCATTGTTCTTTAGATTGGCCAGTTGTCAATAAAAGACAAATATACAGCTTTTATTTGATAATGTTAGCATGTTATATTTGTTTGGAAAACGTGTTTAGTATTAGACAGTTGTTTTGTCAGTGAACCTTTTGAGCTGTAATGGAGCTGAATTTTGTAGCGTTACCTTTGTTAAATGTTGCTGTTGTCCCTGGCTTCATATGAGTAGAGGAAAAGTCTGCGAATCACTAGGCTAATTTATACAATGTAAAATGCCATAGGGCTTGTGCTAATAACGTTAGCATGTTATATTTGTTTGGAAAATGTGTTTAGTATAAGACAGTTGTTTTGTCGGTGAACCTTGTGAGTTGTAATGGAGCCGAATTTTGTAGCGTTACCTTTGTTAAATGCTGCTGTTGTCCCTGGCTTCATATGAGTAGAGGAAAAGTCCGCTAGCTGCTAGGCTAATTTATACAATGTAAAATGCCATAGGCTTGTGCTAAAAACATTAGCATGTTGTATTTGTGGGGAAAATGTGTCCAGATAAAGACAAGTGTTTGTCTGTGAATGCTGCGAGTTATAGTGAAGCTGATTTGTGTACTTGTGTGAAAATGTTTGTTGGGAACAAGCCTTCTCAAGTTTAGGGGAGACTACTGGGTACCCATAGAACCCATTTTCATTGAGATAACTTGAGGTGAGAGTTCAGGGGACCCCTCTGAAAGTGACCATGCCAGGTCCCTCACCAAAATTTAGCCTAAATTCAGAGCTTTATTTAGCTCTCTTCCCAACAAGCTATAATGGTACCAATGGGTGCCCTATCGATTGTCTAGTTTCACAAGATACCACTACTAGTTTAAAAACTGAGCATACCAATGCCTCTTAAAGACAGTATTGTCAGCCTCCACTTATTTTTTGGCCTTTGGGGGCCAACAGTTGTTTTAGTCTTGGAGGCACCACTGCCTGCCATTAATTTGTATCCCTGTCCTTTCCTGTCCAGATCCACTCGGTGCGAGGTACAGGGGTCCTTCAGCAATATGTTGATAAACAGCAGCTGCCCAAAGAGATGGACGGAGACTTCACCCACTGTCACTCAGACTGGCTGGCCTTCAGACTGGTGAGAATCTGCTGCTTTTTGTCTGGTCAGATAAAATAACTTCCTTTCTTCTTATTTCTTTCTCCTAAATTTCTACACACTCTATAATTTTTTTATTTTTTCTTAAACTTTTCCATGGTAGGTCCACTCAGCTGAGGCGAACTGATTTACTGACCTGAGCGTGTGTTTAAGTGGTTTTGAGGAAATTGAGCAGAAAATGATACTTGAGGCATTTAAGATGGACTGATATCTATGCTTTTGCAAATTATTCAGATTTAGTTATTTGTATGAATTCAGTATTCCTTCACAGAGTGGTTGTTGCCTCACAGTCTGACTGTTATACATACACACAAATAGCTTTCAGTGTGACGTATCACAGCTTTTTGTGAACCTTAAGATTAAGATATTACTGCAAAAAATGAAGGAGGCAAGTAGGAAAAGTTAGAGTTTGGAGAGGAGGAAGGACACTTAAGTGGATGTTGGCTGGAAAGAGCATCTGTCCCATGGTGGTCGATGATTTCAAAGATTCTTGATGAACTGGGCGTGGAGGATAAATCGAGGGGAGAGGGTCTGAGAAGAATCTTATGGGCTCTTAATGGCTTTTCCCGTAGACAGTTTATATTGCTTTATCCAAACAGATGAAAACATTTTCCTGTCCCTCGCCCTCTCTCTGACCTCTCTCATGGACTTAGAAAAAAAGGAAAAGAAAGACGGGATTTCCTGCAATTTCATACACAAATCTGAGTCTGCTTTACTTACTGTTTGTGTTTGATGTTAATTTGATGTCATAAGTAAAACAAAAAAAGTCTCAAAATCACTGATTCCTTCCCTATTTTTTTTTACCTTCAGAGCCTGGAGAGTCTGACAGAGCGTTGTGAGAGCGCCCTCGCACTCCTCGGAGAAGCACTGCAGTCTATGGACTCGGAGCCGATGCCAGACAACATCAAGGTACAGAAGTTGATACTCTTTCATGTCTCTTACAGCAACACTGCCTGTTTTGTGGGTTTAATAGGTAGTATATGCACTCATTGGCCACTTTATTAGGTACACCTGTTCACGTGGCAGCAACTCAATGAATTTAGGCATGTAGACAAAGATGAAGTTCAAACTGAGCACCAGAATGGCTCAGATCATCTCGAACTGGTTTTCTGAACATGACAATGAGTTCACTGTACTCCAATGGCCTCCACAGTCACCAGATCTCAATCCAATAGAGCACCTTTGGGATGTGTGTGATGCTATCATGTCAATACGGACCAAAATCTCTGAGGAATGTTTCCAGCACCTTGTTGAATCTGTGCTACCAAGAATTAAGGCAGTTCTGGAGGCAAAAGGGGTCCAACCTGGTACTAGCAAGGTGTACCTAATAAAGTGGCCAGTGATTGTATATGAGTCCTTTACAGAATTCTTACAGTGTGCACACTGTTCTTCCTCAGGCAGTTCCTCTGAGCATCGACAAGCACAGACAGCTCATGGCGAGCGTCCTGGCCGACCAGCGCTTGACTGAGCCACAGCAAAGGGGCGGGGCCTGGCTTGCAGGACTTACCAATAGCGCATCTGGACTGGCACAGAAGTCACCGGACTGCAGGTACTAGAGGCTGAATGTTTTAAGAATTTTGTTCAGTATTGTTTTGTTTTTTTTGTCTCGATTTTAAATAAAATGTGTTTAACAATGACAAAATTACCAGAGACAGACTTACGGATGGCTCCGTGTGGTGTGTTTGGTGATTGCAATTTTGGGGCTGTTTCTAATTAAACATAAAGGATCTTACTCTTTAACAAAAAGGTCTATCTCAGTAGGGATCCCTTCCATAATGCTGTCAGACACTCACTGTAACAATCTGAGCCTGTCAGTGGCAAAACAAGCACATTCAGTGGACGTACATTGACATCATGCCCCAAGTGGTTACGTTGCAGCCTGTTTCCGCAGCCCTCCCCCTCAGTACTGGACCCATTTCAAAAGTTGTTGTTCCCATTAGTCATTTAGACAGAGAAACACAGGGAATTTGGGCCAAGGTTAAAAAAATACCAAAGTTACCCTTTAAAGAACGGATTTAGACTCATTATTTACAGTAGCAACGTGAGCATCTGCATATACTCCCTCTTGTTATGATGCTAATGAGACTGTATACGGCTGAAATATATACATCACACACAGGCCTATTGAAGTAGGACTATTTTAAATACAAAGATGTCATGACAAACACAACTATTCTAATTGGGCAGACACACAGAAACCACCTCACACAAGCAGCTCAGTCCCGAGGGGCAGGAAAGGGATCTGCATGTCCTTTGCCTTCCCAGCTCTTGTATTTGATTGAGGGATTTTTTTTGTCAAGATGAGTTATAGGTTAAAAATACTCCTCATCGAGAAAACAAAGTTGTTTGTTTTCAACCCAAAAAAAAACAAAAGCAGCCGGATGAGAAAAGGAATGTGAACTTAACATCAAATGGAGGACAGAGTGGTGCCGCTTGTTTGTTTGTGCCTGACTACAGCTTAAAGATGATCTAAAGACTGCTGTATTTGTAGCTGTTCTTCTTATCCAGTAATGAGTTCTGGCTCCGTTTGCTCAAGAATGAGGCCAAATACAAGGATAGGCTGATTGCTGATTTGATTCTTTCTTTTTTTTACCCGACAGTTGGTCTGCGAGGCTTTTTTGTTTTTCATAATTGCATCATTCCTACCAGCCAAAACGTGTGGGGTTTGGCAACAATAAGTTCCCACTGTCATTAGAACTGAAATAAATAAATAAAAATACTTTCTCCCTCCTGTTCATGAGTGACTGCCCTGGTATTTTTTTACTTTAATCCCATCAGGGCTGCTCTCGCTGCGACCTCTAAACTCTACGACAGCGTGGATGACGCCCTCCACCGACTTGTCAGAGTGTCTAACCAGAGAGGCCGCGACCTGGAAGCTCTGGGACGACTGGCAGGGCTGGTGGACAAACTGGAAAAGGTGTGTAGAGGGGGAAGAGTGTGGTTTATTATGTCTCTGCACATATCTCTTTTTTTGTGGTTGTCTGTCTGTCCCCTGCTAATTTGGCACAAACGTCCACTTGGACTCAACAATGAACTGACAAGATTTTGGGGGTCAGAGGCTAAAGTTCAAGGTCACTGTGACCTTGTCTGCCTCATTCTTGTAAACACAATATCTCAACACCTCGAAGGATTTTTTTTTTCAAATTTGGCACAAACATTCACTTGGAATTAAGGATGAACTGACTAGACTTTGGGGATGAGAGGCTAAAGTTCAAGGTCACCGTGATCTCGTCTATATTTTTCTTGTGAACACGATATCTTAGGAACCCCTTGACAGAATGTTTTCACATTTGGCACAAACATCCACTTGGACTCAAAAATTGACTGATTAGTAGGTGATCAAATGTCGAGGCCACTGTGACCTTGCATCTGTCTCTTTCTCATGAACAAAATATCAGAAAAACACTGGGAATTTCCTCAACTTTGGCACAAGTGTCAAAGTTGAGGTGACACTGAGTTCAAAGTGTCACTTGAACTCAGGAATGAACTGATTGGATTTTGATGTTTGAATGTTGAAGGTCAAGGTCACTGTGACCTCACAAAATATGTTTCAGGCCATAACTCAAGAATTCATACGCTTATTATTAAAAAATTTCCCACAAATGTCTAATAGAATATAATGATGAAGTGATGACATTTTATGTCCAAAGGGTCAAAGGTCACCTTTACTGTGACATCATAACGCTCTAATCTTGGGTGGCCATCTTCAAACTGTGCTGGCATATAGATTTTCTGTGCTGCTGGGGGAAGATCTGTCTGAAGCCTCCATGTTTTCACAGACATGAACGTAAATTGTAACTGCGACTTGACTGGTTTGTGGAGGCATACAACCACGAGGCTGTAATTCTAGTTCTCTTTTCACAAACCTGGCAGACTGTTAGCTGCTGCTCAGTGTCCAGCATTGCGCTCCCCATGACGAATTTTAACTGCTCTCACTCCACCCGTCCGCCCTCCTCTCCACTGCTCCCAACAGGGATGGGAAGGAAACTCCCTGATTTGTTGTTTTGTGTTTTCTCTAAGATACGCTTCTTCTTCACAACAAGACAGAAACTGCAGTGCCCAAATGCAATAAAGACCACTGGATATAAAAGACATGATCTCTTTCACCCCTGTCTTTTTCTGCCTCATGTAAATTACTCCACTCCTCCACAGTGTTTCACTTCCCACGTTCCTCTCTTTGTCCCCCATGTACAGTAAATGCCTTGTGTCCTCCTCTCACCCCCCTCTCCCACTCTGTTCTCTACCCCAGTGTGATAAGGAGATTGAGCAAGTCCAGTCACAGCTGGAAGACTACAAGGACCCTCCTCTGTCCCTCAGCAGACTCTCGCTCAAACAGCAGAAATTCAAGACTTTCAGAGAAACAGCCAATGTGAGTGTTACTATAGAATTTAAGACTTTTGCACAGCATGAAATTGTCTGTTCATTTCTATACATGTTAAATATATTTTAGAATGCCATATCTCAGTGTACTTGGCTCACAATCAGTGTGCTTCCAAAAATTAAAGCCACTGTATGTAGAATTTATAATTCCTTACTTTGGCACCGTTCAGTGGTAGCATCAAGAATGACATGTAGACACACATGGACTTTTTTAATTTTTAGCACTAAGGGTTTTCCATGCCCGTGACAGCCAGCCAGGTTGTCCATCTGTCGCATTCTCGAGAATGCCATAACTCAAGAGGGAATTTCCTCAAATTTGACACAAACGTCCGCTCGGACTTAAGAATGAACTGATTAGATTTTGATGGCCAAAGGTCAAGGTCACTGTGACCTCACGCCTATCCTATTCACATGAACACAATATTTCAGGAATGCCTGGGGGTAGTTTCATTACATTTGGCACAAACATCCACCTGGAGTCAAGAATGAACTCATTAGAGATTGGTGGTCCAAGGTCAAGGTCACTGTGACATCTGTCTCATTCTCATGAACACAATATCTTAAGAACACCTCGTGGGAATTTTATCAAATTTGGCACAAACTTCCACTTAGGCTTAAGAATGAAATGATTGGAATTTAGTAGTTGAATGTCAAAGGTCAAAGTCATCGTGACCTCCGGGGGTAAGATTTGTGTGAACCATCCATGTTTTCACAGACAAACCATTGAAAAAAAATTGTTAGATGAAATAAATCAGAAGAGGTCATAAAATCATAGAAGTGTAAAACTATAAATCATAAAATCAAGTAAGATTTTAAAAGACTTGCAGCAGTGTGAAGCATAAAAAGAAAAGACTTTCAGACCTATTAGCTATTATTAACAAATGTTAGATAGATACTGATTATAACTGATATTACTGAGCCTCTACTTAAGCAACTGTTACACATTTTAGCTTTTACCAGTATCCCATAATTGCCAGTTGTGATCAAACTGGATGCTGTTCAGCAGATGTTGCATGGGCTACAACTAGACATATTACATAAACAGCAATATGACATTGTTTTTCTATTAGTTTTCCATCCCTGTCGAGACAACTGGAAGGAATTACGCAACAAACTGATCAGCAAGGTTATGGTCTGGGGCTAGATTTTTGTAGTTTAATTTTTTTTCAGTTGTCTGATTTTGAATCATGTTTTTCCATCTCTGGAACAGAATTCAGAAATTTTGGTTTCATAATGTCTCTCCATACAGAGCCACTCTAAAGCCCTCCGTGAGAACAATACGACTATTAGCCCCGCAGGACCCTGAAGCTACACGTTACTTCGAATTACTAACTGACAGACTCGACGAGTCAATAACTAAAATGTAAACAGATGTGTTTTGAGGCCACTTTGCTGTTCAGTGGTATATTTGTCTCATTCTTGTGGAAGTTTTGTCAGCATATTCCCAACAGAGGCAGTTACCATTATTCCATTCATTATGTCCCCGAGTGCACGACTGTCAAGCCTCTACATTAAACACTTGAAGGTTTTTCCAGGCACAGAGCTCACAGTCGATGTCCCTGAATGCTTTAGGAGCTGCACAGCGAGACTCTGTCAGTGCTCAGTGATCTGGAGGGCTGGTGCGAGCTGGACTGGGTAGGCCTCAGCGACGTCCAGATCCGACTTCCTCCGGTCAGGGAGAAGCTGAGAGACATGTCTCACTGTCTGTCTGACTGCTGGACCACTCTGGATAACACACAAAGGCTGCTGTCCACGCTGACCGAGGTAATGCAGGAAGCCATCTGTTGTGCACACAGGAAGTTATAATCACACGCTTATGTTTTTAATCTTCCTAAGGGCAAAGGGGAGTCATCTTTTCTTTCCCGTCTCCTCTGCAGGCCACCCAGTGGTGTGAAGTGGTATCCTCCACCTCATCCTCCCCTTCTTCCTCTTCTTCCGCCTGCCCTCTTGCGTCCCTCCCTCCGATCCCGCCGTCCCGTTTCCAGGACGCTCGTTCTTTAGCCATAGAGCTGGGTGGTGGGGCACTCCTGGATCTGTGGACCCAGACCGTAGAGCGCTACCAGCGGACCGTAGCGCAGGTCAAACCCCGCTTCCTCCAGCCCGACAGGACCCAGAATCAGGGCCAGGGGAAGCCGAAGACGCCGTCCGCCAGCAGCCTGTGGGACCTGATGGGTCCTGAGGGAGAGGGTGACTGGGGACTGGGAGCTGGAGGAAGTGAGGGCGGGCTGCAGTCCTGGGGATCCCTGGCGTCACTGTTCAGACCGCAGACCTGCTCCACACTGAAGATTGGAGAGGATAAAGGGAATAAGAAAGATGGAGCAGGGGGAGGAGCAGGCGGGGCTGGAGGAGGGAAGTTCCTGCAGAACCTTCTGAATCCTGCAAAGAAGAGTGTGAGTTTTCTATTGAATCTTTTTGTGTCACCTCATCCTCAAACATTTCCTCTTTAAAAAGGGCCAAATTTAGAAGAAATACATTTAAAATCATCATTAAAGCTGCTGGTATCTATGTTCTTATACTAACACTGGATTGAATGATAATTTGTGTGTGAGTGTGGTTGCTTGTGGTGATGAATTCAGAAAGAGAAATCACCTTACGCTGCAGTTCCTCCCAACTTTCAGGAGCTTTTTAGTGCCTTTCAGCTCATTGTTTTGGTTTTCTGGCCCTTGACCTCAGGTAGCTGTTGTTATCAAAACAGCTCTGATAAACCCACTGTAGTAAGGTTGTCGTAAATATCAATACATGGATACTCTGTCATTATAACTTAACAATACAGTCTCCGTTAATTATAAATTCAATAGTATCAAAAGTAGTAAAGCTATAAAAAAAACAAATTTACAATCAGATTTTCAACAGAAGGTAGCACAGATGGTAAGAAAATGAACTTGTCAACCTGTGGCTGTTACGGCAGTCAACAAACCCACCATGTGACAGGAGGTGTGCGTTTGGTGCAGGTTGGTAATAAAAACACCCCCAACAACAACAACAACAACAACAACAACAACAGAAATAATTGTTATTTATTTATTTATTTATTTATTTATTTATTTATTTATTTATTTATTTATTTATTATTATTCAATATCTATAATTATAAGCAATGATTAATGATTATATATTTATTTATTTTATATATAGTAAATAAAATTAAAATATATTTATTATATGTTATGCATTTATTGTATTTTTATGTTATTTATTTATTTATTATATTTTTTTAATACCTCTTTGCTGGTGACAGGTGTGGCCGAGGACATTATGTTCTCTGGCTCCTGTTCTTGTGAATGCAATATCTTGATTGATTATTCAAATTTGGCACAAACAGCCTAAAAAATGAACTGATTATGTTTTGGTGGTCAAAGGTCAAGGTCACTGTGACCTTGCATTCGTCTCATTCTCGTGAATGCGATATCTCAAGAACACCATGAGGGAATTTCCTCAAATTTGGTACAAACGTCCACTTGGACTCAAGAATGAACTGATTAGAATTTGGTGGTCAAAGGTCACTATGACCTGTGAACATGTTTTTGGCCATAATTTAAAAAAAATTGTACATTACTCATGACAAAATTTCAGGTAAATGTCTAATAGGATATAATGATGAAGTGATGACATTTTATTTCCAAAAGGTCAAAGGTCAAAAAACCTTCTCTTGGCCTTTTTCAACAGAGGGAGAGACATTTGGTCAGATACTTAACTGGTGACACTAATCTTGGGTGCCCACCTTGAAACTGTGCTGTTTGAATAGATTGTCTTTGCTGCCTTCTTTGATGTGTGAAGCATCCTTGTTTTATCATATGCAGCTTCTTTGCAGCAAGATCCATATTTGAAGCTTTGCCCTCTGTCATGGCTTCATATGAGTCTGGATTGACATGGATGTAAACTGTCACTTGACTGTTACAACCAAAGCCAGCAATTCTAGCTTCTTTTGTTGTAGTATTGAAACAGATAGTACTATTGTTTTTCATGCTACTATTGTACCGAAGTTTTGGGAAAAAAAAGATCTGGTATTGTGACACCCCTACACCGTAGCAGCAGCAGTAAACAGCACCAGTAGAGCATTTAGCTAGCTGCTAATGACCCAGATATTTCTCTCAAGGGCTGGTGGAGACCAAAACTGAGCTAAAATGATGATGATTATTGGACTTTCCTTTACCAAGGTGATAATGTGGCAATGTTGTGTTTACAGTGTGTACTGTTGCCCCCAGTGGTCAAAAAAAATCATTTAATGTAGGTTTAACATGTCGAAGATACATTAATAACCATGTTGTAAACTTTCAGCCCACAGAGGCCCCGCTCCCTCCCAAGCCCCCCAGGAAGCGCCACCCGAGCTTTGACCTCCAGGCTCTCCTGGCTCCCCGCAGAGGCACGGCCACCCCCAAACCTGCTGAGTCTCCAGTTGGCGGGCCGAGCCGCAACTCCCCTATGTCCTGGCTGGGGCGACGTGCGGTAGCTGACCCGGTGATTACCACTGGCATGGCTGCAGCCATACCTGGATGGGGTACAGGAGGTGGGGGAGGAGGGGTGTTGATTCGAGGGGTAGAGGTCAGCAGCAAGGAGGTGGTGGACCACACAGGGTCACCACGGCAACATGTGCTACTTGGGAGGACAGAGAGGGAGACGGGGACAGATAGGGCCGGATCCACTTCACAGAGGTGTGTTTTGTCTTTTGTGTTTCTTTCCTCCCTGTTTCTGGTTTGATAAATGCCCCTCGTGTGTGTGTTTTTCTGTGAGTGATTCTGTATATGAGAAAATGAGCGGGAGAAGCTCCGAGTTGGCTGAGAGCTCCAAAACAAGACCCACATTATAAATTACATTAAGATGAGGCCAGGCTGAGATGAAAGGGAGAAGCGATTCATCCTTTTTGGGATCATTTAAGTACAGCTGAAATCTGTTTCAGAATGATTTTATCAGTCAGCATGCAATCTCAGATAATTTTATCATTACTAACTGTTTGATCTCTGGCCATAGCTCACTGCTATCTTCACTCCCACTTCCTCTTCCCTCCCGCTTCTCCTCTTTCTCCCACATTTGTTTGCTCTTTTGCAAATTCACTCATCCATTTTCTTGCCGTCCTTATCATCTCCTCGTTTCTCTCCCCGCCTGTCCTGCAGTAAGCTGTACCTGCTCTGGTGTAGGATGCTGAGCTCAGAGAGGCAGTATGTGGCCGTCCTGAAGGGGGTGGAGGAGACATACCTCCCCTTGCTGGAGCTGTCAGACACCCCAGCCTCCATCAGAGGCAAGGCAGACACCCTTTTCCCCAACTGGGCCAGCCTCAGCACCTTTCACTCGCAGAACCTCCTCCCTGCCATGGAGGGCGCTCTTGTGCAGAGCTTGTTGCAACAGGACTGCTTCAGCAAATATGTAAGTTCAGCAATATAGGAAATATATATCACCTGCTTATCTAAACATAATGACCTCATATCTCAAAATAATGAGACTCTCCTAGGATATTGACTTAGTATATCTAAGTAATGAGAAATTTTCTAAAAAAAATTACTTACCTGATAAATGACTTACCTGAAAATAATCAGAAACCTTCTTAAAATAATAAATTTGAATCTCAGCATAATGAGAAACTTTCTTAAAACAATGAGAAACTTTCTTAAAATAACGACTTAGTATCTCAAAATAATGACCCACTTATTTCAAAATAATGAGAAAGCTTCGTAAAATATTGACCTAGTATCTCTAAATACTGAGAGTTTTTCATAATAATGAGAAACATTCTCAAAAATATTACCAATGTCAAAATAGTGAGAAACTTTTTTAAAAATAATGTGAAACCCTTAAAATGACTCATTGTCTCAAAATAATGACCAAATAACTAAAAAAATAATGAGAAACTTTCCTAAAATAATGGGTAAGTATCTCAAAAGAACGAGATCATTCTTAAAATAACGACTATGTGTCTCAAAATAATGAGAAACTCTCTCAAAATAACGAGAAATGTTCTCAAAATAATGAAAAACATTCTTAAAGCACTGAGAAACTTTCTTAAAATAACTACTTAGTATCTCAAAATAATCAGAAACTTTCTCAAAATAACGACTTAGTATCTCAAAACAACAAGAAGTGTTCTCAATATAATGAAAAACTTTCTTAAAACAATGAGAAACTTTCCTAAAATAATGGTAAAGTATCTCAAAAGAACGAGATCTTTCTTAAAATAACGACTAAGTGTCTCAAAATAACAAGAGATGTTCTCAAAATAATGAGAAACTTTCTTGAAATAATGACTTAATTTCTTAAAATAACTACTTAGTATCTCAAAATAATCAGAAACCTTCTTAAAATAATGACTACATATCTCAAAATAACGACATAGTATCTCAAAACAACAAGAAGTGTTCTCAATATAATGAAAAACTTTCTTAAAATAACGACTACGTATCTCAAAATAACAAGAGACTTTCTCAAAATAATGATTAAGTGCCTGAAAATAATAATTAGTTATCTCAAAATAATGAGAAACCTTCTTAAAATAATGACTTATCTCAAAATGATGAGAGACTTTATCAAAATAATGATTAAGTATCTCAAAACAATAAGAAGCTTTCTTAAAATAATGACTAGGTATCTCAAAATAATGATAAAGTATTTAAGAATAATGACTCCATATCTCAAAACAATAAGAAACCTTTTCAAAATAATGATAAAGTATCTGAAAATAACGAGACTCTCAAAAAAATGACTCAGTATCTCAAAATAATGACCTACACTGTAGGTATTTTAGAATAATGAGAAACTCTTAAAATAATGGCTCAGCATCTCGAAAATATTGACAAACTATCTTAACATAATGACTTTTCTTAAAATAATAAGAAACCCTAAAAAAATAACGACTTAATATCTCAAAGTAATGAGAAGCCTTCTTAAAATAATGATTCAGCACACCTTAAATAATGAGAAAGATTACCCAGTCATTCTTTGAAGAGTTTCTGATTTAGAGATATCTGTACACACAACACCTGTGGCATGTCTACCAACCTGGCAGCAGGGTCCCTTCCATTTTTCCCCATTAAAGAGTTTCTCCTTATCCACTGTGAGGGTCCAAGGGCAGAGGGTGGTGTCCATCATAAAGCCCTCTGAGGCAAACTGTGATTTGTGATATTGGGTTTTATAAATAAAACTGAATTGAAGTAATTTTTTTGAGAAAGTTACTCATTATAACTGACTGGCACAAAGAAAAGAAGGACATTTTATTTTGTGCAAGACATTTTTTTTTCTTACTCCCTCATCTTTGGTGTAGAAATATAATCGGCAATGGCGGTTTGAGCACATGAAAGATTTTCTTTTTGGCAGAAAAAAGGTTTGTGCACATTTGCTTGGAAACACGAAGACAAAGATTTTGAGCCAAACCTCAAGAAATCATGTTAACGTGGCACATCTTTTGTTGGAATAAGAAGAAACAAAATGCTTCAGGGGATTTACAGGAGGACAGGAATCATTTTTGTGGCACATACATCTGTGATAAACATTTTTATAGAAAAATATGAGCCAGAAATGGCTTTAAATGACTCATTTATTGCGTGAATAATCAGATTTAAGGTGATAAAAAAGCAGAACTGTGTCTTTACAAAACTCCTCCTGTGTTCTCATATTTAAATTTCTGTTCCCCTCACACAGCGGGAGCAGTTTCTGCAGTATTCCCACTACATCAGGAACAAACCAGACCTGGACTCTCCTCTGGTCACGCAGGCCGCCGACTTCTTTAAGGTAAAACTCATGATGCTGCTGCTGTTGAATGCAGTCCTTGAATCTGTAAAGCCTCGGCGTGTTGTTCCCACA
This sequence comes from Epinephelus lanceolatus, assembly GCF_041903045.1. Taxonomy (NCBI): domain Eukaryota; kingdom Metazoa; phylum Chordata; class Actinopteri; order Perciformes; family Serranidae; genus Epinephelus; species Epinephelus lanceolatus. The sequence goes on from NC_135755.1 coordinate 17,412,031, forward strand.
GAGATCTCATCATTAGTGTTCCAATACGAGGAGTTTAACCCATGTCTCCCTGCTTTTCTTATTTCGGTAAACATAATTTCAATTAAAGAAAAGTGCCCTGCTTTCCCAGCGATGATCAAACATTCCTGAATCTGCACGTAATAACAGTGTCAGGGTCATAAGAGTTTTATTTGGTTATTTTCTTCTTAGAAAATCTGTTAAAGCACAATGTGAGAACATCATGGGTAATTTTGGAGCACATCACAAGCACAAAGCAATTAAAGTTGCTTTATTCAACGGTTGCAGCAATTAAAAATGAGCTGTATACAGTAAAGCTAATTACATGTTTAATGTACACTAGAAAAGCCAATTAAAGGCGGATTATAGGGAAAGTAATTTGAGCTTGCAAGCTACAATTAACTAAAACTAATACATCGACGGCATCGTGAGATTACTAAGAGGACTTTACAAGGAGAGATCACAGTGTTTAAGATCTCATTCAAGTTGTGGAGTGTCTCACAAAAGGAGCATTTCCCAGGAGCCGCCACCAGGAGGCGGTGTGAGCTCACGTCCCGTCCCGCAGCAGCTTTGAAACAGCTTGTGGATGATGGCTGCAGGAGGGTTTATGGTTATCGTGATGGACGTGATGATGGCGATCATTTTGGGGATGGTGGCGATGATTGTTATGGGGAGGAAGAAAGGAGCAGCACATGTGGCTACTCTCACGTGGTTACAGTCATCAGTGGAAACCCAGAAGGAGAATGGCATTTGACAAAGGCAGAAACAGATGGAGATGTCATTATGTGTGTACTGTGTTTGTGTTTCTTTGGCCATGAAACGACTGTAAAATCAAGTTACTTTAAGATAAAACGACCAAAACAGTAATTATCCTGATTACACATGTCTCGTGTAGTGATTGTAGCAGACCAGAGGAGCTCTTCAGTAAAAATAGATTGGCTTTGGTTTGTTTATTTTGGCTTTTATGTGTTTTATTATTTATGTTGTAAAATATAAAGCTATACATTCCTAGTGGTGTTATTTTGTAAAAAGTGTAATATGTAACAGGACAAAAGGGACAAAAAAGGGCCCAAAACAAAATTACATTTGTTTTTTTTCCTTTCAGTTTCACAGCTTTTCACAGTCATCATAGGCGTAGCTATCGGGGGGGGATGAAGGGGACACGCACCCATCAATAAAAACATGAATGTTGCAGACATAATTAAAGACGTTCATTTATTCATTTTCCTGTTGGGGTCACAGGAAGGCTGGAGCCTAGAGGCGGGGTACACCCTGGACAGGTCGCCAGACAGACAACCATTCACACCTACAGACAATTTAGAGTCACCAGTTGACCTGCATGTCTTTGGACTGTGGGAGGAAACTGGAGTGCCCAGACAAAACCCATGCTGACATAGGGTGAACATGCCAACTCCACACAGAAGGGCTCCCCCACCCTGGGTTCAAACCAGGAACCCTTTTTCTGTGAGGCGACAATGCTGACCTCTGCACCACCTTGCCGCCCTAAATAGTTGCTAGAGGTAGTGATGGCCAAATGAAGCCTCGTGAACCACTTCCTTTATTTTCTGACCCCACCAGATGGCACTCTTGGTTTAAAGATAAAGGCTGAAGGACTGGCAATGAAGTGTGCTTTCAAACCTTTGTTGAACAGACAGCGCCATCTGGTGGCTTCAGAAAATAAAGACAGTGGTTCATGAGGCCTCATTTGGCCATCGCTAGCTAGAGGTGATATTGTTGGACTGGCGCAAGACGAATAAAAGCGCAAGCATTTGCCCAAGGATACTTTTCCTTATTCAAGAACAAAAGTCGTAATTTCGAAAACGATCAGATACCGTTGTAGTTCTGACCATAAACGATGCAAATTAGTGATCCGGCGGCGTTACTCCCATGACCTGCTGGGCAGCGTCCAGGGAGCCAAAGTCTTTGGGTTCCAGGGGGAGTATGGTTACAAAGCTGAAACTAGTGATGGACAAATGAAGCCTCATGAATCACTTTCTTTATTTTCTGACCCCACCAGATGGCGCTCTTGGTTTAAAGATAAAGGCTGAAGGACTGGCAATGCAGTGTGCTTTCAAACCTTTGTTGAACAGACAGTGCCATCTGGTGGCTTCAGAAAATAAAGACAGTGGTTCATGAGGCCTCATTTGGCCATCAGTAGTTGAAACTTAAAGGAATTGATGGAAGATTGGATTGACAGATTGATTGCACTTTCTCAATTTTGTGGGTGGTGGTGCATGGCCGTTCTTAGTTTGTGGAACGTTAATTAAAGACATTTACACCTTAAACTGATGCAGAAAAGGCTCAAAATGGGGCATAAATGGGGCACCAGCAGACGGAAACTAAGTGTTTGATGCTCAAACATTTCTGGTGGATGTCCACCAACCCCAAGTTTCTTATTTGTCCCCTCTGATATTGAAACTAAACCTAAGCCCTTGCTTGTCATTACACATAATATGTATTTCACATTAGAAAACTTACTTCTACATGAAAAAAGCAATTTGTTTTCTTCATTTATACAAAGGAAATTGTTCAAAAATGCAACTGACATTTGTTTGAAAAGCATCTTGGCTGTGTCCGACATTATTTAATCCTTTACTATTTCCTGTGTAGTGTATCAGATGGCAAATTTCCTCTCATCTGGTATCGTCTAAATCATAGACAATAGACCATGTTAGGGCCGACGTCACAGTGATGTCAGTTTGTTAGCTGGAGGCAAAACACAACTCTCCACCACAGGGCTGTAGGCTACATAGGAGTCTTAGAATGTTGTCTTGTTGTGTTATTGGGAGCCAGAAAAGAAGGAGTCATGGTTCAAAACTCTGACGCCGAATTTCCACTGGATGCGTGTCCATTGTGGAACAGCAGCGCTGGTTATCCGCTGCGTGCTCCGCCATCCGTCAATACCCACCGGCTGCGTCCGCCAGAAGACATCTTGGTGCACTGCCATGATTAATATCTCCTCGTCCATGGTGTCAACGGGGTGAAATGACGTCTGAAAACCTCTGACCTGTTGACTTCAGGCCTGCCTCTGCCCGTTATGTAGTTTTCAAGGTGTAGTGCAGGGAAATATGATCCGCCGTGAACACGTGTATTTTATTTTGAAAATTAACCGGATGTTTTATGTTGTTTGTGTGCACGACTTCCTGCCCCGCACAATCTGCTTTGTGCTGAATTGCTACGTTGTGCTCCGGCGTCTGGCAAAAATAGAAGTCCTGAGTATCTGTTGCGGAGGGCTCCGGAGTGACTTGACTAGAATTGAATCCTATCGGCTCCGCTGCCGTGCCGGAGCGGAGACGCAACCAGCACGCATCTGGTGGAAATAGGCCGTGAGAGTGCGGTACGTTCAGACAGCGCTCTGAATTTATGAAAGGTCAAGTTTGTGCTTGAGTGCGCCAATTAATGACGTTTATGGTCAACTATTAGGGGCCAACCCCTTGTTTTAATACAACCAAACGCTTTTTAGTTAACCAAATGTCACAATCAAACTTTTATTAACTGAAAACACACTGAAATAGCGACAGCTATGGCTACTGCTATATGTTGTGAATCTAGGGTTGGGCCATGGTTGTCGATGTCGCCATAGTAGCGACTTTCCGATGAAGGGCTGTCACTCAAAGTAGCCTAAGTTATATAAAATTTCACCCCCCATACAGTTTTAATGAACGCGGATATTAGCTATAGAGACCGAAACCGGTTTTAATACCAGGCTGTAAATGTCTGTATTACTGCTGTAAAGTTGGGGCGTAAACATAGGGATTGACTCGCTTTTGGAGCCAGCCTCAAGTGGCCATTAGCGGAACTGCAGTTTGTGGCACTTCATTTGTCAGCCTGGTCTAAATGTACCTTCTTTTTTTGGTCTGTGCAATGCATCATGGTAGATAAATCTTGGTTGGTGGCCATAGATGTTAAACTATGTTGTACTGTGGGATATTTTTTATGCTGTATAAAGCATCTTATGGTCTGAATATGAAAATTAGGTCTAATGACATCCCTCTTCTCTCCTCTCTCCCGCAGTCCAAACTCCCCCCAGCCTCCCCCCTCTCCCCTCTGTCCTTCCCTCACTGCCTTCAGGCCCCCACACAGAGACTGGAGCAGTACTGCGAGGCCCTGGAGGAGCTGGGAGGCATCAACCCGGCCTCAGACTCCGCCCTCTCCATCCTGAGACACGCCCAGCGGCACGGCGAGGACCTCCGGGCCAGTGACCTCATCGTCGGATGTCCGGTGAGAATGCCTGTCCCAGTTTATGACTCCACAACTGTGAATCAAGTCCCACTTTCTGCTCTCAGAGGGAGAGAAACTAACTCATCTTGATGAGGTCAGGCAGCTGGGAGAGATGGAATCATGATCGCTTTTCTGTCTTTCATCCAGAGATCATTATTTACTGTTTTTTGTTTGTTAAAAAAAGGGAATTTATTAGTATTTATTACAATATTAAAAAGTATAAATGTTGTTTAGGTTAAACATGTTTAAAATGTACTTAAAAGGAATGTGTTGGACTCAGAGTGAAGGTGATTTTGTGAGGTTCGCTCATCACAAGAAGACCAAGTTTATTGCTAACTACAATGATCAACATCTTGCTGCAGGAAACACAACAACTCTTAAGTGTGTCAATGTGAAATGCAGGAGGAAATATTGTAGAAGCAAACCGTTGTGCTCCTTAGAATTGGGTTTTTGTTTCTTTTCTCCGAACTCAAATTAGGGCTGGGCTATATATTGACTACGTATGATATAGCGATATATTTTCAAGCAAAATATAGATTTAGACAACACCGACAAACACTCAGCTTAGACGTACCAAGCAGCGCCAGAGATGGATCTTCTCTAGAATAGGTCCAAAAGCTTATTACCGAATAAGTGAAACTTTGATAGCGACTTTTCTTCAGTTAAGACAAGTGTAATAATACAGCAGGGAGGAAGAGTGAAAGCAGAAACAGCCACAGTGAGATGTTAATGAAGAGCTGCAGACAACAGGCTCTTACTGCACCTCTGCAAACAGCTCACCTCCAACAGGTAAACTTCATAGCATGTAGCCCACTCCGTAGAAAATCCCAAGGTATATGTCATATATCACCATTCAGTCTGAAAATACTGACATACGAATTTTTGTCCGCCCAGCCTTAACTCAAATGTAGGAAAGAAAAGCTGGAGAAAAGACGGAGCAATCGAAAGACACTTTTGTAGGTGCAGATTTAAAAAGAACAGCTTTAACCTTTATCAAGAAGTCAGAACACACCACATCCACTTGCCCCACATTGTGCTCCTCTGACACAGCAGTATCATTCAGAGCTAGTCGTGACAAACGTTTGACTCCCCCACACACACGCACACACACACACACACACACACACACACACACACACACACACACACACACACACACACAACCATCCTCTCCTCCCCCTTTCGAGCAAGGGGAGAGATTACGGCAGCACAAACACTCCCATTGAGCTACTTCAAATCGCACTGCAAAAGCTCTCCAAGTGAAAACACCGTAAGTGCAGGTGTGTGTGCATGTGTGTGTACGGGTGGGTGTGTATGTGGGTGTTCGTAATGTGTGTGAAGCATCACTTATATCATGACCCGCACATCTCTAGGGGTTTAAAAATAAAGGCTCAGTGTGACCGTTTGGTGTTAAATTATCAGTCCTTTTAATTTTATTGGCAGAGCGGTTACGGCTGAGAAAATGTTAGCGCTGTTTGTTTGTGTCTCTGCAAGCCTCTAGTATCGAGTCCTTAAGGAGCGTTACATAAGATCTGACTTTTATCAAACTCTCCCTGCCTCTGGTTGGAGTCGCGGCAACATCATAAAGTCCTTTAACCCTGTAATTGACATGAACAATAAAGTCACATTGTCACAAAAGGCGTGAGTCAGCCGGCCAATTAGAGCAAAGATCCAACAGAAAGACGCATCCTCGTGAAGAGGGAATTCAGCATGTCGCCACGCAAGGCACTGTAATTATAATACTGCTTTGTCCTTTTTCTTATTGACTCCAGAATAAGGCTTTTCAGTCTTTGTTGCTGAAATGTCTTGCAACTCCAAATCAAAAATTTGAGTAGGTGACGCAGAGACTTTGCTTGGAAACAAAGAGCAGGCCAGAGAGTGAGTGTTTGAAGCCCAGAATGCGCTCCTGTCAGGTAATTAAGGCGTTAATAACCTCGTGAGGACTTTTAGATTGAAAGCAGGTGTTCATTTTTGTGCTATGGGGCAACAAAATTTGCATGTACTGGCCCTTTATTGTGTCCTGAAGAGTCTGAAAGAATTCACTTGTTTCTGAAACCATTTGTTTTAAGATTCCAGTATAATTATGTGCCTTTTTTTCAATATAATTTTTGTTTCAAGACAATTACACGACACCAGATTGGAAAAAAAGTCAAATATTTCAACCCACCGGCAAAAAAAAAACATGATTTAAAACTCAATTCAAGGCTAAATGGCCTCTTAAGATATAAATTAAGATGGTATCTTTTTCAGATTAAAGCCCTCGGCCTGGGCCTCAGGCCAAGATAAGTGAATCCTAACGTGTGTGTGTGCGCGTGTGTGTGTGTGTGTGTGTGATTTCAGATCCCGGTGGCAGAGCGAGGCGAGTTGGTGCGGCATGGCGAGCTGACAGTGTGTGGGGGGAATCGGAGGAAGCGGGCCGGGGTGAGGAACGTTTTCCTCTACCAGCACATCATCATATTCACCAAACAGAAGAGCCCCGGCCCAGGACGCACCGCCTACAGCTACAAACACAGCATCAAGGTGCACACACAGTCTCACACACACACACACACACACACACACACACACACACACACACACACACACACACACTGTTGCTTGCCTTCCCATTCTCCTCTCTGTATTTCACACACACATAATCTTTTCCTTCAGTTTTCATTATCTCCTGAGCGCTCTGTGTTTGAAGAGGTTTGAGATAAATCCACTTCCTGTATTGATTCAATTGAACGCAAACGTAGAGATTTACAAAAAGTAAACTCTCACGCTATTTTGCTTTCAAGGGACACTTCACCCACAACATGATTATTTGTATACCAATTACTCTCCCCATGATACTTTGAATCCATGAAGAAAACTTTGTTTTTCTCGCTTGTCTCTATGGTGAACGAAGAATCCAAAAATAGAGAAAATTCTTGATGAACTGGAGTAAAGGGGGACCAAGTTTAACAGCAAAACTACATTAAAACATCAGTTTACAAACTGTCATACAACTCGTGCAGTACAATCCAAGTCTCCATATCTTGTGTTGTCATTGGTTATAGACCCTTTTAGGGCCGACGTCACAATGACGTAATTTTATTAGCTGGAGGCAAAACACTCCACCACAGGGCTGTAGGCTACATAGGAGTCTTAAAATGTGGTCTTGTTGTGTTATTGGGTCCCAGAATAGAAGGAGTCATGGCTCAAAACTTATTTTATCTCATACCAGCCGCTACTACCGGTCAACAAAAACAAACTGGGGAGGTATTAAGAGGAATATTGGATTTCTCTGTAACGCTAACTTTTTAGTGCCTTAGCTAGCGTTAGCTTGGATAGCAAAACAAACTGGAGGAAACTGTTTAAGTGTCGTCCTCCTTTGTAAGATTGGCATAGTGATCAACCACAAAGCTTCCTGTGACATCATCCATCCACTGAGTGAGAGCATGCGGGTTGGCCAGTCTGGTCCTGTTAGTCAGTGTTTACTTATTCAGGTAACACTCATGGTGACCTGACATGGTGCGTTCGTAAATTCAGCCTGACAAGCCAACAGAACGTGCTAGCTAGTGCTAACTAATGTCCGCAGAGATTTGTTTTGCCTCCAGCTAAGCCCCGCCCACCAAAACACAGTACATTGTTTACTAACAGTAAAAGGGTCTATTGTATTCTTTTATTTTGTATTTCTCTAATTGCTGTACCTCAGTGCAATCTACAGGGCAATTAGTTGCCAACTTTGCTCATCTGCTTCAGTGATAGTAGCCTATTTTATCTGTGTTTTATTTTTTATTATTCTTTGTATTTTTTAAAATTGCCTCTTTTATTTGCTTGAATCCGGCATTGTTTTAAATCCGGGATCAAACAAGTATTGGAAGTACTGAGGATATGACTCGCATGCGACAGGTGGACCCTTTTTCTCCAGTTTATTAAGAATTCTCTGAGTTTTGGGATTTTTCGTTCACTGTAGAGGCATACAAGAAAAAGTTTTCTTCATGACTTCAACATAACAGGTTGAGTAACTGATACACACGTGATCATTGTCGGGGTGAAGTATTCCTTTAAAATTTACTTTTTCGGACCAATTTACTTTTTAGTTTTTGTCTTTTTTTAAATGTCCTCTTGCCATTTATTCTCAGTCCTCTTGACTTGACATGTCCATTCTGTTCTCCGTGCAGACAGGTGAGATGGGTCTGACCCAGAGCGTGGGTGGGGAGGGAGTGAAGTTTGAAGTCTGGGTCCGACAGGCGCCTCGAACCAAAGACTGCATCACGCTGCAGGCAAAGGACAGGGAAGACAAGGTGGCCTGGACTCATGACATCGCCCATCTGCTGTGGACGCACGCCATCAACAACACAGGTACAGTCTGACCTTCGACCTCAGAGGCCTCAACTTTTTGATAGTTTTAGAAAAATGTCATCAACCTAAAATCCACACAGAAGCTGCATTTAGTTTCAATGAGCTGTCACAATTTTTAGATTAAACTACCTCAACCCTGATTTTCGGTCTTCGAGTCTTGAGTTTTTCATTATTTGTTTGAAAGGACAAAAGCGGCCTGGACAGCAGTCACACAGACTCACTTGTCCTCTGTCCAGGTTAAAGACAAATCTGATTCCTCCCTGTGTAACCCTATCTGTGCTCTCCACTTTCACATGAGTAGAGAACACTAAAAACTACCAGCGGCAGTTCAGTCTGCTACTCGATTGCGGCTCATCTGTTTATGCCAACCTTCCAAGCACTGCTGCAGGCTATCACATGTCATATCCACCTCCTTGTATCCGTAAAACCTCATATCTCGGGATTGCTTCCTGTCGTTGGTTCAGGTTTCAGCATCACACTGGATAACACGCTCTGCAGCTGGCTGACACATTTTAAGGCTGCGTTACCTGGTGTTCAAACGCCATTGTTCCTGTGCACCCAAACAATAAAACAACATCTTCCCTTATACTGTTAGACCTGTTGTATGGTCTGTCTTCAAATGAGATGACAATGAAGTCTCAATGTTCTCAAACGAGATGATAAAAAGTCCCAATGTCCTCAAACGAGATGACAATAAAGTCCCAATGTCTTCAAATGAGATGACAATGAAGTCTCAGTGTTCTCAAACGAGACGATAATAAAATCCCAATGTCTTCAAATGAGATGACAATGAAGTCTCAGTGTTCTCAAACGAGATGATAAAAAGTCCCAATGTCCTCAAACGAGATGACAATAAAGTCCCAATGTCCTCAAACCAGACGATAAAAGTCCCAATGTCCTCAAACGAGACAATAATAAAGTCCCAATGTCCTCAAACGAGATAACAATAAAGTCCCAATGTCTTCAAATGACATGACAATGAAGTCTCAGTGTTTTCAAACAAGAAGATAATAATGTCCCAATGTCCTCGAACGAGATGACAATAAAGTCCCAATGTCCTCAAACGAGACGATAAAAAAGTCCCAATGTCTTCAAACGAGACAATAATAAAGTCCCAATGTCCTCAAACAAGACAACAATAAAGTCCCAATGTCCTCAAACAAGACAACAATAAAGTCCCAATGTCTTCAAATGAGATGACAATGAAGTCTCAATGTCCTCAAACGAGACGATAAAAAGTCCCAATGTCTTCAAACAAGATGATAATAAAGTCCCAATGTCCTCTAACCAGTACCTCCTAATTAACAGCATCTTAGTGTTTTACTGTTGCTATCAAACTTTTCAACCATTGAATGTGATCAGGTTTTGTCCACTTTTGTGTCTGGATTGGCTGCAGATTGACTTGGCAGAGATGGCTGCCATCTTGTTTTTACATGGATTAGTGTATTGTGTTCTTACAACCACTAGATGGCACAAAAAAGTGTCCACGATCAAGGACAACAGGTCTAAGTTAAGTAGAATGAAGTATAAGGTCAAGTAAACCCAAAATGTGATGTCCTCATGAGGACACAGGGTCTCAGGAGGATATAGGATGTAGGAAACCATTGATTTCTGTATAAAACTATATTGTTTGGGATTTTTTAAAAAGTGTTTTTAATGATTTCTTCTCCCAGAGTTGTGTCTGAAGGAGTCACTCTGCATGGGGATTTCCAGTAAGCTGCTGCTAGACGCGACAGGAACTCCAGGCTCAGAACTGGACTCCATCTACAGTCTCAACGACAGAGGTAGGAGCTCTAAAGGGAATCCATCTGTAACACTACAACATGTGTGGGATGCTGCTGCTTCTGGCAGTACTGCGCTCTTAGGGGAGCCGCACAGGAAGAACAACATTTGCATCAAAGATTTGAAATGATAATGTTAAGGAAAACTCTTTGACCTGAACGTGACCTGATATCTACAGGTAGATCACTAAAACCTGAACACACAGTAGTAAACATTAGATAATAGATAAGTCTAGAGGCTTAATTTGAAACCTTCCTCTCACTTCACAAAAACAGAAAGTCTAAACCCTTTTTCAGATCAGACTGTGGCTTCAGGAAGTCGGTCGGTTTTATGTGACCGGGTCAGATTACTGGATTGTTCAAATATACTTTCTGAGCCTGAAAGTGATGTGGCCCTGAGATTACAGACAGGAAACAAAACGGGTCCTGGGTGTTTCTCCCCATGTGACAAGGTAATAACGTAGTACATGTTTTTTTCAATCTGGCGCCCCCGGGCTATTCTATGAATTTTTGATATTTGTCTCACACTGAGAAATTTTGAAGAGCTCTGACGTGCCTGCAGAGAATATGTAGCTCCATCAAAAAGCACCTTTTACTTGTGCTTTGATCAAATCCCATCACAACCTTCAGTCCTGTGTCGCCCTCAAACCCTGGCTTTGTCATGCTTCCTGTGAACCAAAAACCCATCCCAGTACTGAGACTGGTGAGCTGTTTAGACAAGTGTTGCACATTTATATTGCAAAGGTATTATATTAGTAGTGGTAGCGTGGAAGTATTGAGGTGCTTTACCTTAAGTTAGAATATGTAACCTTCCTGCATTTAAATGTGTTAAAGCTGGTTGTGTATTTACATTATCCCAAATGTTTCCAACAATGTTCCAACCCTGAGAAATCAGTCACTTTATTCAAGTAACAGTGTTTCAGTTGGTCGCCTGTCAATGGTGTCATATCCCCTTTACTAGTGATGGCCAAATGAAGCCTCATGAACCACTGTCTTTATTTTCTGAAGCCACTAGGTGGCGCTGTCTGTTCAAAAAACGTTTGAGAGCACACTTCATTGCCAGTCCTTCAGCCTTCATCTTTAAACCAAGAGCGCCATCTGGTGGGGTCAGAAAATAAAGAAAGTGGTTCACGAGGCTTCATTTGGCCATCACTACCCTTTACCCTGTCTAGTTGCTCTAACTTACAGGGAAACACAGGAGACATCAGATGATCATTGCATATTAGGGATGCACCAATTCAACTCTGGGCTGATACCGATGTTTTAAAGTAACAATTTGGCTGATAACCGACACCACCACTTTTATATACTGGTGTTTGTTTTGTTGTTTTTGTTATTTATCCTCTTTTGTGCCAGGATAACAAAGAAATCTTTATTATTAAAAAAGCCGAACTGTTTTAAAGCCAATCAGTCCTTCATTACTCGACATTCAAATGAGCACAAATTCATTCATACACAGTTTTTTAAATAACAGCTTCAAAAGTAAATAAAATACTGCTCTAATATCGACTTATATTGTTATGAAAACATCAAATTTCTCCTTCAAACAGCTGTATTTATTCAAGTTTCTTGCCAAAAAAAACCCAACCCTTTTTACAATATTACATTTGAACACATCATGAGAACGTTACAATTTAGCTTCGCCCAATACTCATTTTTACTGAATAGAGCATGAATGCATCATAATGTAGCTAAAACAGCCTCCGTCAGCCAGTGATGGCCAAATGAGGCCTCATGAACCACTGTCTTTATTTTCTGAAGCCACTAGATGGCGCTGTCTGTTCAACAAAGGTTTGAAAGCACACTTCATTGCCAGTCCTTCAGCCTTTATCTTTAAACCAAGAGCGCCATCTGGTGGGGTCAGAAAATAAAGAAATTGGTTCATGAGGCTTCATTTGGCCATCACTACCGTCAGCTGTTAGTTTGTGGCCACTGGCCGCTAACAGCTAACAGCTAACAGCTAGCGTTAACTACCTCTGCTTCTGTTGCTGTCAACATGAGTTTGATGTTCACAATGTAGTATCATCGGGGAAACAATATGGTGCATCCCCTGACATGTTGATAGTGAGTTTACTGCGACCTTTCTTCCCGACGGTGTCCTGGGGAAGATCTCAGTTCTCAGATCTCAGTTCGTCCCAACTCTTTTTTTTTTATTGTCCCCGTTAAGATGCTGTTAGTTTGGAGCCCTGCTTTTTAGCCTACACAACAGTGCGTCTCTTTGTGACACAACAGATAAAACATCGGCCACTGACATCGGTGAATGCCACCTTATTTGCTGATATGCTGATGGCAGACGAACGAACGTGTGACTGATAAATCGGTGCAATCACTTTTACAAATCATCATATTGTCATATTATCATATTGTCACGAAATTATACTCAGCAACAGTAATGCAGCATTTTCCATCATTTGCATGCCATGTTGCAACACAGTGATCCAGCAGAGACCTAATTTCAGGGTTCCCACAGGTCCTTGAAATACTTGCAAGCTTTGAAAGTTTTTGAAAATAGACGTAAATAGACCTGGGTCATTGAACGTGCTTGAATTCGTATTGTTGTGCATTAATCGAAATTGACGGTCTTTTGATTTTTTTTTTTTTTACGTAACATTAGTAAGTAGGCTACATTGCCTCTCCTGCAGTGGCGTCAATGTTTGCGACCTCTGCCACCACCTACACAGCACAGTTGAGAAGCGCTGACATATTCAAGCCTCTCTCTGTCTTTAAGTGTTGCCTTTGAGCTTTTGTAAACTCAGCTAGTTCGCATTAAAAGAAGTCTCAGTGTTAAAACAGTCATTAACTTTAATCTGTGTTTCAAACAATGTTGTGTTGAGTCTTGGAATTTGAGGGAGTAGGGCCTGGAAGGACCTTGAAAAGTCCTTGATTTGATGTTTAAGACAATGGGGGAACACTGTCATTTATTGGCATAATATTTCAGTATTGAACCATCTCACTACCATCAGGCCTCCAGTAAGTTTTATAGTGGGCAAACAGTGGAATTACAACATCCGAGTCCATCAGGTGATGCCATCGGGCCCAAAAAGACTTTTTCCCATAGCCTTACATTGTGAAAGAGACATCTGTAACAGTGGATACATTTTTTTGAGTGTCAAGACCCCCACAAAATGACTTGTGTCACTTCCAGGATCTGATCTGGTCAGATAACATTTGGAAAGTCAGGAGGAGCTGCAAGGTTAAACCATTTTATCCCTGTTTAAGTTAGGTGAGTGCTAAACCCAAAGTAGTAGTTTTGGGTTAACGAACCATTGAGCAACGTTCATGGGGATGAACTGGGTAAACTGCCCTGATGCAGGTAAACTAGTGGAAAGGTGTCCTTTAATATTCACACCCAGGTTTCAGAATGCACAACCCCCCCCCCCCCCTCAAAAAAAACAGCAAAAGACAGCAAAGTCCAAAAGTGACTTGAGACCAGAGTTACTGGCTGACTTTATCTGCTAACATGAGGTCTGTATCAGGTGGAGGAAAGATCAGAATGCCTCGAGAGTGCATTTCTCCTCCTCTCTTAAGCCTTAAGTAAGGGCGTCGTCACACCCTGATTGGCCCACAGGGAAAAATGTACCAAGCTGCTTTCAATTCATCATTAGGAGTCAGTCCTCACACCCTGCGCAACAGGTGATCTGAATATCCCTCTGATTAACTCAGGGGAGTTGTGACATTCAGCTAAAATGAATTGGAAAAAGGAGCCAAAGAATGAGGAACTGCTAGAACTTTTAATGTTAATGAAATAAGTATTTTGATCATGTGGCCCATCCTTATACCTGCACATTAATCTCTACAAACTGATTTGTTTTCTGAGTGCCTAAGATGCAGTTTACATTGTAAATACACTCACTTTATTAGGTACACATTTTGCCTTCAGAGCTGCCTTAACTCTTGGTGTCATAATTTCAACAAGGTGCTGGAAACATTCCTCAGAGATTTTGGTCCATATTGACATGATAGCATCACACAGTTGCTGCAGATTTGTCGGCTGCACATCCATGATGTGAATCTCCCGTTCCACCACATCCCAAAGGTGCTCTATTGGATTGAGATCTGGTGACTGTGGAGGCCATTGGAGTACAGTGAACTCATTGTCATGTTCAAGAAACCAGTTTGAGATGATTTGAGCTTTGTGACATGGTGCGTTATCCTGCTGGAAGTAGCCATCAGAAGATGGGTACACTGTGGTCATAAAGGGATGGACACGGTCAGCAACAATACTCAGGTAGGCTGTGGTGTTTAAACCATGCTCAGTTGGTACTAAGGGGCCCAAAGACTCATCAGACCAGGCAACGTTTTTCCAACCTTCTATCATCCAGTTTTGGTGAGCCTGTGTGAACTGTAGCCTCAGTTTCCTGTTGTTAGCTGACAGGAGTGGCACCTGGTGTGGTCTTCTGCTGCTGTAGCCCATCTGCTTCAAGGTTGGACGTGTTGTTGGTTCAGAGATGGTCTTCTGCAGACCTTGGTTGTAACCAGTGGTTATTTGAGTCACTGTTGCATTTCTATCATCTTGAACCAGTCTGGCCATTCTCCTCTGACCTCTGGCACCAACAAGGCATTTTCACCCAGAGAACTGCTGCTCACTGGATATTGTCTCTCTTTTGGACCATCCTCTATAAACCCTAGAGATGGTTGTGTGTGAAAATCCCAGTAGATCAGCAGTTCGCCACGTTCCGGGTCACTTAAATCACCTTTCTTCCCCATTCTGATGCACTGAGTTGCTGCCACGTGACTGACTGATTAACTGTATGTGTTAACGAGCAGTTGAGCAGGTGTACCTAATAAAGTGGCCAGTGAGTGTATCTGCTTAGTGCTCAGGCAGCGATATGAATGAAGAGAAAGCTGTCAATTCTTTTAAACTCATGAACAAAACATCCATAAAACGAGTAAGAGACACTGAAAAATCATTATATTGCACTTACTATTGTACTCAACGCTATCAGCAACATTAGCACGCTCTCCACCTACTCATATAATCAGCAACAGGTTCACAACAGTTCCCCGCTGAATACACGCAGTAGAGTCACAGCTCCATCTGAAAAACGAGGAAATTACCAGCTGATAGAAGCATTACAGGCACACTGAAGGGAAGTATGATCTTTGTCACGAAATAACTCCCAGAACACACATCACATATTGACTATACAGTAATATCACAACATCTAAAGCGGTGGCGTTCCCCTTTAAGAAGCGAGGTCCGTCCACTGGGTTTGAAATTCAAATAAAAACACATAATCGGAAAGATAATTCTTCAGATTCCAGACCCACCATCCAGTCTCCAAAGGCCGCTGTTGCCCTAGAGCACAAAGTGATTTCCCATTCATGGCTCAGTGTAATGCACATACTGCTCACCAGGTGTCTCATTGAGTGCAGCAGCTCAGGATTTCAATGCATGAATTGTCCTCTGGGACAGAACGCTGTGTTAGAAATTCATTGAACAGGATGAGAAAAAATGCCTTCCCTCTCTGACTCCTCTCTCTTTGTCTCTCCCACACCCAATCTCCCCCCATTTTTCATTTCAAGAAAACCATTATGATACAGTGTTGTTTTGTTGCGTTACAAAAGTGCACACACACAATGCTAATGTAAATAAGCAGAGAATCCATGCATGCAAATCATGCCGGGATGCAGGGTGATATTATTATTTGATATTTGGTCCACTACCTGAAGCAAAAACCAAGAAAAAATACAAATTTTTAGTGACTTAAAGCTGCTGGATATATTTAAAGATCTGTTAACCTATAACCACCTCTCTCTGTCTCTCTCAGTCCACAGTAGCTGCTCAGACTCCTCCTCTGTCGGCAGTCAGAAGGAGGGGGGATCCCCGGCATCTGGGAGGGACCCCAGGAGAAGCTCTGGATCAACAAGTTACTCACAGGTGGGGTTCACAGTGCACCCACGTACAGCAACACACACACACACACACACAATCCAGCCATTCCAAGGTGGATGAGAACATTTTTTATTTGCACAAATGGCTCAACGCTGGTTAAATATAGATTTGGAATGCGAGGAATGTGAAGTGGGACCACGGGCGCTTTCACAAATATCAGACGGTTTTCCAGGAATCTTTTTTAAGGAACTCAGGAACCTGTGTTTCCCCAAAAAAAAGTCCCTGATGGGACTTTCTGACGGCCCCAGGAAGTATCAGGGTGGAGTTTGCGATGCTGTACATGGTCAAAGACGAGCCTTGAGACTGCTAATGAGTGCAGCATTCTTTCAAACCACGCTCCGGTTGTCACTAGTATCAGCTCATTCAGCCAGCTCACATAGAATGGATTATTATGTGAATGTGGAGTATGCACACAGTTGCAGAGATTTTGTCACTCCCCAAACACCAAACTCAGAGCAGCAGGGAGCGGGGACTGATCGTACTTCCTTTGTAGAGGAATATACATTCAGAGCCTGCAGGTGGATGCTGGGGTGGAGCGAGGCCTGTTAGAGGAGCGGGAAATGACAGCATTTCCCAAGAAGTTTAAAAAAGCAGGATTGGAGAGAGTGGGCTGATGAGACGGAGAGGAATCTTAAAGAATAACTTTCACTTTCAACTTCACTCAACCTTGAGTCAGTGATGTAGGAGGCCCAGCAGTCTGTGCTGTTGTCATAACAGAGACCGCTATCACAATAAGTTGTCGTAACTGCTTATGTCATCTGAAAAGCTGTGTGCTTTTCTTTGTGTCTTTGTTGAATATGTGAAAAACGGTGTTGTGTGTGGGTAGTCTTGTGACAGACCCAAACCAAACCAAAAAACACTCTGCAGGGTGTGACCCTGTGGGTTAGGAGTTACAGGGTAGCGTTAGGATTTTTCAACCTGGACCATATTTTATCATGTTTTTGTGTCTGAATGAGAAGTGGGAACAATATATTTTTAAATTTGTCCAGTACTGAGCGAGAGCACTGCAGGCTGCAGCGTAACCACTTGGAGCACGTGCGTACCGTCACTTTAAGTCCACTAAAAGTGCCTGTTTTTGCCACTGACAGGCTCAGATTGTTTTTGTAAGTGTCTGACAACATTATGGGAAGGATCCCTACAGAGATACCTTTTAGTTTAACCAGGAAGCAGCCTCAAAATCGCTATATTGTTATAACCACCAGGTTCCGTTTAAATAAACAGTAATTTTAGCATGAATAGAGCCAGTGTATTTGTACATTTGAGTGGGTGAATTAAGGCCCCCGATCTTGCTCTAGTTCCGAAAATGTTGAGGCAGAGGGTACTTGCTGTAGCTCTGGTTGAGGGTGAGAGGCTGTCAGTAAGTTTGTTGGGCACAGGGAAACAGAGATCTGTGTGGGTGCATGAGACCCTAATAAAGAGGGTGGGTCATAGGGAGTACCACCAGTTGGTCCAGGAGCTTCTCCTCCATGATGGCCGTTTCCAGCCATATTTTAGGATGACTCAGGGGCAGTTTGACAACCTGCTGTCTATTTTCGGGCTGTATAGCTCTGGGTATCCTGCAGCCGCTACCACCAGTTTCTCCTCCGTTGTTTACCAACTGTAAACTTGTCGTGACAACCACAGAAGACCCGCCTCTCAAATCATCCGATTGGACAATGGGGAAAAAGATGACGTGGGGCGTTTTCCGTTCTGAGTTGAAATTTTTGTTAAGTTGAGGAGTTCAGAGTGCTTCGGCAAAAACGCCTGGCATCTAGAGCGAAGAAACACAAGGCACGTCGCAACGCAATAACTGCGAGCAATTACAAAAGGCCGTCTCCAGCAGTCAGTGGCTGCAGCACTCTCACTCAGTTGTGGACCAATTTCAAATCTTGTTGTTTGCATCAGTCACATAAGCCCTTTTTAGATAGGATCTGTGCAAATTTGCAGGAAAGTCCAATCAGTCTTTTTTCAGCATTGGCAGCATAAAAACAAAATCAGGGAGTGCAGCAAAATTCCGCCTGCCTACTTTTGTTTATACAGAATGTGGCTTTTTCGGGGCAATGGGGGGTGTGAGCAAGTAACAAAATGTGTAGCTCTGCGTGTGACATAATCAGTGACGTGGGAGGGAAGCCGCGGCTGGTCAGTCCTTCGGCGATTCTCTCGTAACTCGACCCGTTCTTCACCGTCCCTGTCATCTGACAGTTAATGGCCTCTTTGTTTGCGAGGACAAGGAGGGCGCGCAATTCTTTGTCTCCCCAGTTGCTCATCTTTACAGTGTCTGCGGTGGATCAGCTGTTTCCTGTTTATCCACCGCAGTGGCTCGCATGTGCGGTGCCATCAACAGCCCCTCCCACAAGTCTTCAACAGCCCCTCCCCTTGCGGAAGGCCGCCACGGTCTGTTTAAACTAAAAGGGGTTCTGCCAATGTGACTACCCTACGAGGCGAAAAATTGGGCACCTCGGATCAACTCGCCAATCCGCTCACAGCTTGCGGCAAAGCGGCTCAACATTCGCGGAAAATCTGGCAGTGTAAAAGGGGCTTTTGACAAAACATGAGCTAACAGGGTCCATGTTGAACCTCAACATCCCCAGATCAAATCCGCCTGTTCTCCGTCTCTCTCCCATTTCCTTTCATCTCTCTACTACTGCTGTTTAATAAAGACATAAAATGCAAAAACGTCTTGTCGTTCGTCCACCTCTGTAGGTATTCTTTCAATTATTTCTGCCTCCATTCGATAGCGGACAGTACAGGGGAATGGACGAGGACTGAGGGGAGGGAAAGCATGGGCAGCATGAAGCAAAGGTTCCCGACTGAATGTTGCAACTCAAATGTCCCTCAGCTGCTGTGGAACTGCAGCTATCTGAATATAACCTATGTCTGAGGTTAGTGGCGTCATTGTGCAACAGCTGCTACAGTTTCAGAGAGGTGATTTATATCAAAAGGTGTCCTTCAAACAGCACAGGCATCTCTATATATTAGTAAAGTGAAGACAGTCAGTATGCATCTTCTAAGCTGTAAGAAAACAGCAATACCTGCCTGCCATCTCCATGGTAAAGTTTAAATGAATTTGCTCTGTGCACACACACACACACTGATGCACACACACAGACAAACACACACACACATTCTCTCAATCTCCTTATCTAGCAAACAGAATATGACAGATTGGCAAACAGACTGCGCTGGGAACAGATTGACAGACAGACGGACACACGCAGCCCAAACAGATAGGGCAAACACACAGACAGCGATACGCACATATTCAACAACAGAGGGAGGATTGCCTCTTGCGCCCGCGCACGCTTTGGCACGCACACACACTTTAGCACAGCATACAAAAATGTGACTGTTTCTGTTTTTCTTTATTCCTCCTCAGAGTCAGTCTCCCTCCACAGCTGTGTAACTGTCATCTCAATGAGAGTAAGTTACTGTTTTTTTTATCGCACCTTTCTTTCATCTTATTTCCCTCTCTGTTGCTGCTCTCTTTATGTTGCTGCTCATGTCACCGCATCCCTGCATCGCTCACTTTATGGTTTCCCACCTTTTACTGATTCTTCTTCACGGAAAGAAATCACAAATGTATCATGAAGAATGTTTAAAGATACACTACGCAGGATTTTCCTAAGAATCTCACTTATGACCCACAAGAAGTGTGTGACGGTGTATTTATCTGCAGAGACTTGTCTGCCTGGATTTTCTCCTTATTTTTATTTATGGACAGTTTCCTTTGTCCAGTTATGTGTAGTCCCGAGCCACTAACAGCACAGAGGTGAGGTTGGGCAACATGTTCTCACTCCCAGTTCATCTTGGCCTGGTCAGTGGACTTTAATATCTTCGTATGACTCACTAGGTATCCTCAGTGCCTCTGTTGTCAATGTTCTGGTACGACTTGTCAATTTACGTTTGTTACTTACACCTGTGTTCATAGAAAACGTACATGTTTGAGCCGTTTCTAGCAAGTCTTTCCTGTTACTTAAATGCGCCACCTGACCTGGCATCTCAGGAACCTTTCATTAAAGGCAGGTGTGCTTAAGCAAGTGTGGAGCGTGGAGGACGCTACAGGGTAACAGTCTTTAATCACCGTGTTATTGGTTAATCTTAGTTTTTATTGTTTGATGAAGTCGTTTAATACCCCGTTGATTTGAACTTTTTGTTTAACGTGACAGTCAAGACAATCAGTTCATAGCGTCATCTTCAAACTCTCCATACATCCTGCAAATCAGTCAACTCTAAAACCAAATGAAGCACCTGGGTCATCAAACAGTCAGTATGTGTACATACACAGCTTAATCGAGCTATGCTCAAAATTCGATTTTGGCGTCTAATCGCACTTCTGTCCTTGTCCCAGTTTACAAGCAACTGAGAAAATCGAATTACTGACGGGAATGTGTCCTCCTCCACAACACTAGGTGGCGATATGCATCGTTTCAGCGGGTTAATACGGCCCCGTTTCCGGTTAACCTATTACGTCACTTAAAAATAAACAACTGGAGTCAGGCGGCAGACCTGCATTTTCGAACAACAGCAAGATGGATAATCATACAGCTTTGTTCATCTCGTACGTAATGTACACGTTACTGATTGTGCAGATAAGGTGCACGCTATCCCTCGTGGTCATGGTGATTTCGAGAGGCAGACAAGAACGCCGTATGCTGTTGGAGGGCTACAGCAATAGCATGTCTTGTCTGTTCCGGGGTCATACGCTAGCGCGGGGGGTGTGGAGCATGCACACATGTATTGACTAGTTTAACTCCAATTACGGCATATACATGCCGGAGAAAATCGAATTCCAATCGCATTTTCTGGGTGTCTTAATCGGAGTTGGAGAACTCCGATATTAGTCAGAGTAACGCATTTACATGCACTTCAGTTGTCCAGTTATAGTCGGATTAAGGCAATAATTCGTTTTTTTTCAAGTGTCATGTAAACATACTCAGTGAGTAAGACTAAACCAAAGACAGTGAGTCCATCATATCTCTGGTCATGGCATCCTTGGGCGGCTATTTTCAAACTTATCTGGAAGCTGCAATAGTACAGTTTCTGCTCGTTAGATGCATACGGTCTTTTGAAATATACCTAACGTTTATTTCCTTGTGCAACTAAAGCATGTTTTCAGGGTTTAAAAAAACAAAACATCATGGCTTGGCATACAGGAAGCAAACAGCAGACTCCCGGGTGAAAGTCCAGTGTTTGTTGGACCCATCCACCACCCTTCCCGCCTACCCTATAGTGACTTTCTAGCTCCTTAAATTAGGACTTTGTCTGGTGGCGTTTCAAACTAAAGCCAAAACTAAAGTGGTGTCTCACACTCCTTTTTTCGTCGGTGTCTGACACAGAACTCACTGACCAAGTGTTGGTATTTGACGACTTCAGAATGAGAACATGTTGTGTCGGGACTTTATAATTAGGTACAGACCAGGTAGTAGCATCATGCATCCAAGCTAAAAGTATGAAAACAGACAGAGCTTGAATTTTGTCATCAGGAGGTGGATGGCGTGTAACCTTGGCGAGGTACCTGTCAGGCTACTATTTTTTACCAAACCCAGGTCTCTTTAACACCACATCATAACCTTCTCCAGCAGCGTTTGAGTCACCAAACCTGGGCATTTTTTACAAACCCCTCCCTGCTTTTCCAGCGGATTTTGTACCACCAAATGTGGGTATTTCAAGCTACAACATGATCGACCAAACCAAACCAAACCTTCACAAGTTCCATTGTATCCACCATAAAATAATGTGCAAATGTGATCTGTGTTGTGTGAAAATGTACAACACGAACATTTTTTCTGGCAATTGGGTTGAAATGAAAATCAATCTAGGCTTGGAGTTGGCCCAGTTAGCTTGCTAAAGTATTGGTTTTACCATTACAACAAATGTAACTTGCAGGGTATGCACTAGCAGTGTAGGGAGGGGCCACATTTGAATGTTGTGTTTACAAACAGTGAGCGACAATTCCTGCATAGTGTACCTTTAAAGTTCATGCAAAAATCAGAAATTTTAATGTAAAAATGTAATAATTAATTTCTTTTTGTCTTGTCCTGTACCTTTTTACAATCAGAAACTGGACCCTGGACTTTCTGAAGCTTTAAACATCTCCGTTCCACCTCTGGGCACGCCAAACTGGACTTCGAGGAGCAAGAAGACAAAAGAGAGACCCTCAGACTCTATTTGAACTTCTCCCACATGCTTCCTCTCCTTCCCTTTTTCCCCCCTCATGCCCCCTTCGCCTCATTAAAACAAATAAAATGCCAGCAGATTAGCCGGAGCAGCTCTACTGCACTGCTTTCCCCGCGTTTGAAACCTCCCAGCTCTGATATGAACCCCCGAAAGAAAAGCTGCCTCCCAAAAAAAAAAAAGGATCAAAACTGCCCTGTTTAAACCATGACAAGCACCAGCAGGGCTCTCTGCACTCCGCCATTTTGGATCTGCCAGTCTCAGTTGCTGGCAGAGTCATTGACACCAAAGGCACTTCAGCCACACAGTGCGGCCATTGTCTGCCCCGCGGCTCCCCACTAGGCCAAACCACTTGGTCTGAACCACTGACTGCCTGGCTGGCTGACTGTACGCATCACATGCTCCAGCATCTGATAATAAACAGGAAGTAATATGCGGGGCGTAAATCCACCGTAGGATTGCAGATTTAGAATGTATTATGTACTTTGTCATTTTCATAACGCTGAATGGAGTACTGTAGGCTTTTTTCTTTTTTTCTCCTGCCTGTGTAAAAATGTGTGGCATAGGCTAGGTGTGATTGCATCTATGTAAATGAGGCAGGGGTGGTGTGAGCATGCACACACACAAGTACACACACAGTGTCCCTCAACACATGCAGTCATTCTTATTGTTATAAGACAGTGGAGCTCTATTCACGCTCACGTGCTCACACACACTCACTGTGGCCGTTTTAGAGCCTGGTACAGTGGCTAAATCAACATCAGGCAAGGTTACATCTGATCACATACAGAAAGCATTGCCTTGATAATGAACGTTTTACAGTTTCATATCCAGCTGTTTGTTTAAGCTAATGATGTATTAACAGTGGCAAGGACAAAATGGTATTTAGTCTCCTTTAAAGTGTAACTTATGTCAGCAACATGAGCTTCTTGGTGCCTTATATGTGTACTGATAATGAATTTAATGCTATACCGTTTGATATAAGTACCATATTCTATATGCCAAAGGTATAAAATGGGTGTTTGTGCAATGTTTATTTGTGTACAAAGAGGTATTGTTGTTACATTTAATCTGAGCTTTCCTGACCTCCATGAAATGGAGAAAGGTGGATGTGTTCGATGTGCCATATTCTGGTTTTTACTGGGTTTTGTGCTTACGGCCAGAAGACATGAACTACATCTGATTATTCCTGAAGAGGTAATTTACTGAAATCTCACTTCTAGGTTATTTCTCAGAGGAAGACGGTGTTCCTAGAATGCCCCAAAATGTTTCTTATCAGCTTCTGGATGTGAATATTTGGAGCTGAAAGAAAACAATTTGAACAAATTTTAATGATGGCTATGATGTCGGGGGATTTCTTCAGCGTGCATTTTAAAGGAATAATATCACATTTTGGAAAACATATTTTTGTGCTGCCAGGAGTTAGATGAAAAAATGGTACCACTCTCATATCTGCAGGTTAAATATGAAGCTAACGCCAGCAGCTGATTAGCTTAGCTTAGCTTAGCTTAGCTTAGCTTAGCATAAAGACTAGAAACGGGAAAACAGCTAGCCTGGCTCTGTCCAAAAGCAACAAGCTCCTAAACACTTTATGTCAAGTTGTTTAATCTGTAGAAAAACTAAAATAAAGAGTGTAATCAACAAATTGTGGTTTTATGGGAGGTTTGGGTCAGACTATTTCCTGGCTGGGAACAGTAACTTCCTGGAGTCTTGTCGTCATCGTGAAGTTGTCCGAGAAAGTCCTGTTATTTGCTCCTGAAAAACTTAGCAGTTTTTACAGTTTCTTTTTTTTTCTATAAAACAATTGAAATACGTGTAATTTGATAAAGAAGACTTGTACGTGGATTGTGACCTTTAAATATAGTGGTGCTAGTGGTTTTCCCTGCTTCCTATTTTTGTGCTAAGCTAAGCTAACGGATTGCTGGCTGTAGCTTTATATTGCTATTACAGATATGAGAGTGGTCAATCTTTTTTTAAACCAACTCTTGTAAATAAAGTAAACTAGCATATCTCCCAAAATTTTGGACCTTTCCTTGAACTTTTCTTTAAACTAATGGAACAGGCGTTACAAAGATAGGTTACACTTGCAAAATAGCATCTTAAAGGAGAAATATTCAGAGCTTATCTATGATTCAGAGTTTGTCTACATACAGCCCTCAACATGGAGGTGGCTGAGCAGACAGCTAGCAGCTAACAGTGCTAACAACAATAACATTGCTGACAGAGCCTATCTATGATTCAGAAGTTGTCTACATACAGCTCTCAACATGGAGGTGGCTGAGCCAACAGCCAGCAGCTAACGGTGCTAACAGTGCTAACAACAGTAAGGGTGATGACAGAGCATATCTATGATTCAGAGGTTGTCTACATATGGGTCTCAACATGGAGGTGGCTGAGCCGATGGCTAACAGCTAACAGAGTTAGCAGCTACCGGTCGTAACAGTGCAAACAGTGCTAACATCAGCAGCAGTGATGACAGTGCTTATCTATAATTCAAATGTTGTTTGCATATGGCTCTCAACATCGAGGTGGCTAAAACCAACAGCTAGCAGCTAATAGGGCTAACAGTACTAACAACGGTAACAGTGCTGACAGAGTTGATCTATGATTCAGAGATTGTCTACATACGGCTCTCAACATGGAGGTGGCTGAGCTGACAGTTAGCAGCTAAAAGTGCTAACAATGGTAACAGTACTGACAGAGCTTATCTATGATTCAGAGGTTGTCTACATATGGGTCTCAACATGGAGGTGGCTGAGCCGATGGCTAACAGCTAACAGAGTTAGCAGCTACCGGTCGTAACAGTGCAAACAGTGCTAACATCAGCAGCAGTGATGACAGTGCTTATCTATAATTCAAATGTTGTTTGCATATGGCTCTCAACATCGAGGTGGCTAAAACCAACAGCTAGCAGCTAATAGGGCTAACAGTACTAACAACGGTAACAGTGCTGACAGAGTTGATCTATGATTCAGAGATTGTCTACATATGGCTCTCAACATGCAGGTGACTGAGTTGATAGCTAGCAGCTAATGTGGCTAACAGTGCTAACAATGGCAGCAGTGCTGACAGTGCTACCAAGCGCCGTTTGAGGGCAGAACAGAGGGGATGGGATTAGCTAGCCAAAGATACTCACACAGGGACTCATTATGCACTAACATGCATGTACAGCCAACCATAATTACGGAGAAGCTTGGATTACAACACTTACAGAGGAAGCCTGACTTCATTCTTTGCTCAGGGCGCTGTTACTCAAATATATCTTTACATAGCAAAAAGTAGTTTGCTAATGCTCTGAATATCATATAGAGCTCTGTGACCTTTACCTCTCTGACAGACTCATACATGTGACACTGCTGAGTTTTATTCAAACTCAGAACTAATAGAAATTATAGGGAACATCCCATATGCATCAACATTAGTGCTGCATGACATATTTAAAACCTGTCATTTTATATTTATGATGCAGGCAAAACAAAAGGTATCAATATTTCATATGATGATGTAGTTCATATTGTATGACAGCAAGCACGCAGTCAGTAAAACCAATCATCGCATGTGCATCGCTACCAAACAATATCACGCTTAAGGTACAATACGAAACCATCAGGTAGCGAAAGCCAGCAGCGGTGGCGGTGGCGGTGGCGATGGCGGGAGGTCAAGCCCGCTGTCTGCAGACAGCAGCAGCAGTTTGCTGCCGTTATCAGATTCAGCACGTTTCATATCTGCATTCAAATTCAAAAATTGCAAATGGCTATTGAGCCGTTTCTGAATCAATATGTAATTTGTTGGCTCGGAGAAGGCCCGTACACTTCATGGCCTTTAGCTGTTTGGTACATTGCGTTATATTGGAAGCAATGTAATGAACACCATCTTTCATTCTTACTGCAGTATAGATTGTCATATGCAGAAAATCCCTCACTTTTTTGTGGCGGCGAGGCAGTATTAATGTATAGACTTATTCCTCTTGCTCTTTTCTTCTACGACACACTCTGCCTGATGTTTACATTTTTTCGGAAGGAATGTGGAATGTTGGAAATGCATGTTATGCTAACTTGATAATTGTACTGTTATTTTTTACTTCTCTGTGTTGAATTAAAACTGGATGCAACTTCCAAATGTCTCCGAGGGGATTTAAGAGGAGAAGGAGGGAGGGTTAGAGGTTGTGCGAGTGCCTTGTAGCAGGTCTAACCTCAAAATGAGGCCTGTAACCTCGTGACCTTAAACTCGCTGTAATGAGTGGGGGTCTCCTCTGTGAGAGCCAGCTGTGCTGCCGCTTCCACCGGGCCTCACAAAAAAACAGAATGATTAGATAACTACAGTACAGCGCCATATCAAATAGTTCCAGGGATCAAATTCTCTAAAGGAGGGGAGGGCGGTTTGAGAGCACGAGTGTGTGTGTCCATCTGTGCATGTGAGGGACATAGAGAGAGGAATGAGAGATAAAGGGTGGGTAAAGAGGAGGAGGAGGAGGTGGAGGAGGGAGGGGGAGGACAGGAAGGGGCAGAACTGAGGGAGAGAGAAAGGGAGCGACAGAGGAGAAGGACAGGAGACAGTAGGTGGGAATGATGGGAAATGAGCGAGGGCGAAGGGGCAGACAGACAGAGAGGCACAGTCAAGGGGAGAGCAGGAGCGCGAGGGGGAGAGGAGGAAAAAAAGAGAGGAAGAATAGAGAGGGGGGCTTATAGAAAGAGGGAGACACAAAGTAGAGTTAGAACTTTTTTTTTTTTTTTCCTAATGGAGAGAACTAAGAGAGGAACCGAGAGAGCTGCAGAATGGATGAAGGAGAGAGAGCGAGCGGGGTAAAAGGGGGGATGTTGACAAAGCAGCGAGACTGTGGCGAACAAAGAGAACGTGAAGAGAATGAGTCGGGGGAAACATCAAAGGGATTTTTCAGGCCCGGTTACCGGGACAACAGACATTTGCATGCGATTAGCTTTTTACATCATATTAAGAAGGGTTAGGGTGAGGGAGGGAGGAGGGGAGGGGGTGATGGAGGGAGGGAGGTGGAGGGAGGTGGAGGGAGGGGGGGGGCAGGGAACTATAGATCATACGCACACACACTGTATGAGATAGTGAGAGAGGGGAGGAAAAAAAAAAGAGAAAGAAAAAGAGGGACGTTGGTCATCTCACGCGGATAAACTGACTTATAGGCAGCCAGCCAAGCGTTTCTTTTGTAAATGAGAGTGCATGTTGGAGGGAGATACAGTAATATGCCGGCACAGACATTTTGGCGAAGGGAGGTCAGAGCAGGCAGTGGTTTTTTTTTTCTGCTTTGAATACAAGTTTGACACAAATGATTTAAAGCACTGAGGAACAATCTGCCACCAGAGTGATCTCTTAAACAAACACACGGGCACTGATTTCAGCTTCACGGCATGATTTGAGCATTTTATTATCACATTATTGAATCAAACTTATCAATATTTTTTCACAACGGCAGACCAGACTTGCATTATAACAGACTAGCTCAAATATAAAAAGAGTGTGGAAGCAGATGTGATGATAAAATACCCACATATGTTCTTTTTTTTTTTTTAACAAAACTAAAAGGATCGAGTGTTTCTTTTTGGGGTGGAGGAATGATCCTACTTCTTAAGTTACATAAACCATTTAAAAACCAATTGGATAAGCAGATTAATGTGTTGTCACAAAGCTGAAAACAGCGGCTGACATCCTGGAGATTCATGGTTTACACAGGAGGGTGCATTAAACTATTAATATATAACATTCCTGAAAATAACCACATAAAACTGATCATAAAAGACAACACTGATTGTTACCAATACATCCCAAAATTCCATTATTAACCTTATTAACCCTATACATGCCCACTGTCTAGACATAGGTATGTATATTTGTTGCCCAAAATGCACCCACACTACATACAGTTAATGTATGAAAATATGAAAACTACATAGAATTGATTATAAAAGACAACACTGATTGTTATCAGCACATCCTAAAATTCTAATTAACCCCTTACATGCATGCTTGTACATGTAAACATGCAGAGTGTCTAGACACAGGTATGTATAATATATTTGTCGCCCAAAATGCACCCACACCACACAATAATTGATATATATGAAAATATGGAAATTATTTAAAGGAGCTATATGTAAGAAATCTAAAGCAAATGGTCATAAAATCCTCCTAATATGTCACAGAGACTAAGGAATAATGTTCATATAACATACTGATCTCACCGACAACAATAGTACAGCCAGAATATTCGCATTTAAAAAACATTTTTACAGTCCGCAAATCATGTTTATGTTTTGAATTTGTGTTTTGGCCTGTTGCGCCACCCACCGCCGTCTACCAGTCATGCAGTCAGTAGAATCTCAGCATCAGTTACAGTTACGACTGAGCTACAGCAACACGGCAAGCAGCATTAGCAGTCTCCCGGTACATAGCATTAGCAGTCTCCGCCGCTGTATCCCGGCAGCAGCATTAGCAGTGTCCCGGTACATAGCATTAGCAGCCGGCTCCTCCTCAGCTGTATTCCGGCAGCAGCGTTAGCAGCAGAGAAGCTGGACTTGCTCGAACGGTCCGCTGGAAAACCGAAGATCAAGGACGCGGTGATGCAGCCCTGCCACAGCAGCCGCCTGTGGGCAAACAAATCAGTCTCCAGCGTGCCGCTGTCCAGCAACCTCGAATCTGTAGGGGAGGGGGGGCAGACACGACTCGCGGCAGTATTTTGAATTTGAGTGCAGTAACCGTTTTGGCCACATTCTTACATACAGCGCCTTTAAAATTGATCAAAAAACAACACTGATTATCACCAATATGTCCTGGAATTCCAATATTAACCTTATTAACCCTATACATGCCCACTGTCTAGAAACAGGTATGTATATTTGTTGCCCAAATGCACCCACACTACACACAGTTAATGTATGAAAATATGAAAAGTACATAAAATTGATTAAAAAAGACAACACTGATTGTTATCAACACATCCTAAAATTCTTTTTAACTCCTTACATGCATGCTTGTACATGTATACATGCTTATTGTCTAGACACAGGTATGTATATTTGTCGCCCAGAATGCACCCACACCACACAATAACTGATATATGAAAATATGAAAATTATTTAAAAGACAACATTGATTGTTACCAATACATCCTAAAATTCCAGTAATAATCTGTACATGTATACATACTCATTGTCTAGATGCAGGTATGTATTTCAGTCGCCCAAAATGCACCCACACCACACAAAACTTAATGTATGAAAATATGAAAATTACTTAAAACTAATCATAAGACAACACTGATTGTTATTAATACATCATAAAATCCCGATATTAATCCTATAAACTAAATATGTGCATGTTTGTACATGTATATGTGCTCAGTGTCTAGACACAGGTGTGTATAATTTATTGTCGCCCAAATGCACCCACACTACACAAAACATAATGTATGAAAATATGAAAATGTTTTAAAATTGATTATAAGACAACACTGATTGTTAACAATACATCCTAAAATTCTGCATGTTTGTTCATGTATACATGCACAATGTCTAGACACAGGTATGTAAAAGCATGACATATTTGTTGTCCAAAATGCACCCTCATTCCACAACAATCGATGTATGAAAAAATTAAAAATCACATAAAATTGATCATAAAAGACAACACCAATTGATACCGATATATCCTACAACTCCAGTAATAATCTTATAAACCCCACACATGCATGCTTGTACATGTATAACATGCACAGTGTCTAGACACAGGTATGTATAATGTATTTGTCGTCTTAAACGCACCCTCACTACACAATAAACACCTTGTTGTTTGCACTCACACAGTGCATACATCACACTGTCATAAAAAAAACTGCACCTCACACAACCTTCCCTGCAATAATAAAAGCCATTAAACATGTTTCTATGGGCACACACCCTCCGGCGTTTTACACATGTAATATTATCCCGCCACATCTCTCCTCCACCTCCTTTCTTCCTTCCTTCCTTCCTTCCCTCGCTCCTGTCTCTCCATCAATCCACGTCCCCCCCCTCCCTCTTTCCTCTCCATCTCCATCTCCATCTCCATCTCCATGCCTTTCTCTCTCTCTCTCTCCCCCTTTCTATCCATCCATCTTAATCTCCACCTCTCCCTCCTTATATTTCTCCTCCTCCTCCTCCTTTTTTCTTTCTCTCTGGCCTGCTCTCTCTTTCTCTGTGAGTGTGTGTGTGATGCTTCAGTGCCCTCTGTATTGTGGCTGCATTGTGCCAGTAGGCGTCGCCGCGACAGCCGTTGTCACGGCAGCATTGTGATGGGGGGGTGAAGGGGGTGTGTGTGTGGTGGGGGGGGGGTGATGGTGTGTCTGTGTTGGGTGGGGGTGGGATGGGGGGGTGGGAGTGTATTACAGTATCAATACCCTGACACTGCGACAAAAAGGACAGCAGCCGTAGCCACATATCACTCCACCTCTGCACTCCTCCTCCTCCTCCTCCGTCGTCTCCATCCTCCCTCCCTCCCTCTTTCCTTGCGACCCCCCCCCCACCCCACCACCAACACCACCTCCACCTCCTCCCCCCGAATCAATTCCTCCTCCCCTCCTTTCAATTGATTTCCCACCATATCCCACTGAATATGTACATATTGATCCCCCCCCCTCCTCCTCCTTCTCACCCCACCTCAGCCTCATCCCTCACTCTTTTCTTTCTCTCCTTCTCTTGTTTTTACTCAGGCATCTATCAGATTTCACCCCCCCCACCCTCTATCTACGCCCCTCTCCCCTCCACCCTCGCCCCTTATCTCACTCCATCTCTTTCTCTCCCTCACTTTCCTCATCTTTCATTTCATCTCCCCTATTCTTTCCCTCTCTCTGTGCCATCTCTTCTGCCCCCCCCCACCTCACTTCTCTCTCCATCACACCTCCCTCCCCGTCTCCCTCCCTCACGGCTGTTTTTTTTTTTTTTGTTTTTTTTTTGGTGTTTTGTGTGTGTGTGTGTGTGTGTGTGTGTGTGTGTGTGTGTGTGTGTGTGTGTCACTGTCTCACTCACTCTCTGCATATTAATTGGTGCATTTCTGCTGCGGCGGAGAAAACAATCAAAGCGTCAGGGGCGGGTGATGATGCCATTGTGGCAGCCGCAAACACGTACACATATGTACCGTGAGCATACACACAAACACAAACAGATAGCGAGGGGGAGACACACACACACACAAACACACACACACACACACACACACACACACACACACACACACACACACACGCAAGGCCGACACACACACATAAGTTCAGTTGCAGGGACACATCAGCAGACAGAGAACGCATACATATATGCACTTGTATACACACATATAAGCTGCTGACATGCAAAAATGTGCTCACACACACTCTCGTATGCGCACGTTGATTTACTATGTACACACACTGAGACAAGCATGCACTGCACATGTGCCACAGACTTAGTCAGTCACTCTCAGATACACAATGGCAGGCTTACAATGGCTGATCCAGGAGATATGTTCTGCGTCAGCAAAGACATTTGAATTTCCCAGCCAACATTTACCTTCACACAGTGTTTGAGCACATCACATTTAAATATTAAAACCAAGGCCTTTAGCTGAGAAACGTTCCGACTTACGATTCACATTTCTTCCATATGTCTGAGGGAAACACACAAAGGCAGAGGTTACATCTAAATACTGTTTAGACTGAAGCCCTATCATTAAAAATAATAAACCCAAAGTGAATAAGGAAAACAACATGTAAAGGTGAACATTTCTGCAGTCATTACTTGGCAGACTATTCAGCTGGATTTTTGTTCTGCACTATGTTGTGTATATCTCACTCTGTAACTCTCTTTGATAAAGGCAGAGAGGTGGTGGTGGAAGAGGCGCGTGGGCTTCACCACTCTACGCGCATCCCTAGCCCACGTACTGTAGATCTGACTCCCTGCTTTTTGTTGTTGTCGTTTGGCCTTACACAGCGCACCGCGGCACGCTCACTCACGCAAGCCACTTACATGGAAAACAAGAATACGTCGGAGGGAAAACAAAGTCTGTGTTAAACTCAGCGCTTGAGACTTTAAACTGCTGATGGAGATGGAGCAGATAAAACAGATGGTGAAGGTCTGATGAAAATATTTGAGTAATGAGAGT
The DNA here is from genome assembly GCF_041903045.1 of Epinephelus lanceolatus. Taxonomy (NCBI): domain Eukaryota; kingdom Metazoa; phylum Chordata; class Actinopteri; order Perciformes; family Serranidae; genus Epinephelus; species Epinephelus lanceolatus. The sequence goes on from NC_135755.1 coordinate 17,444,545, forward strand.
TGAGACAGCTTTTTTTCCCCCCAGACAATCGTGGCTATGTGTGACCGAAATCTTGATCAGTCATATCAAGATCAAGGATATACGTATACATAAGATTTGCACTTGTCTGTGAGCAACAAGTGTGTGAATCCTGAAACAGCCACTCTCAGAGCAAGAACTTTTTACAGTTGAGCATTTTCACGCCACCCAACACACCCTCACACAGCGGTTCGTATGATATCCTAGGAAAGGTTATGCACACAGTTCATATGATATCTTATGAATTAGTGCCCCTACCAGTTTATTAAGGTTAAAGAAAGTCTACATTAATATGGCAATGCTGGCTTTGGTTTCACAAGGGACACAAACCCTGGTCTCCTGGGTCAAAGTCCTGTGCTTGATTGACTCAATCACCACCATGACCTTTCTATCAAAGCAGACGCTGTTGCTCTTTGTTCGACATCACCTGACTTCCTCCTTTGCTCTCATCAAATGAGGGAGGACAGCCTGCAGCACATAGGTCACTTGATCATAGCCTCCCGGCTCCAAATTACATGCATTATACACGAATCATAGCAACGTGGGGTGGCACGGGTTCACATAGCCGGGTGGGGGGCCCTTCCATATGGAGTTTGGGTACTCCAGTTTCCTCCCACAGTCCAAAGACATGCAGGTTAATTGTACCCTGCCTCTTGTCCAATGTCAGCTGGGATAGGCTCCAGCTCACCCGCATCCCCCAACGGGATAAGTGGTTAAGGCAAGCATTCAAACAAATAAAACGTCTGGAAAGATGATAGAGTTACATCACTTTACTATAATGAAGCGTTTGAAGCCCCCTCCATTCAAGAATGAGTTTTGCTTATTGATACTTGTCTTGGATGTTTGCTTCATTGTGCAGAAGGATGTATGTGCAAAGTTTGACACTGGAAAAAGGACACCCTCTTTCGAATGTTATCATTACATTGAATGGGTGTTATCAGTGGTTATCAGCCTCATAGGTATGGGCTAGAAGGGACCTGCTACACCTACTAGTAGGTTCAGAAGACCATTATCAGTGTATTAAAACAGTTGCAGTTTTGTAAGGTATCACTTTCAGTTGCGTAAGGTTTAGGCGGCCAAACGACGTGCTGAGGTAAAGTAAAATATCATGGTTTGGGTTAAAATAAGTGCATTCGTTGTGTAACCTGAACTTCAATGGGACAAAAGAAAAGGCGACATGGCCACAAGAACTTTACACAGGACACAAACAGCTGTATCCTGAATGAAAGTCCTGTGTTTGTTTGACCCATCCACCACCCTATGTGGACTTTGTTGCTCTTTAGGGCACGGTTGCACATGAGTGAATACAGGTGAGTGATTATCGCCTGCAGAGGCAATTTTCATGCTGAATGTGGGCAATGCCGGATGTGATGTGCACAGAAAGCTAGCTTGCTCGTTAATGTTAGCTAGCTTGCCAATAAACACTGCGAACTATGGTTGTACATTTTCCATTCTCTTAAGTTATGCCTGCCTCCCGACTCACTGCCAGCCGGGTAGCATCACATGTAGGGTAGGTTGTACTTAGCATACAATACTGACATGGCAACAATCGATGTCACCTCCTTACATACTTCTTTGCCATTGGTTGATGCTGCGACTTCACTAATCAAAGTTCACCAAAGTTAAACACCACAAAATGCAAAAATGCAAATTTCCTTTGCCACCAGAATCAAATGTTTTATTTACCCCATCATTCACATTGAATATAAGTGATCAGGAGGTGAATATTCGCCAAGGTTAATTTTGTGCATGTGTGAATGTACTCCTTTACTGCATCACCTGACTTCCTCCTTTGCTCCTGTCATAATTACTAAGGCCACTTGAAGTCACCATCTATGCTCCCGATTGATTGAACTGATAACATCTACTAAATGGACTGATAATGATCTAAACCCACTAGTAGGTGTAGCAGGTCCCTTCTAACCAATTTCTATGAGGCTGATAACCACTGATAACACCCATTTAATCGAGTGATAACATTTAAAGCAGGTGTTGAGGGGTTGAAATTCAACTGTGCTCACCTTCAGGATTTTACGACATTACAACTAGTTTGAAAACCAGTCGGAGTTCATGCAATTTACACTGGTATTATGTGGAAACTTGAAACGTCCAGTGATCACACACCTTCTCACAACATCCTCATGGATTTCAGCAGCTGTTTTCAGCAACAACAACAACAAAAGCTCTCTGTACGCTACCTGCCCAGCACCAAACCGTTAGCGTGCAAGTTGAGCAACTAGCTGATGAAGAAGGTCCAATATCTAACAGCTAAAGACTGAGACAATGTTCTTAAAAGGTGGTAAACTCAAGAGCTAAAAGGAGACAAAGGGATGATGCCGCTGCTCCGTATTGGCTGGATTTGTGAATAGACAAATACTAACTAACACAACAGCCACAACAATGTTTTTTGAAGTTCCTTTGCATTCAACTGGCCTAAAATCTTTGAATTTCATTTTGTAGCTTTTGAGAAATTTCCCACCTTCAGCACAGGGAGACGCATCAACACATGCTCCATTAATAAGAGGATAAATAAGATGACGCAGGGGATCTTTTATGCTAATGTTGTTCATGTGGGTACATTGGTTGGTAGAGACGTGCACCTGCTACAACTTAATCATTGGCAACTAAAAAAGTGTGCATTATCAGATCAGGACAAACCGTATGAGAAGCCCTTCTTTACAATAAGTACTTATGTAGAATAGGTTTATATTTCACCAAATCCATCTTTCGTATTTGTTCGTATTTTGTTGCTGTTTTTTATGTGTTCATGCTTGGGTCTGTACTTATTTTGGGGAGCTTTAATTTTATACATTTTTGTTGTGTGACCGCCGAACTTTCGGTGACATACTTTCCTGTACATTCGCGCTACCCTCCTCACTCGTTTCTGGACCTTGTGAGGAGAGGTGTGTTTGTGGAAAGCTGGTTATGCAGAGTTGCTGGACTGATTTCAATGTGTTCTGCACAGAGAATAAAACCCCCTGGTCAGCAAGGCAGAAGTTGTCCTCCAACACAACGCAGAGTCTGTAGCAAAACCGAAGCATCAGGCCAGATCGGTTACACCTACACGTCTGCTGCTTTACAAAGTCTAATTTTTTAGGAGTATTTTTCCAAAGTGATACTGTACTTTTAGTGTCGTTCCCACTGCTGCTATTTTTGCCAGGGGACCCCCATTAAACCTCCACAGGGACTCCCGGTGGTCCCCAGACCTTATGTTGGGAATCCTACCTCCAAATATGTGCACTTTGTATCTTCTCATCCTGGAAGTGCCATGTGCTTCCGGGGTGGCTCACCACAACATTTAAACCTCCTCTTGTCCCCAACGAACTCAAGTTCATTTGCCCCCTAAGTGCGGTTCATTTGGGCAGGTGTGAACACAGCAACGCACTTGGGTGTGCACCAAAACAACCGGACTGAGACCTTCTTGAAGAGGTGGTCTCAGTCCGGTTCATTTGTGGTGAGAACGTGTTCCGACCTCGATCCGAACCAACTGGTGTCTCGTCACACACGCGCCTCGTTTTCAAACTGTAGTTGTCCCTCCATTGTGACATTAGAAAGTGTCACATTTATCTTGCAAGTGTACTCTTCTTCAACGTTTTGTTTACTTCCTGGATTTTTCCCCGCATGGAAATTCTGACCAATCAAGAGCAGCTTTCTTTGATCTGGTCCCCTTGTAAATGCTGCCGTGAGAACTCAAACCAACTCTAGGCAATTATGAAGCTTTGTAACAAAATTAGTCCCTGATTCAGACCAAAGCAAGACAACTCTAGGTCTGAAAGCAGCCTAAGATTCGTCTTCTGGTTTCCCTTTTTTTGAATGATGAACACAGCCCACAACTGCTGGTATTGTGGCACAGAATGTACCTGCAAGGTGGCAGCTGGCTGTCGTCTTTGCAGTGTGTCAAAGACATGTATGACGTGAGGCGACCCAACAGTATTTGTCACCACTTGCTCTTTGACATCTGTTTAGTGTGTCTTGGCCTTTATATTCAAGAGAAGGCAAAGATCTCCAACACTCACCCCGAAAAAATCTAGACTGATAAACTTGTGCAGCTTTCTTGCGCAAGGCATTTTATCTGGTCCGCTTGTAAATGCTGCCGTGAGAACACGAACCAACTCTCGGGAATGATGCAACTTGGTAACAAAATAAGTCCCTGATTCGGACCAAAGCAAGCGAACTGAAAGCACCCTAAGTGTCGTTCCCACTGCTGCTATTTTTGCCTGGGACCCCCCTGGAAACCTCCACAGGGACTCCCGGTGGTCCCCAGACCTTATGTTGGGAATCCTACCTCCAAATATGTGCACTTTGTATCTTCCCATCCTGGAAGTGGCTATGTGCTTCCGGGGTGGCTCACCACAACATTTAAGCCTCCTCTTGTCCCTGTCATCACTATAAACACACTTCAATTGGTGTGAAACTTTTTTTTCCCCTTCTTCTTCTCCTTCCTGATTAAAAAAAAATGTCTCTCTAAACTGTCAGCTACCCGCCACCCCAGATGCCATATTTAGGATACAAATGTGAAGAGATGACAGCGTTGTAAAATGGTGCCCGTGCCGAGATTATAATTAACATTTCCAACCTACATCACTCTCCCTCCCACTTCTCCTCTGCTTTCTCTCTATTCACCCACTCCTGTACAATAAATGGGAAAAAATGCAAGAAGAAAAGGAGAGAAAGGGAGAAGGGAAAGAAAGGGAGATGGAGGAGGAGAAGGAGGAGGAGAGAGGGAGACAGAGAGAGAGAGGAGAGGGTGACCAAACGGAGGGAGGAGGGAGGGGGAAACGGCGTATGCTTGTATACAACCCTGATTTCCATTTTTTTCCCAACTCGTAATGTATTTAATTCAAGTGAAACGTAATCATGACGTGTCGTGTCATTAATCTCCTCGCCGCCTCTCCCGTAAGTACACTGAGTCTTTACTTTCAACATATATCCTATATCTCCATTTATCTAGTTTAATTTTATCCACCACTCTGTTTACATATACACTTTTATGCATGGTGGCGTGAAACACCGGTGATGAAACATTTCCAAAATTGTTGAATTTATTGCGACTGTTGTTGCCTGTTTTTTTTTTTCTTCTTCTTCTTCTTCTCACGAGCAACACACGGGATAATGGCCAATATAGTTGTGTTTTATTTTTGTGCAGTTTTTTTCGGGGGGAATGTGTGCGCGCGTGTGCCTGCATGTGAGTGATTGGCATGTAGTATGTATGTATGTATCTATCCGCGCGCTCCGGAGCACTTTACGTGTGTGTCATGTATGTAAGCCGGCGTATGTGCGCGCGTGGCCGACATGCATGTAAGCCTCGGAGCCGTCCTATAGCCCGTGACATGACAAAAAAAAAAAAAAAAAGAAAGACGGAGAAATGCACTCTAATTCAGCGAACACTCGGTGTAACATGTAGAACAAGTCGACTCGGTAGGTCAACTCGATTTTAAACGCGACTTTAAAATGGTTGCAAGATCACGGAAAGTCACTCGGAGTGCCCAAAGATGTATTTTATAAATCCGCGTTAACTTTAAACCAAGTTCTCCTCGCGAGCACTTCGTATCCGCGCGAGGGAAAGGAAAGGAAAGCAGTTTTTGACCTCTTCTTCTTCTTTATCCCGTTTTAACCTCTCTGGAAAAAAGAAACGACGTTTGCTTCCCCCCCGCACACACACACACACACACACACACAAACACACACTCACACACCAACCCCAAAAAGTAGCTTTTACTAAAAGAGGCACAAGTTCTCGGTGCGTAACGGAGGATTTTCGATAAGCCGCAGACATATTGTCCAGGCGTAAAAGTGGATTTTTGCATGTTAGCAAGTTGATTTACAAAAGCGTAATTTGCGGGCCAGATGCGATTAGCTTGACTAATTCTTTTGTTGGGCATTGTGTAGTGCATTGTTTTCGAGATAAGCACCGCCACTTTCATCTGGGATGTGCGCAAAAACGCATCCACGGGCTTCCACAGTGTTTTATAAACCGTCCACTTTCCCCCACCTTGCTTTTTTCCTTTACTACGATGTTTACTACAACCCGTTTACTTGTCCTAACATCACCTCCAGTGTCTACAAGCTCAGAAAGTAGCATAGCAAGTGTGGCATGCAACGCTGTGGCCGTGTGTGTGTGTGTGTGTGCAAAACGCGTGTTGCCAGATTGTATTCTGCAAAGAGAAGTTACCGGTTTTTTAAGGGGGAATAATGTGCGTTTTTTTTTGGACACGATGTCGCTTTTTTGGGACTGAGAGATTGGCAGAGGGACTCGAGATGAAATCCATGATGGCACTTTCTTCCTCCCCGTCCTCTCCCTCGCTCGCTCACTCGTCTTTTTCCCCTCCCTTAATCTTTTGTATAGAAAATTTAAGAACAAAATGGAGCAGGGGAGAGAGCGATAGATAGGGCTGACATGACACACACACGCCAACCTCCCCGACTTCTCCCCCAAACTACATCCCACACTGTTTATGATTTTTAAATTTTTTTTTTTGGGAACGGGATCGTGCGCGGACACCATCTGCGGGCAGGGTTAATCTCGTTTTAGAGGAGGGGGGTGTTTATTAGTGCATTGTTTGTTGATGGTTATTTATTTCATTAATGTGCCTCTAATTGAGATGGCCGCGAGAGAGAAGAGGGGAAAGAGCGACTGAAAATGGTTGCACGTTATTGACGCACATCATAGGGGCGAGGAGGAAATTCCTCATGAGATAAGGCGCAGACGTGTCATCTGGGTTGACCAAAGACACTCCTGTCGCCTTTTCTATATCCAATGGAATATGTTTAGGGATCCTGAAATGCCCTATTTTTGAAAATCCACCCAAAATGTCACACTTTTGAGAGCGTGTGCGTAGTGGAAGTAGGTTGACATTGCTGGCTTGTCCTATAAACAGGCATGTTGTGCAGGATCCTTGAACTCTTTTTATGTTTGGATATTTTTTTATCCTTTAAACCCAATAAACCTAAATTATCTCAACACATCTGTGACTTGAAAACTGATTTAATCTATGAAATAAAGTAAAGATTTTTGCTCACTATAGTGACGTCCTCTCGTCGCTTGAATCTTATATAAGTGTTTGCAGAAAACTAACAAAAAAAAAAAAAGTATAAAAGCACAAGTGTAACCTGAAGTATCCCTCCACAGGTACATGCACTTTTTTTGTGCTGAGATGATGCTTTCATGTTCCAAATCCTCATCAGGAACTCACTGTCCTAACCAATATGAAACACTGGCCCCATGCTAAAAAGAGTCTAATGGTTTTGCCTCATTAAGACCTCTCTCTGCTTGTTGTACTCAAGTAGTATCCTCCTCCTCCTCCTCCACCTCCTCCTCCTCCTCCTCTGCCACCATCAACGCCGCCCTCCTCCCCATCTTTGTACATACTGTACTGTACTTGAAGGGGGCACATACACCCCAATCCAGGTGGCTCTTGGGGGAAGAGATTGTATGTGAGGGAGAAAGAGACAGAGTAAAAGGGAGAGGAGTGTAGCACCAATCAAGGCTTCTGATTGATATAATTGGGTCATTAGTGCGCTGCGGGAGAGGCACCTGCTTGCCCTCAGTTAGGGAGAAGCTACTGCATTGTGACATTTTGAGACTGCTGAGAGTTCTGCCGCCTGCTCGGGATTAGTGTGTATTTAGAGCATTAGGGTCTTACTTAAATAGTACGCCACTTGTGCCACTTGTATTGAGTTTACAGACCAGTTTCAAACTCCTGTTTTTACAGTAGAGACGGACAGGTAGATGGCTCGGTTTTCTGATCGACCGCGGCGTGCGTTTGACTAGGAATCAGAAGTTTGATAGCAAAGCGAGCGAAGCGGGTCACAGCAGCAGAAGAAGGGGTCCGCTGTGGTTTCAGACAGCGGGTCAGGCAAAAGATAGAGCGGCAGCGCTGTGGGTGTCAGGAGATGGTGAGCAGAGGGAGCCTTAAGGTTAGTAGAGAGGTATTAAAGCGTCGGGAGCGCTTGTTGGGGTGGTCCAGCAGTTACTCCTCCACACACACCTTTCCCAGCTGGCACCGGACGTCAATATGATGTCAGAAAACATTGAATTTAAGTCAGAATGAAAATCAGGTTGACGATATTTTACATGTCTAATGACGTTAGAATTGTTGTTGGGTGCTCAGTGGCTCAGTAGGTAGAGCAGGCACCATCCTCGCCACAGCAGCCTGCGTCCGTTGGCTTCGTGTCGACCACCTCTCTGTCTCCCTTTCACATTTGTTCTGTCCTATCTAATAAAGACATAAACATTTTCTTTAAAAAAGAATTTAATGTTGCATAGATGTTAACACTGTAGCGCTTTGCAGACGTTGGGTTGTGTTCCTTGCACCTTTTGACTAGATGTTATTCTACTTCAAGATGACGTTGGCGTGAGACGTTTGATTTTGGCAGTGCAGGTTAAACGGAACAAGTGACAACCCAGAAAAGTACCTTCATCACATCACTGATAAATAAGAATAACATAAATAATAATCAACAACAAGAGGCCGATGTTGTTATTGCACTTATTGTACGTAATGTCACCGAGACTGGAAATGAGAATTAGGACAGTTTGGAGGTATGAGTTTAGAGTTCAACAACACAACTTAAAACCAGCAAAATATCGGCATCGTCTGTCGTCAGTATCCTACGTCACACATCCTGACCTTGAATTTCGGTCACCCAAATTCAATCAAATATTAATGTCTGGCGACGTTGGTGGCCAGCTGGGTTCCTATGCAAATTCAATGTCTTTCCAAAATAGACAAGCACGCACAGCGGTGTAGATTTCGAGGGAGACACAGGGGACACATCCCCCTCAATATTTAGAACAAGTGCATTTGTTCCCTTTGATAAAAACATAAAAACATTAAAATTGCAGAGGACAAAATAAAAGACTCTGATTCTTTAATTTCGGGGTTAAAATTTTCTGGTGGAAGATCCCTAAACCCTTAGTGGTGTAGTGGTAGTTGATGAGGTGGATACACTACTTGGTCGGCTTTTTGGCTGATGGGTGTGGGTAAAAGAGGTGGGTATACCCCGTATACCTGAGTATACCCTCCACTACACCACTGCACACCTTCCGTTTCATATGTGTACCACCAAATTTTGAAACAAAACCCATGCCCTTGAGAACACTCACGACATGCAGCCTTGGTCAGGTTTGAGGAATTGAGAGCATAAGGCAACTTATTTTGGCACTTTTCACAAGTGCAAGATCACAAATGCCTTTTCAGAAGGTCTTTCCAAAAGTGTACGGCGTCATCTGCGCTATATTTAAATGATTATTATGTCCCGTTCCTCTCTATGATGTGCCTTTCACCACGTCATTCGGAACAGCTATGAGCACTTTCGCCTTCAGACAACACAAGCCAGTTCTTCTTAAGTATACCCGCAACTTTTGGAGGCAGAGCCTGTGGTCTACTAATTTGAAGATCAGCGATTCGATCCCCGGCTCCCCCAGACCACATGTCAGAGTATGCTTGGGCAAGACACTGAGCCCTAAATTGAGTGCAGATGAATGGTTAACTGAGTAGCAGGTGGCACCTTGTACAGTAGTCTCGGCCACCGGCATGTGAATGGGCGAATGTGACAAGTAGTGTAAAGCGTGTTGAGTGGTCGGATGACTAGAAAGGCGCTGTGCAAGTCAATCATCCATTTACTTTAGGCTCCCTCGACTGAGAAACCAAAGTTGCTTTCCAGCCTCGTAAACATACTGTCAAGGTGCCCTTGTGCAAGGTGCATCACATCAAATTACACCAAGAGGTGTTAATTCGAGTATTGACAACCCTACTTGCTGTATATATACATATAAAGGTGTAATTGAGTGTGTGTGAAGCATAGTGTTACTAAGAAAGAGAACACATGCTCTGCAAATTTCCCCAGGGTGAATTAAGAATCAACCTATGTTAACAGTTTCTATTTTTCTCCGTAGGTGCTCACATGTCTGATATATGTGATACACTTATTCCACAAGGAGGTCACAGTGCAGGGTCAGTATCCTCAGGGTTTGTGGGTAGTGTGCATCTTGCTCAAGGACACTTCGGAGACAATGGGGTGCTTATTGCTGACGGAATTAGATCAGTATTTGATTGACAGTTTTCAGCACATACTTGGATTTTTGATTAGAAAATAAAGACATCACATAGGCGTTTGTTTCACCTGTGGGACACACGATCACCCCTTCCTTTGCTTTTTTTTTCTCTCAACCCCTGCAGGTGATCGTCAACGCGCCCGGATAAGCCTTTTAGAAAGAACACATCCAGTGATTTGCTTATGACATTTGCATGCTCCGAACCAATTCTTCTTTTAAGGCCTCAATCCTGTAATCCTGAATCAGACGAGTCAGTCAGCGCCTCAGCTCATTGGTTTAGACACAGCACGGCCCTGTATGACTCGGAGCGAGAGCCTCGTCTCTCTGCCGAGACGCTGTGATGTTTCCAGCGTTCAGATTCACTTGCTCAGATCTGGCACCGCCGCATCACTCCCACTTCGGCGCCCCGCAACTGCGGGGAAGTGTCGGCTCGTGTTCTCCGCTGGAGGAGGAATTCATTCAGAAAGAGCTCGAGCAACAGATTGAGAGGAGATGGGGAGTGGAGGGAGAGGTAGAGGTAGAGGAGAGGAAATGAGGTGGTAAGGTAAGGCAGGAAGAAATAAAAAGCAGGAGAAAGTGGTGAATGTTGCTGGTGGCCTCCCCGGATCTTCCAAAAGATGAAAGAGCTGAGGACAGATTGAGAGTTGGGGTTGAATGTATCATTTTCACAAAGTCCTCTTCACCTGGCTCACAAAATTCCTATCACAGAGGTATCAATCTATCGCCAATTGAAGGACAGTTTTTCCCAACAGCACCATGAGTCCCTGTAGTTTCAGTTTTGAGGCAGAAGTGAGGTCTTTGATATTGTATTCTCAGACTAAAATGATACACAAAAGTTTCTCTATAAGGAGTCACATCTTTACAGTCTGTGGCAGCGGCACAGTGGGAGACTTTCCCCGTTATCACTGCCGAAGATGAGGGGAGGGAAGAGTGCGAGCCAGACAAAGTTGGAGCGGAGCAGGGAGTGAAGCAGGGGGTTCAGGGAAAGGTGAAGTAAAGGAAATGAATACCGTCTGTGGGGAAGTTCGCCACGTGACCACGCGATAAAAACCACAGGACCAAATTATACTGTACCGCACAGAGAGCCCACTCCCCTCCTCTCTCTTCCTTCCCTCAATCGCTCATCCTCTCTTTCACCTTTGTGTTTTTTCCTTTTTGTGGTCAGTCTCTCATATACCCACTTATCCCCGAAGGACGCCTCACCTCGCACACGCTTCATCACATGAGAGTAAAAGTAATACAGCTGGAAGAAAGGTACACTTGTAAGGATTCACTGAAGTACACACACAGAGACACACACAGCCTCCAGATACACTGTTTACTTTATGCCCTAAGGCCCAGGCCTGAGACCTTGGAGATGCCTATTTTTAGGTTCGTGGAGGAGGACGTGTGCAACAAACACACAAATACAGACGCAGATAAGAACACCGAGGTAGCTGGAGTGTATCCTTTTCACTCCTCAGTGTCCCTGCAGGCCAGGGGTCCTCAACCTGGGGTTCAGGCCTCCAGAGGGATCAAAAATAAATGAATGAATTAATTGTAGGGTCGTGAGATGATTAACAAGCTTGGAGAGAGCTTTTTTCTTATGAAGCACTGCAGGCTTCTTTAGGCTATAAAAAAAGATTAAAATGCAAGTCCAGGGGCGATCCTAGACTCTGGGGGGGCCTCAGGTTAAGAAGCCCACAGAGGCTTTGTCCAAACTAACGCTATCCAGGTGCGGTACAGCAGCTAGAAAGGGCTCCAGTTTTTGGGGGCAGTGGTGGTGCACTGTTTGGTGCCTTTAAAGAAGGTGTAAGGAGGGTTATAGTTGCTAAATATGCCAGATTGAGTGGCCATCAAGGCCCCTGTTCCTAGTTTTTTTTGTGGGACCTCAAACATTAGCCTGGTTTGCCTCTCTTGAGCAGTCACTCCCGAAAGAACAACTCAGTCTCACTTTGAAGTTGTCAAAATCCAGTGCTTGGGCTATGACTTGCGGCGACAGACAATGACGAAAAAAGCCGTCCTTTAACAACGGCATGATTTGCAGCCGGCCGCCATTATAGTTTAGCAGTGCTCGGCGACGTCAGGGGGAAACGCGGTGGGACAAGAACAAGAGTTAAGGTGGCGAAAGTCAGAGTACGGGGGGTGGAAGGCTCCAACACAGACTTTCACCCAGGAGGTTGGCGTTTCCTGTAAGATTCTAAGGCCAAACCCTGTTCTTTGTTGCCTAAACCTAACCATGTGTGTTAGTTGTTGGAGGCAAAACAACGCCAATTAGCGGTCTTTTACTCATGTAGTGTGTTTATTTTGACAGAGACTGTATGTAAAAGTAGAATTTCCTGTGAAAATGTACATTTTGAAAATAGACGTCAACACGTCATGATCTGGACGTGGAAAGTCCGTGACCAAATGTCAGTATGTGACGAGGTCAGAGTGCGAACGTGTGAAAGAAACAACCTGAGGCCCTGACACACCAACCAGTCAGTCGGCTGTAAGTCAATGTTGGGTCATCGGGAGCGTCTATCACCTAAGTTTTTGCAGTGTGTCCTGCACCATTGGCACCAGTTGGCCTTTGTCTGCTTTTTTTTTTAGCCGATTCAATGTGTTATATTGGCGTTGGAAAAGGTGGAGCCGGTCGGTGAGTGAAATTGCTCTGACTGGCAGTTCAGCTTAGCGCACAAGAAGAGAAATGGAAGTGAGGAAAGCAACTTAACGGCAGAAGTCAGGGGCGTGAGACTGAAACAAAAGCCACTGAGATCTTTAGCAGAAATGGTTTGTAATTGTGTCAATGGTTGCTGGCACACGATTAAATATCATGTCCTATTCCAACATCGGGTTGTGTTGTTAATATGCTAACTGGCTAACCAGCATCTTGAATCCATCCTGTTGGTCTTCCAGTTTCCCATTTTGAATGACGAACACAGACTATCGCCACCAGCTGGTGTGGCGAGTTAATTCCTCTCACGTAGGCGCACAACATACGTGCTAGTTGGCTGCAGTCTTTGCGGTGTGTTCATGTGCATCTTCTTGGTCGAGACACAGGCGACGGCCTTCATCGGCACAAGTTCTTTGATGTCTGTTTGATGTGTCTGGGCCTTAAGGACAAATCACACTCTTAAGAGCTCACAGACTTAATTATGCAAACTGTGATGAGTTGTTGCAAGTAGGCACTGCTCGGTTATAAAAGCTAACAAGCCAAAAAAAGTACAGGCAACACAACACACAGACCCTCTCAGCCTGTAACACATATTTACACTCATCTCATTAATGTAAAGCTGAGCAGATAGAGCACTTCCTGCCCACCCACATACACACACGACACACACACTGTTAAAAACACTAAGTGAAAGGTGTTCACACCCTCGCATTTACAATTATGATGTGTAGCGTTGTGGCGTGTACAAACATGCTCTAACTGCCTTCACAATAAAACTGTACCACTAGTGGATATTTACACAATGACATCAAAACGCCCCAAAATAAACTTGTCTGAACATATTGTGCTTGTACTCCCTCGGCAACTACTTATCATGGATGTGATGTATGACTCAGCAACCCCCCCCCCCCCCCCCCCCCCCCCCCACCGCCCCCTCCCCCTTCCTTCCCTTTACACACACCTTGTGACACAAGTGCAGGAGCATGTACTTATCAGTATTTAAACAATGCAGATTTGGGCTAAAAAAAGAAAGTTGGCATCTTGACCTCTGTCATAAAAGCTCATTTCCAGCGAAGGTAATTCAGTACATCAGTTATCTCAGTGCCCGCAAAGTTGCACTGCAATTACGGTAATGACAACATGCTTAACACAACAAGGATATGCTTTTAAGCTGTCATTACTGAGTGAATTGCAATGTTGTTGCACTGCTGCACGTACACTGCAAATTTCAGGGTCAGAGAAAAAGCAGGCGGAAGAAAAATCAGCGAAAGAGCAGCTTAAAGGGATACTTTACAGATTTTCTACCAGCGTTGTATAATAACAATGTGGGCAGTATGTGTAAATGAACTGTGGTAAACTTCCCCCCATCTTACCAGCACCCAGATCTCCCTGCTCATCTCCTAACTCAAATCTGCCGGCTCCAGGGTTGTTGAACTACAGGTTGAAGCACCACAGTTTTGTATACCTGCCACCACAGGCATAAAGAGTACAGAGGCGGATTGAGAGAGAAAGAGAGAACCGCCTCCCTCTCCCCTCTAACTTTTCACAAAGAGTATAGAAGCGGATCGAGAGAAAACCACCTCTCTCTCTCGATCCACTTCTATATTCTTTGTGTAGAAGCAAATTAAAAGAAAGATGCCCCTTACTCTCTTTCGTGATCCACAGCTCTCTCTTGATCCGCTTCTGTACTCTTTGTGTAAAAGAAAATCGAGAGAAAGAAACGCCCCCTCTCTCTTGAGCCGCAGCTCTCTCTCGATCTGCTTCCATACTCTTTGTGTAGAAGCAAATTAAGAGAGAAACACCCTCTCTCTCTTTCTTGATCCACAGCTCTCTCTCTCTTGATCCGCTTCTGTACTCTTTGTGTAAAAGAAAATCGAGACAATGAAACGCCCCCTCTCTCTTGAGCCGCAGCTCTCTCTCGATCTGCTTCCATACTCTTTGTGTAGAAGCAAATTAAGAGAGAAACACCCCCTCTCTCTTTCTTGATCCGCAGCTCTCTCTCTCAATCTGCTTCTGTACTCTTTGTGTAAAAGAAAATCGAGACAATGAAACGCCCCCTCTCTCTTGAGCCGCAGCTCTCTCTCGATCTGCTTCCATACTCTTTGTGTAGAAGCAAATTAAGAGAGAAACACCCCCTCTCTCTTTCTTGATCCGCAGCTCTCTCTCTCAATCTGCTTCTGTACTCTTTGTGTAAAAGGAAATCGAGAGAAAGAAACGCCCCCTCTCTCTTGAGCCGCAGCTCTCTCTCGATCTGCTTCTATACTCTTTGCGTAGAAGCAAATTAAAAGACAGAGAAACACCCCCTCTCTCTTTCTTGATCTGCAGCTCTCTCTCTCTCGATCCGCTTCTGTACTCTTTGTGTAAAAGGAAATCGAGAGAAAGAAACGCCCCCTCTCTCTTGAGCCGCAGCTCTCTCTCGATCTGCTTCCATACTCTTTGTGTAGAAGCAAATTAAGAGAGAAACACCCTCTCTCTCTTTCTTGATCCGCAGCTCTCTCTCTCGATCCGCTTCTGTACTCTTTGTGTAAAAGGAAATCGAGAGAAAGAAACGCCCCCTCTCTCTTGAGCCGCAGCTCTCTCTCGATCTGCTTCCATACTCTTTGTGTAGAAGCAAATTAAGAGAGAAACACCCTCTCTCTCTTTCTTGATCCGCAGCTCTCTGTCTCGATCCGCTTCTGTACTCTTTGTGTAAAAGCAAATCGAGAGAAAGAAACGCTCCTGTTTCTCTTGATCAGCAGCTCTCTCTCTCTCGATCACCTTCTATACTCTTTGTTTAGAAGCAAGTCAAGAGAGAGACGCCACCCTCTCTCTCTCAGTCCGCTTCTATACTCTGGGTGGCTCTCTCTTGATACGTTTTTGTAGAAGTGAACTCAGATAAATCGGTACAACTAGGCAGTGCTGATGAAATACAAATGAAGATTTTTTTTATTGTATTGCCTATTTCTCAGCTAAAATTTCTCCAGAGACATATTTTAGTGCACTGTTTGGCTGTAGTATGAGAGTTTGTTAACAGGAAGTGGGCACCATACTGTTTCCTGTATTGTAAAAACGTGGGCTGAACATACTGTTATTGCGTTGCCTCTTTCTAACCTAAAATGTTTTCAGAAACATCTTTTACTGTACTGTTGTGCTGTAATTCAAGATTGGTTGTTACAAGCTGGTCGCCATATTGTTTCCCGGCCAATCGTGCATTACGTAGCCCAGCAGCAGGGGCTTTTATTGGTCTGGTGCAGCACAGTGTATTCTGTGCCTTTTGAGCTAAAGCAAATGCCTCAGCTCTTTTCCTGTGTTTCCTCCGTTCATATTTGTATCTTTCTACTGCACTGAAATTCTTCTGTAATAAAATTTTCTTCTCTGTACTTTTTGTAGCCATTATCAACATGCATCTCGCGTCAAGACTGACTGTTTAATTCACGTGGATCACATTTGCACCTGCCATCAAAAAATGCATTTCTATGATGATCTTTTAAAATCAGATTTCCCCCTCCTTTGCACAAACCTCTGCACGCACCGCTTCTCCCTACATCCTTTAAAACTGACAGTTAACACCTTGTTGAGCACCTGCACAATCCGTTTGTGGCCAATTCCTGCATACAAAGGTAGTTAAAATCTGCAGATTGGGGGATGAATTGCAGTTTTTAGTAATGCGGACAAATGTGTCCCAGACCGTGTCCGGAGGTGCTTTAGGTGGCTGGTTTTTCACTGCTTTTCTTGGTTCATTAACACCTGGGTTTCATGTGCTTCTGCTCCACCTGATTCCAATCTGATTTCTGTCCCTCACTCGCCCCCACCCCCTTTTTCCCCGCATCCACTGTTGCACCTTATCTCCTTCTCTCCATCTATCCAAATTTTCTTTATTGGCATGACAGGGCCGGTGGTTGGCGACAGCCACCGTCACGGTGGAACAATGCATTGTGATGGTGATATTCATATGATAATGCCATCAGACTTAACACTGCTGCAGATACATTTAGAAACCCGAGCCCTTTCTTTTTTTCCTTTCTCTCTGTATTTCTCTGGATGTATATTTGTGTGTGTTGACTTTTCAAATGATTTTAAAATCTCTTGTTCCCTCTTCATGTTATGCCCCAGCCTGCCACTCCACCACTCTGATTTCTCTCCTATTCTCTGTTCCAGCATGTCTGTCGCTTTACCCTATTTTTCTTCCCCCCTTTTCCCCTCAACACCATGCTGGCAATCGCGTTAAATCATTTTCATTCACATGGCTTCTGACAATGTTTTTTTCTTTTTTTAACGCTGCCCAGTTTGTAACTGCACTGTATGTTTCTCTCTGTCTCTCTCTTTCTTTCTCTCCGTCTGCCTCCTTTCTCATTTTTTGCTCTTCGCCATGTTGGCAGGGCCCAATCTACCAGCTGATATCAGCATTCCCTGGCACTCTGCCAACTGGCAACACTGCAGGAGAGAAAGAAAGAGAGAGGGAGAGAATGAAAGAAAATTAGTGAATAATAGACGGAGGGAGGGAGCGAGAGAATGAGAGGGGGATGGGAGGAGTGTGAATCGGGGGGAAAAAGAAAGGCAGAGGGGAGAGGAAGACAGAGAGAGAAAGAACAATAATGGTGGATTAAGAAAGGACTCAGTGTGTGCGAGTGTGTGTCTGTGCTTGTGTGTGTTTATGTGATTGATATGGTGTGATATCCCTGTGAGTCATAGCTGAGCTAAAATGTCAACTGGCTACATGAGAATCTCTTTGTCATCCAGGCTCAGTGACACACACACACACACACACTCACACACAAACCCAACTGATCATATAAACACATATGTGACCATACTGCCGCGTGAACACAAATATGGGCAACACACCTGCGAACACAGATGTTCCATTGTTTTGCCACAATGATTGATGACCTTTTGTTTTGTTTGCGGGCGCCTCTGCTGCTTCTCAACTCCACCAAATGATGGACGAAAACAGCCGATGTGCATAAATCCGGTCTAACTGATGCAAACTGCTGTGCACTCAAAATATTTGGGTGTGTGAGCGTGCTTGCCAAAAAATGCTTGTGTGTTCAATATGCTGTATATCACACTTTACATTTCAGCTGACTCTTGTTATCTGCAGCCAGTCGACACAACAGTGGAATAAGCTTTGTACATTACTTCAACAAGTAACCATGACTAAGCAGGGTCAAAGCCACCACACCCAGGCTGTAGATTTAACAAACATTGTTGTGCATAAGTGCATGCATACTGTACATGACTGTGTGTGTGAGTGTGTGCATACACTCCTGATTTAAGCAAAAAGCTGCTACTGTATGAGTGCACAGGAAGGGCGTGTGGGGAAGTCAAAACATCGCGCGCCCATCCTGTTTGGGACAGTCCATGTCCTGTGGTGGTGCCCTTAACTCCTAAACACACACACAGATACACGCCAATGCACATTCACACTCCGGCTAATCATCCCATATGTGCTAACAGTATGCTGGAGCGCATTGTGAACGCACGCAGGAGGCAGAACAGGTGCACACCTGTTACACATTGAAGCACATGCATAGCGCACACCTACACAGACTGAGGAGTAAATGAAGATCAAATGAAGATTTGCTTTTGTGCTTAACATTTTCATGCATTAAAACACATGCAAAAAAAAAGGTGCCGTAATGCGTTTGATTCTCTGCTATTAGCATTTATGATGGAATATATTCAAAGGGTCTCGGAGCAAATTGGTTTTTATCCCGTTTGACAAATATCTGCTACCTGCAGTTCATCACTCAATATTTCAAAAAGCATTTACGCCTACATCAACACTGATATTGCTAATTAAGTAAAATAAAGTCTTGAGTTAGATAATAGCTACAATAATGTGCCGATATGTGTTTTTAAACTCATTTTTTTTTATGATTGCAAATACCTCATTTTTAAAATTTTGCTTGTTTTTGTCCCCAGAAAATTAAAGGAGGAGGCTGCCACAGAAGAGTGTCCCCTGTCAGCCAAGACACTAAAGAATGGCATAACATCACACACACTTCTGGTAATTCTCTACTGTTCTCATACACATGCATTCACCCTAACCCTAACCATGGACCTACTTATCTATTTACTTATCAGCAGTCACCAGGTTCTTTCTTCAGAGACCCTGGGGGATGGGAGCATTGTTACTAAATGACAATGTTCCTGTTGCCCCAGTGCAGTGGCCCAGTAACCTCAGATTTTATCTAAAATTTTGAATTATTGTAATGTTTATGGGGCTCTTCTAACCCCTATCAGGACTCATAAAAGGACATATTTAAGTAGATCCCATACTACCACTCCCCGAGAGCCCCTGCCCCTTGGAGTGCTCTTTTCAGAGTGCTGCGTTTTAACCTCAACCTAACCCGAACCCTCTAACCCTAACTCTAACCACATGCATTCACGCATATGAACCTGTTAGGCAAACTAATACTATTTGTCTATTTCTTGGCTGTTTTCCAGATCTGGTCAAGGTCATGTTACAGTTGAAGATAATTATGCACAACATGCAAATTTAACCTTTCCTCCAGGTTTTTAAAGTTGTGACTCCTCTTAAGTCATCAGTTCCACTCACTATCTGTATCTCTCCTTCTCTCTGTGTTTCATACTGATAGAGGATGGATTCTCCGCCAGAGTGTGTGTTGTCTCTTTCTTGTGAGCAGCCCCAGTCTCCCCCGACACTGCCGTCCCTGGACCACAGCCCCCAGGCCTCTTCTCCTCACACCCAGCTCTCTCTACCTGACAGCCCGGTCGTGCTGCCCATTCAAAGCCCCGAACCTTCCCCCCAGAGCCCGGACACCACACCTTATTTCCCCCTCTCTCCCTTCCCCCTCCACGAGGACAACAACAACAATCACCACGATATTGATGAAGAAGATGACGAGGAAGGGCTGGATGGAGTACCTCCATCCCCGACCCCTGCGGTGGCTCTGTTCCCAGGAGGAGGGGGACAAGAGGCTGGGTGCAGCCCTTGCTTGGACTCCTCTCCTCCAGCCACACCATCCGCTCCGGCCCTTGGGTTTGGAGCCCTGGAGCTGGCCCTCTCATCTGGGCCGAGTGGAAACTGCAACGACGAGCTAGACCTCCAGCTGTTTCAGAAAGATACTGTCACCAGGGCGATACCTGGAGTGGGAGCGGCTTCACCGGGGCCGGCGCTCAGGTTTCCCTGTCATGTATGTGGGAAGAGATTCCGATTCCAAAGCATTTTGTCTCTTCACGCCCGAGCTCACAGTCTGGACCGAGACCGCCGAGCTTCAGCCCTGTACCGTACTGGACTCCCCTCAGCACCTCTAAAGCAGCACCTCAAAATCCAACAGAACCACAAAGACTTAATCCTGAATCACAGAAGTCACCCAAACCAGCGTATACTGCCAGGGACTCTCATCCAGCATCTCACAGAAGAAGAGGATGATGAGGTCAAAGGTCTAGATGACGGCCTACACACAGACCAGAACCCAAACTTTTTGCTGGATGACAGCACACCTCTGACCCCTCCACTTACAGAGGACCCTGTTTCTGTGACCCCTCCCTATTCCTCTACCATTGGGGAGGGTGCGTCTACTCCTTCAGCACCCACGTTCCGCTGCCATGCCTGCAAAGGAAAATTCCGCACGGCTTCGGAGTTGGCACGCCACGTCCGCATTCTCCACAACCCGTATAAATGCACTCTTTGTCCTTTCTCTGCCAGCCAAGAGGAGAGCTTGGCATCTCACTTGCAGGAGTGCCACCCTTCCCCTGAGGTACCTGCTCTGCCGCCGGCCTTCAATTCCAGGGCGGTCATTGCAACCCCAGATACTCCTGTGCCCACCCCAACCCATACCCCAGCCCCGACCCCAAGTACCCCGCAGGTGACAGTGGTAGCTACAGCGGCTGCGTCCCCTACACTGCCAGCATTTCGCTGTGATACTTGTGGACAGCGGTTTACCCAGTCTTGGTTCCTGAAGGGACACATGCGAAAGCACAAGGACTCCTTGGACCATAAGTGCCAAGTATGCGGCCGTGGCTTCAAAGAGCCTTGGTTCCTCAAAAACCACATGAAAGTACATCTCAACAAGCTTGGGCTGAAGGCCGGGCTGGGAACCCTTGGGGGACCGGGAAGTGCGGAGCAGCAAGCCAAAGGCTCTGCTAGTAATCAGTCTCTCAACGCCCTCTATTCAAGCCTCCTTCTGGCCCAGCAAAGAGGTGGGAGAGGTGGACAAGGAAGATCAGAGAGGGAAACTGGAAGCAGAATGGGGATGGGCTCGAGCAAGTCAGCCATCCTGGGATACCTCGGGCTGCCCAGTGATGGGAGTGGGGCCAGCTGCATGGAGAGACTTCAAGCAGTGGCTCAGGTGGCAGAGATGGGCAATGGTGGTGGTGGCTCAGGAGAAGGAGGCCCAGGAAGAGGAGGGGGAGCAACTAGAGGAGGCGGCACAGGTGAAACTACCGCATCAATCTCAGAAGGAGGTGACCAGGCAACTTGGTGGCAGCTGGTGGCTCGCAGCCTGGCTGTAGCTCAGCAGCAACAGCAGCAGAGGCCCCAGCAGCGAGGCCAGCAACACAGCCAGCGAGGCCCCGGTCGGAGCTCTGTGATCACAGAGGCCGAGCAAGTCAGAGCCTACCTCGGAGGCCTGGATCCAAGAGAGGAGTCTGGCGGAGCTGGAGGGCCCTGGGAATGCCCAGACTGTGGAAAGCTATTCCGCAGTCTGCAGCAGGTGGTGGTTCATGCTCGCGTTCACACTCAGAGGCCCCAGAAAGGAGGCGGCGGCGGCGAAGAGGAGGGGAGTCGTAGAGCAGCAGGGCTTGGAAGAGGAGGCAGCGGTGAAGTCAGACAGGAATCTCAGCTACACGGTGGCGGATCCCAACAAACGGGGGAAGTGAGACAGGAATCAAAACTGCACAGTGGTGGATCACAACAAGTAGGAGCAGCTACGGGGTTTCACTCTGTCATCTCAAGCTTCAAAGGTACACTCACGTGCGCTTTTCCTCTATTTCGACTTTTGGGTTACGTTTGTTTGCTCACATGTAATGGTGTTTTTATCACAAGAGCATATTATTTTCATACTGTTTTTCTTCAGTTGTAAATAGAAGCTCTCATGGGGCCATTCACACCAGCTGTTATCTTTACATTTTTCTCCACTTGCAGGAGAAAATGGCCTGACAGCAGTCTCCTCCAT
Source organism: Epinephelus lanceolatus (assembly GCF_041903045.1). Lineage (NCBI taxonomy): Eukaryota > Metazoa > Chordata > Actinopteri > Perciformes > Serranidae > Epinephelus > Epinephelus lanceolatus. The sequence continues at coordinate 17,466,377 of NC_135755.1, forward strand.
ACCTTCAGTTCCCACCAGGGAGCGAGTGCGTGGCAGAGGGATAAAAGACTGCCCCTACTGCGGTAAAGCCTTCCGCTCTTCACATCATCTCAAAGTGCACCTGAGAGTTCACACAGGTGAGAAGCTGCTGTGAGTTTAACAAACCACATTTACTTTTTTTAACCTCTATAAATCCCTGGAAAGGTTTTCATTATGCATCCTCACTTTAGCAGCGCTACCTTTTTTTCTTTTTTACACGTTCACCCCAGAGAGCTGGCCAGTGCTAATCATAGCCCTCTACTGCAGGCAGCCGAGCAGCCCCACCGGAGCAACTCCTGGTTAACTGCCTTGCTCGAGGGTATATTAACAGTAGTTGTTGAGGAAAAATCAAGCCACTCCAGGGATTCAATTTGGTAAAATCTCAGTAGAAAGCTCACTTCTCTCACTAGCCAGTCACTCCCAAAAAAGGTACAGAAAACACTTAATTTTCCCCAAGTAATTAACTCTTTTTTGGCAAGTTCATTAACTCAAAATTGTGCAAAGTAATTTGTCTTTTTAAGGTAAACTATATTGATTCCCGGTGTGGGGGTTCGAACCCATGTTCTCCCCATGTAAGTGTGGGTTTTCTCTGGGTGCTCTGGCTTCCTCCCACAGTCCAAAGACATGCAGGTTAATTGGTGACTCTAAATTGTCCGTAGGTGTGAATGGTTGTCTGTCTCTATGTGTCAGCCCTGTGACAGTCTGGCGACCTGTCCAGGGTGTACCCTGCCTTTTGCCCAGTGTCGGCTGAGATAGGCTCCAGCCCCCCTGCGACCCCTAACAGGATGAATGAAAATAATGATTCTCACATAAACAGGACATCATGAGTATATAGTCACAGATTTGACCTTGATAACATTTTTTTGCCTTTAATCTCACAGATTCACATTCTCTGATATTTGAAACAAGTGAATCTGTAATTGTTCCTCTTAAATTTACCTCACATAGTTTCTCAATAATTCTGACCGTAGAGCAGAAACACAGGACACTCCAGCAGACTCTAACAGGCTTTACCCAGACTTAAAAAAAACAAAACCAATGAAAATGAGAAAAAAAGCCTCATACTGAATTTCTGGTGATAAGTGAGTAGGATTTTTAATGAAAATTGGGAACTCTCACAGCACTCACTCACACTCTTAATTAATGATCCATATTCATAAGACTTTATCAGCACGAGTCATTGCCGTTTTTTTATTATTTGCCTTCTTCACTTGATGTATTTGATCAAAATTAAGACCCTTCTTCCTTTTTTTTTTGAGATGCCACCAATCTCCAAATGAAAGGTAACTGGAGCACATCCAAGTCTTTCCAGCAAGACATTGCCCAAAATGCATTCAATGAAATCTATTTGAATATTGCCATTATGAGTAATCGTCTATAACTGACAGGACCTATCACATCACAGCTGTATTATTCATGATAGCGCACAGCTCTTTCTCTCTCGTGCACTATTGCTTCTCTGTGCCATCAAGTGATTACCACATGGTCAGTAATTTAAATGAAGGCATCAAATTATAATAATACTCTCTTGATATTACTGTCCTCTTGAGATTATTACCCCTTGAGACTTATATCCCTTTTTTTTTTTCTTCTTCTTTTTTGCTCCGGCAACAAAATCAAATTGTTCACATTTTCGCATGTACATCTGCATACATCAACAGAGCTGTGTTCCTCTTGTGTGTTTTTTTTGTTCTTGTGAATAAGATCATTTACGCTTTTCATATGTAATGCATTTCCTGCTGTTGATGTGCCTCCAGCATGATGCCCCCCCCCCCCTCCTTTTTATCGCCGCCAGCAGTGTAATTTTTAATCAGTGATGGAATACTGCCATCTCCCTTTAAAATGCACAACTACAGCTCCCACTCAACACTGTTTAAAGGACCATACCAGTTATTAAGCAAGTCACTGCTCAACATTTTTTTCAATAAATGCTGTACTGTTGCAGTTTTCCATATATAAAAATGTATACATGAAAAATGGTTTAAGTTTGCATGAATTGTAGTAATAAGCTAAAACACTAAAAATCAGTGGTTCCTTTAAAGGTATACTAGGCAGTTGTTGTTTACTATTCGTGAAAATGCTCGCCAGCGAAAGTGAAAGTGGAAGCCAATCCCAGATTTGCTTTTGTTTGCCGTTTCGCCTCGCTATATTTGCATATTTCGGCACTGTGATTCTTGAATGCGTGCTGCTCATGGTCTAGCACCTGGTCACTACTGTTACCTCTTTCAGTGACAGCTTACTGGCTCCAAACTGCAGTTGGCTTATTAACTTATGGCTTATTAACATTAATTAGCTCGGCTCGTTATAAGCTGGTAACTAGCTTTTTGATGGCGAGGCGTTCAGGTGCCGTTCACCAACAATGGCTTTACCGCAGTCATTTCATGAGGTTAAGCTGTAGCTGTAGATGTACTACACACTTCTAGTGAGTCATAAGAGATGATTGACAGGGATTACTTCTGTATGAGTCTCACCAAGATGTGGCGCTAACAACAACGAATACTTCTGGGCAGACAACTGCCAATTGATTTGAACTGTGGACATAGATGAAATAGGCACACTTGTTTATTTCTGCTGTCATTGTCAGCCATAACTGTAACGTTTAAAGATATATATCTAAACACAATAGTCTGACCTGTGCTTATTTTTATACCGAGTTGCTTTGCTATCATGCTATAAACCAAATCTACCAACACGGATGCTAAACAATGTATGTATTTTAGCCATCCGAAAAAAGTCTCACGTAGGCAAATCAATATTATTGCAATTGACCACTATATTTAGAAAATTTTCTCAGCTTTACCTTACACACTAACCAATCGAGGCAGCGGTAGACCAGGACTTCCAATTTTATGCAAAGTAAAATGACTGTTTTTGGCAATGGAGTGGCAATGGTGGATTTGAGATAATAGTTTGAGTTCCCTGTCAGAAAATGACAACAATAGTGGCATCTCTCATCTTGTAAGGTGAAGAAAACTTGCCCCCATGGTGAACAAAGAATCCAAAAACGGAGAAAAGATTTCATGAATTGGAGTAAAAGAGGGCCCCTTTTAATGAAATGAAAACATCCTTTTAAAATCTCTTACAGAGCTTGTGCAGTAAAATGCAAATCTCATTTGTCCAGTGATATTCTCAGTGCTTTCCAAACATGACATAACATAACATAACATAACATTTATCTTTACAGACCAATACCATTTCCCCACCCTTATTTTGTTCGTCTTATTGTCTCTAGGTGAGAGACCCTACAAATGTCCCCACTGTGACTATGCGGGCACCCAGTCAGGCTCGCTGAAGTACCACCTCCAGCGGCACCACAGGGAGCAACGCAACGCTTTGTCAGCCTCCTCCAATTCCTCCTCCAGTGGTCTCACCTCCACCATCAACAGTCTGACCTCTGGAACCTCTGGGCTGGCCAAGCAGCGCAGATCACAGCTCAATCACTGCCCGGTGAACCGAGGCCCAACCGACGCCCCCACCTCTCGGCCCGGCCAGCAGTCCTGGCTCTTGGGGCTCCCAGACCAGCGGGAGCATCGGAAGGCCTTGGCAGCTCTAAGGGATGTCGACTTGGAGACCCAGTACAGGTATCTGTCTGGGGTGATGGGGGCCCTTTACCAAGGTGGAATGGAAGGAGGCTGGATCAGGGAGTCTCCCCCACCAAAGGCCCCTAAAGTGTCCCGTCGGAAGCCTCTTACTACCAGCCGAATGGTTCAGCCGTCGAGTGACAAGGACGGACCTGCGTCTTCAACCCAAGAGGGTGGGTTTGAACCCCTGGATTTGTCCCGTCGCCCCTCACCTGGCCTCGGAGGGATGGAGGAGGATGGAGGCATGAGTGTAGGGGAGGGAGGAGGTGTCAGTGGCGGGGATGGCATTGGGGATAGTTCAACAGGGGTCAAACTGAGCCAGTGTTTGTTCTGCCCGTTCCGTACGTCCTCAGCGGAGCTAATGGCCATGCACCTCCAGGTCAACCACACCAGTAAATCCAGGCGCAAAAGAGCCCCCTCTACCGCCTTGGATGATGATGGAGCCCCAAAGGCCACCAAGCACCGCATGGATCAGCCTGACCTCGACTCTCTGACAATATGGAGGCATGCGACAGAGGCAGAGTCCCAGGCACCTTTGGGGGAATGGTCCTCAATGCAGGTCAAGACCCATAATGGGCTCTCTGAGGATACAGAGGACCATCTGGACGACATCCTCGACCACCCGGACGTAGCCTCTGTATCCAAGAATGTCAGAGACGGTCTGGTGTTCAAGGGGAAGATGGAGGGGGATGAGGAAGAGCAAGAGGAGGAGTTGGAAGAGAATTTGGAGAACAGCAGTCTGGAGGACTCAGAGGACCAGGATCTGAGGATGTCTCTTGCTCTTTCACCAGCTCTGAGCTCCAACCACATGGTGGGAGAGGAGGAAAGAGTCTTAACAGATTAATTTGGGATGACACCGTTTAAATTGGAGAGTTGGGTTCAATGTTTTCAACCACATTTGACACGGGATTGAAGAAGGGGCAGGTAGCTTTGAGAATGGAGGATTCTTGACCCCTGAGGGTTTGGAAAAGGACAGAGAGAAACATCACAGCTGTTATTTTCCCTCTGACATTATTCGTCTACTTCAGTTCCGACAGTGTGGTCATCCACAAAATAAACTTCCTGTACAAAAGAGCATAGATGCATCTTTTCGGGATTTTGTAGGCCACTTTCTATTTTTTTTTTCCAAGCTTCACTCCAAGATGGATGAATTTTTAAGGTGATCTCCTGTTTGATAAATGAAAGGAACATGTTTAAGATCTAAGGCATAATTCCTGCATCATTCCACATTTATTCCACATTAATAATATTGGACTGTATATCTCAGACTACTATACTGACCAAGCTAAAGCCAGCTGTGAAGAGATGCTCTCCTGACTGACCCCTGACCAGTTTGAAACCTCAAACTTCAAGTTCCTCCTCAACCTACACGGACACGGGGGAAAGTTTAGCCAGAAAGGTTTCAAGCTGTGCACCTCAGCTAAGCTATGTGGTATTAATTTAAGGCATGAGGTAACTGTTGCAGGCCATGTGCTTTCCCTCGACTATATATCACTGCCTTGTTTGTCTGAAAAGTGTTTCTACACGATTGTCCTGAAGAATAACTGAAAGAAACGTTTGTAACTTTTTTTTTTCCTTTTTCAGTTAGTGCCTGTTCATGTGCGTTGTCAAGAGAGTCTTTGGTATTCCTGCGCATCGAGGCTCCGATAGGTCACTCATTTTATCTGAATATACAGTTTAAAACAATTTAAGTACAGTATATTTGTTAAAAGTGGTTCTAGGGTGTTGTGAATAGTTAAGTTGTAAAAGAAATGCTACATCGTAGCGCCACGTCCCCGACGTAGACGGCGGACGTTTGTGGCTAAGCTTGAAAAGAAAACAAAAAAAGTAGGTGATATACATAATGTGATGAAAAAAAGGTCAAAGGCTGAGTGATAAAATGGGGTCAAAATTCAGTGTTTACAATAGCGCCGAATGCGGGTTGGGTTGTCAAGACAACGTAGATGCGTGGATAGGAACAAAACTCAGAGCGAGAGTCCGTTCGAGGGCCATAGCCTCCGAACACAATCAACTGACGTTATTTTAAAAGAGACAGAGACTTAGCAACTGTGTCAAAAAAGGAACAATTTCTCCACAGGAGAAAAGATACAAGGTAGAGACCGAAAAAGAAAGCAGTACCCCTGCCAAACAGGACTTAATCTGAGAAACAAACTGTACTCTTGGGGGTATGGTGTCTTTTAGATGAGTAGATTCCCTCTCTTCTTCTTCTTTTTTTTTTATAAGAAAAGAAAAGACAATGGTAGGAATAATTATTAAAACACTAACAAATGCATAGACATCCCAGTAGAATATGTGTAGCTTTTGTAAAGACAAGAAAAAAACAGCAGACTTTTGTTTATTTTCATTTCAAGATGCTTACAGAAAAAGGTTATCAATATAGGTAATATTGATTATAATGTTCGTGAGCTAAGACTAGTTGGAATGTCTATACAGAGCACTGTGCAAGGTTTGAGTTCCCAAAGTAGTTGTTTTTATTTTGACTTTAATCGATAGACCAAACGTTTTTTCAATGGAAGTTGTCACTTTTTGTTGTCGTTTTAAATGTGTAAAGCTGTGGTTTCCATAGATTTACCCCATCAATTAGTGGAGGACGGTCGATCGGTTGTATCAAATATCTAACCGTTGAACTGGTTGTTAAATTAAGTTCACATTCAAAGTCATTTTTTTTTGTGTAAACATCAACACGTCCAACACATTCTCACTCCAACCTCGTCACATATTGACGTTTGGGTCATGGACTTTCCACTTCCAGATACCATGTGCAAGGTACCCTGGGTGCGTTGGTTGTTGATGTTCTGGGACACCGTGTCAAGTTCTGCCTGTTACATGTGCTGTCATCTTTCAAAATACACTTCCGTTTTCACAGGAAATATATAGTTTATATACAGCCTCTCTTTGCCCCGTGAATTGACATTTTGTTTAAACTTCAACAACTAACGCATGTGGTTAGGTAAAGGCAACAAAAGCTCATGGTTAGGTCTAGAAAAAAAAGAACAGAGTTTGCCTTTATAATCTTACGGGATGCAAACACCGCTCTTGGGGTGAAAGTCAATACTTGTTGGACCCATCCACCAACCCTCCCAACCGCCTGACTTGGACTTTAACTTTAGATCTTGTGCTCCTTCCCGCTTGGCGCTAACCTATAATGGCGTCCAACCGTGTATCATGCCAACGTTAAAGGGCGACGTTTTTCCAGGCACTGGAGGTCACTGCCAAAAGCGGGATTTCGATGACTTTGGCAACACATTCTCATCCCGACCTTCTCACATATCCATGTTTGATCATGGATGTTCCAAATCCACATATAACGTGCAAAGAGGATGCTTCCGTATTCACAGCAAATTTACCGTTTACATACAGTCTCTTTCAGAATAAATGCACTATATCTGCGAATGAAGTTTTTTTTCCTTCAGACAAAATATGTGGTTGGGTTTAGATAAAAAGAACAGGGTTTGGCTTTATGATCTTATGGGACGAGAACACTGCTCTCTCGGATGAAAGTCGGTGTTTGACCCATCCACCAACCCTTCAGAACACCCTACTTGGACTTTTGCTGCCTTAACTTTCGTTCTTGTCCTGCTGCGTTTCCCCCTGATGCTGCTGGCCACTGTTAAAAGATAACGGAAACCAGCCATGTATCATGCTGATGTTAAAGGACGGCTTTTTTTCGTCTGTGTCTGACGCAGGAAGTCCCTGCCTAAGCACCGGATTGCGACGACTTCGGAGTGAGACCGGGTAGACACGTTTACTGCTATAAATGAAAACAATCACTTGCCATGAATTCTTGTGTTTTCAATAGGAAAAATTATAAAGTGAGACAGTACACTCTAAAAAATATTCATTCATTTGGTCAAAATCAAAACATCTTTGACATTTTTGTGTAGGATTGATGTAAATAAATAAGTTAGAATACCTTAAACATAAAGATTTGACCACCAAATAACACCACGACTTTTGGATATATATTAAGTTGGTTCAACTTAATTAAGCTTTTCGATGTTGAAGGTCTAAGGCCAGAGTTGGACGTACTTAAAAAGATGCAAGCAAATTGTTACCTTAATTTCTTTAAGTTGAATGAGCGGATTCGTCATCACATTGTCAAACAACCACTATTTATCTCCTCCGACTACTTCTTGATGGGGTATTCTATGATTGCAACCTCACCTTAATGTGCATTAATGTGTTTAAGTTCCTTTCTTTAGAGCACCTTATGAGTTTCATAGTGAAAAGTCCCTTAGTGGTGTCTCCTTAACAACTACTGTCAATGCCATCGTGCCTTCTGTTTCAAGCACTTCCTGGTGTATTTTGTAAAACTCACCAAAAGCACTTAGCCTATATCTACACACTCTTTTCTTCTTCCTCACTGTCTCCCCCCTCCTTTCTCCTCTTTTCTCTTCCTCTTCTCCTTCATCACCTCAGAACCATTCCCTTAATCTTTTTCTCGTGTCTTTACCTCTTGACCCCTCTCTTCTGAGGGAAGCTGTTTTCACACCAGACCTCTCTCTACTGTTCAGGCCCGTTCGGCCTTAAACAAGGTCACTAGGCCTTATTACAATCTAGCATGGCTAGACTCTTGAAAGAATGGACTACCTAACCTTTAGACGAGTAAAATAGATGTAGGGTTAGTCTACTTTTGGTCTTTATACTAATCCTTTGTAAACCAAAGCCCAAGTCTAATGAATATTATATTTAATCTCATAAATGTGCCAAAACATGTCCGAGGTGACACTAAAGCTCAACTTGAGAAAACGAAATAATTCACTTCTCTCTTTCAACTTTCTTTAACCCATCCTCCCCTCTTCTCTCTCTCTCTCTCCGTCTTTCTCTCATGCTTGCTCTTCCTCCATGTCGCTCTCTCGTCCGTAAACTGTCGATCTCTAGCACCACTTGAAGGTGACGTGTACTATCTGGTATTGAGGCCTTTATTAGATTTTTATTTCAGTTCGTGTGGTGTTTGTTCAATGCCGTTGAGATGGAAAAATGCTCTTCTTATAATGATAATTATTATTGTTTTGGCATTATGGTTAAAAAACAAAAACAAAACAAAAAAAAAGAGACATGTGTTGTTGAATGTTGTACAGATAGCACTAGAGATGTTGTGTTTTTTTAAAGAGAGCACAAACCTGAGTGATGGTCCCTTCTACTCCTCCCACCGGCAGATGGGAATAAAACAGCCTGCCAATCAATCTAGATGTCTAATGACAAAAATGTCCTCGGTGATGACAGATTTTCAAAACAAATCCTTTTGTCTAAGTAGCGTTCTTCTCTGGAGATTTGAATGTAAAAAGGCAGCCTTCGAGTCAAACTCTACTCCCTGTTTTCACACAGAAAACAAATCCTCTCTGAAAGACTGAAGCAGCACTTGAGCCAATATTCTTACTCTTCTAAAGGTATAGTTTGATTTCAGAGTCACGTTTTTGCCTGTTTACTATGAAACATATGGGTGACTATAATGTATCCATAAGCAGTCTGTGCAGTAAGTAAGTCAAACAGGAAGTTAAGCCCACTTTGGCTCATGTATCCATGGGATCAGTAGGCGTGTCTTTGAAAACTGCTGAAATACACCTTAACATTATTCCAAAGATTTACAGTTGGTCTATTTCAACCTCTTGTTAAATTAAAAAAGTGTTAATAGAGGTGATAATTTCACATAAAGACGTGAGATGTTGTCAAACTTCTATTTTTGTGTGCCACCAGCCACAGTGCAGGAAGATAGAATTGTTCCAAAATCCCCAGTGGTAAAGGCGTATTTCCCAGTTTATGAGAGGTACTCGTACTGATATGGAAGCAAAAAAGAGACATGAGTATTTTGATTTTAATTTGAACAACCAATGAATACACCATTGAATTCATAGAACTGAAATATTTCTCTTTGAAAACCAGGTACCTGAATTCATTTGTTCTGAATTATTGAATTCTGAATTTACCTCTTTGGAATAAAAACATAACATTTCTTGATCTGCAATTTTAAAAGCTGAATTTGGATCATTTTTTCAATGTAAACAAAATCAGATCAAAAACTTCAAGTTTCAGAATTTCAATAGATAAAATAAAGAGACATAAAATTATATAAAATAAAATGACAAAATAAAATAAAAATAGGTTTAGTTTGCTGAAAACTGACAAGTCAAAAATTCAAATAGCAATGTTTATTTACAATCACTTGCACATAAATAGCAGAAACCGGATGACTTACTGTCCCATCGTCCCATCATCCCATCGTTCTCCCTGGTAGTCATCTTTGGATTTGAATTTTCTAACCATTTTTTGTGCTCTAATAGGGCTGAAGTCGGTTCTTTTGCATTTAAAATGTTGCTCGTGGATTTTTTTTTTTAATTGAGAAACCCAGAAATTTTTGATCTGAATTTGTGAACAATGAATATATATATATATTCAAATTCAGCCTTTTGCAAATAAAGAAATTCAACCAGTTTGCATCCCAACTAATCAAATACTGGTGCTTTGTCAGTGTCAAAATGTAGTTCGACATTTGTAGACAACGTCTCAATTGACGGTTGATACATGCATTGTGTCTTTTTCAAAATAAAGTTACATAGGTAAAACACTTTGGTTTTAGGTTTATTTCCAGAAGTTTAGGCAACACTAGTTAATGGTAAGGGTTTAAAAAAATCATGGTTTGGCTTTAAACAAACACAGTTGTTACTAATGTAATGTAATGTCAGGTGTCATGTGACATACATCAAAAGGTCAGTTTAGACACATGATTTTCAGAGTAAAGTATATCAATGCTGAGTTAAGTGGTGTTTAAATTTCAATATTCAGTATTCACGTACTTGCTTCCGTACACTTCCACTGATTGAGCAAACTACCGTCAAAGTTCGCAAGAAGACGTAATAGTGCGTCGCTGAGTTCGTCTGAGTTTCATAAATGGCAAAAAACCTCCACAAAGCAAACTATGCCTTTACATTTGCACTTGATTTCAGCTGAATAAAATGTGGCTCCCTTTTCAAACACCTGAAAATTTGCACCTTATCTCCTGATTGTGAATCAGATAATTTCACCAAAAGCAGAACGATTTAGTGGCTATCATGGGCTGACCCTCCACACGCAGTATCTGTAGGTCTGATTGTTTTGAAGGCGTCGTTCATTGTGAAATGACAAATCTTTGCGAGCTGAGGGGGCCATGCTGGGTTTGAGCTCTTGTGTAGTTGACTGCCATTGCAGTGAGGGAAAACTGATCTAACATAGTAGTGACTAATATGACTTTGTGGACAGATAAAAAAAGAATAAAAATAAAACACATTAGAAATAAATAAAAACATGCAAAATAACCTCTTGTCTCTGTTTTTCATGTCTTTTTACACCTGATGCCATTTCACTCTTACGTTTGAAATACTCAAGATGGTAAACACACCATATGATGACATCATAATCCCGAGACTTCTGACCAATCATCAGCTCTGAATATGTATTTATTGCTTGTAAAATGTGTTCATGTCAAGAGAAGTTGAGGACACCTCAGTACATTTCACAGCCTGAATCAAACAACATTTAGAGGAGGGAGCCCTCTTGTGGCTTTAAGTAGAATTGCAGGAATTATGAGGGACTCCTCAATCATCCCCTACTGACTTGATCTTTGTTTCTGCTCCGAGGTTATAGAAGAAGCTCTAAAGGTGTTACAATGGTGAACAATTCAATTTGAGAATGAGTGTAATAAGGAGAATGAGTAAGCGGCCCTTGAGAACAGTTTGTTACATCATGTAATGCTAGAAACTGGGGAATTCAAAGAGGTCCATATATACACACTTTCATTCGTGTTTTAAAGTAATCCCATTCAAGTCAGATAAATGAACCTATTTTTTATGGTAGAAATATTTCCTCCGAACTCAATCATCTTGTCAAACCGTGGGTTTTATTTGTACTCTTTGTAGACTTGGGCTTAAGTCTGACTCAAGTCACAAATCTGATGGCTTAACAAAATAAAAAAAGACTTGTAACTTGACTTGGAAGTTGACACCAATGACTCATGATTGGACTTTAAGCTTTTGACTTGAAAATACTTGATACCTTACCCCAAGTCCAAAGATTAAAGCTTGTTATTTAAAAAGTGAGCCACAAACCAATTAATTTGCCTTAATTTCCTGAATTAATTATCTTAACGGCTATTAATTTCCAGCATGTCGACACTCAATTCTCCAGGTCCACTTTGTTTTAACCAATTCGGCAGCATCCAGTCAAGTAGCAGGAGAGAACCCCAGGAAGAACTAAGGTTACATTACTGAGCACAAGTTACTAAAGATGATACCAAAGATAAGTTTGTTCATACGAAAACTTTAGGTTACCAGGGTAACCCCAGTTTTCTGATAACCAAGTGAGGTATCTCACTATGGGAAGCACCTTGGTCACGCCTGAAGGCGCTTCCCATAGTGAGATACCGAGCGAGGTTTTTTAAGAGAACTATGCAGTGGTCAACAAAAAATAAATTGCACTATGCAAAATATGTGGATTTGAAATTAAAGATGGAGACGTAACAACTACCAACCAACTTATTTTAACAAATAAATACAAAATTCAAAAAGCAATTACAATTTTTGTAAATTTAAAATCTCATTATGATGTTATGTGTTGTTTGGCATTACTTTTGTTTGGCATTACCTTTGGTAAAGAGCTCCTTATGACTTGTTTAGGAGTCAAAATTCAAAGTCCTTTCAAAACAATCACTATGTTAACATGCACAAAATATTCCATGGTTTGCCCTTAGTCTGTGAAGACAATATTCCAACTAAGCTGTTGACGTAACTGATGTGTTCGACTAATATTCATGTGTACATGCAGGCTTGTTTACTCTAATTAATGTGCCCTAACATGTTGTTATCATGTAAAATGTTTTTCAAAGTGATCACAGTGGCAGGCTTGTTGGACCGTGCAAAAGTGCTGTTACCTGTGTTTAAAAGTAGGTGTGTTTCTCCTTATGACCAGAAATGTGGGCTTGTCTTTCGGGCATGCATGTCTAAATGTTGGCAATAGGCCGTGTCACAAATTGCAGTAAAAACCCCAAATGACACGGTATCTGTTGTGTCAATTCAACTTAGGACCCAAACGCAAACACAACCAGGAATTTAGGAATGGTTAAAGGCAGTTTATTGTAGTTTGAAGAAGTGGAGCTGAAGGCTTGAATGAAATGATGGCTGAGGTGGGCAGGGGATGGCCAAGCAGAGCAGGCAGATTAGCTGAAGGCAGAGCAGCACAAATCTGGAGGCAGAAGACAAGCACAAGGCTGGACGTGGTGGGTCATGGTTGAGGCCGGTGCGGTGAACCTGAGACACACAACAGAGTGTGAACTGATGTCCAAAAGACTGTCAAAAAACTAGAAGTTAGTCTTGATGTCTGTACTGCAGAGAAGACTGAACAATCTGACAGAGTCTGGATGTCTGAGCCAGGGTTTTATACTGCAGTGGCTTGATTGTAGATGTTGTTCATGGATCCATCCTGCCTTGTATCAGCAGTTCAGGCTGCTGGTGGTGTAATGGTGTGGGGGATATTTTCTTGGCACACTTTGGGCCCCTTAGTACCAACTGAGCATGGTTTAAACACCACAGCCTACCTGAGTATTGTTGCTGACCGTGTCCATCCCTTATGACCACAGTGTACCCATCTTCTGATGGCTACTTCCAACAGGATAACGCACCATGTCACAAAGCTCAGATCATCTCAAACTGGTTTCTTGAACATGACAATGAGTTCACTGTACTCCAGATTCACATCATGGATGTGCAGCCGACAAATCTGCAGCAACTGTGTGATGCTATCATGTCAATATGGACCAAAATCTCTGAGGAATGTTTCCAGCTCCTTGTTGAATCTGTGACACCAAGAATTAAGGCAGTTCTGAAGGCCAAAGGGGTCCAACCTGGTACTAGCAAGGTGCACCTAATAAAGTGGACACTGAGTGTATATTGGTTGTTCAAGGGCACCTCAGCAGGGTTCAGGAAGTGAACTGGCACCTCTTCAGCTACCAGCGGGTGGACTTGAACCTGCCACCCTCTGAAACCCAACCCAAGTCCCTATGGCTGAGCTACTGGTGTGTCTGGAAGCTCCCACTGTGTTAACAACTCACAGGTTAATAGAGACAACTCTAAATGAGCATGCGCAGAGGCTTAGGAGCCTTTGTATGAAGCTGTCACCCATCCATGTACCTCAGCTGCTCCTGACTGCAGCAGAGATGTTGTCAACTATAAAGCCCACTGCAGTTTTGTTTGTGTCTTCAGGCATCAACTAATGAATCATATCCTAATTATCTGTATCTGGAGAGAGTTTACAGCAGCCTCCAAATCCCCAGCCAGGAGTCTGGGAGTTCAGTGTGTGATGATTTATGACGCGACAGCGCCCTCCAGTGGAGACATAGACTAAATGACAGGTTTGAGATGACCAACTCTGAGTTATAAACTATCAGTGACACTAATAACGATAAAAGTACATTAGGTAAACAATAGTATTCTTAATTGTGTAAGTTGATATTGTGTAGCCCACAGAAAGAAATGCAACCTGGGTGAAGCCAGCTAAAAGTTTGCATGAAGGGGATGTCACAGATTTTTCTTTCAAAATAAAATGAAGTAAACACCCCATATGAACAGTGTAACATTTTTAAACTCATAGAATATTACTATAAATCACTATAAATCCTTCCCAGTTGCTTTCTTACATGTTTTTGTACTGCAAGTTTTGAGAAATGTTATCTTTAAATATGCAAATGAGGAATTATCTTATTAAAAATATACATTTTGCATAAATCTCCAGAACAGAAATCTGAGCTATCTGATAATTAACCCCTACATTTTGGACATTTTCTTTCCTCTAGTCCAAAAAGAGACATGTTATCAAGGCAAAATAGACAAAACTGACCAGTGTCTCCCCTTAAATAGGTAATAAATGGTTGAAAATGCAAGAAAATTATTTTTTATTATAATTTAACACAGAATAATAATCTTGTTTGTGCTTTTATACCCAGGTAGCCAATTTGTCCTGAACTTGGCATACTGGAAGAAATAAGTCGGGTCACATCTGGTTGCCAGACTTGGCTGAGATTTGGGATGAATCAGGCATCAGAAACGGGCTGAATACACTGACCAGATTCCAGCTTCAGGTTCTGCCATTGCTGGGCCATGGACCATGACCTGGCCCAGCCTTAGCCCAAACTGGCCACGTCCGGTTGCCAGACTTGGCTGAGACTTTGCGAAGGATGAATGATGCCCAGAAACAGGCCAAATCAACACATTCTCACTCCGACCTTGTCACATATTGACGTGTGGTGATAGACTTTCCATGTCACATACAACGTGCAAGGTACCCTGGGTGCGTTGGTTGTTGACGTACGGGGACACCGTGTCAAGTTCTGCCTGTTACATGCATTGTCTTCTTTCAAAATACACTTCTGTTTTCACAGGAAATTTACCGTTTACATACAGTCTCTTTCAAAATAAATGCGCTAAGTCACTACAACAAGACAAGTTGACTTTTTTTCCCCCTTCAACAACAAAAACACATGGTTAGGTTTAGGAAAAAAGAACAGGCTGACTTTAGAATCGTACAGGTAACAAACACCACTCTCCTGGGTGAAAGTCGGTGTTTACTGGACCCATCCACCACCCCTCCTGCTTGCCGGGCTTTCACCACCTTTAATAATACACCCTTGTCCCGCTGCGTTTCCCCCCTGATGTGGATGGGTGCCAACAGCAACCGGCTGCGTATCATGCCGATGTGATTACCCAAACACCGGATTTCGACAACTTCAGAGAGAGACCAGGTTCGCCAAATGCACTGGTCAGATTCCAGCTGCTGGTACTGCCATCACTCAGCTGTTATCAAAAATGACCTGGCCCACCCTCAGCCCAAACTTGGCATGCAGTAAGAAATAAGGCGGGCTCCGTCCGGTTGCTGAACTTGGCTGAGATTTGGATGAATGATGCCCCAGAAACAGGCCAAATACACTGGCCAAATTCCGGCTGCATGTAGTGATGGCCAAATGAAGCCTCGTGAACCACTTTCTTTATTTTCTGACCCCACCAGATGGCACTCTTGGTTTAAAGATAAAGGCTGAAGGACTGGCAATGAAATGTGTTGAACAGACAGCGCCATCTGGTGGCTTCAGAAAAAAAGACAGTGGTTCATGAGGCCTCATTTGGCCATCACTAGCTGCAGGTACTGCCATCGCTGCGTTGGCCTTAGCCCAAACTTGACATAAGTTGGGCCGCATCCAGTTGTCAGACTTGGTAGAGACTTGGCTGAGACTTGGGATGAATGACGCCCCAGAATCGGGCCAATACACTGACCAGTTTCTGGCTGCCGGTACTGGCATTGCATGACCGTTATCAAAAATGACCTGGCCTGGCCTCAGCCCAAACTTGGCATGCTGGAAGAAATAAGTCGGGCCACTTCTAGTCGCCGGACTTTGCTGAGACTCGGGATGAATCATGCCCCAGAATCGGGTTAAATAAACTGTCTGGTTTCTGGCTGCTGATGGTGCCATCACTGGGGTGGTTTAATAAACATGTTTTATTTTGAAAGTTGTGAAAGGAAGTCCTTCATCACTTGGGGTTAGCTTTATGAACCTGGGATATAAAACATTTAATCACTCCACTATTAGGGAAAATCATCAGCTCTGTTGCAGAGGGTTTTATAAAAAGGTGCAAAACACCCAGAAGAAGGTATCCTCTATACCTTTAATGTGTAAAACTACATGTCCATGTGAGCTTATGGACTAAATAGATTTCAAAGGAAATAAATTAATAAATATAAAACATCAATTAACACTACTCCGTGAAAGGCAGCGTTAAATGCTCCAGGGTTACCCTTCTTATTATGTGCCTATTAGCCTACATCCCTGTACTAGGGCAATAGTCTGCTCCCTGGTGACTGGTTGAGACTGAGTGGGCGAGACAAGAGAGAAAGGGAAGGAGAGGGAGGGAGGGAGATCCTGTTGCCCATAAACCGCACCGTTACAGGCACTAAAGCTTCCTTCCATCATCTCTACTGGAGGAGAACTGAGCATCACTCCACTTTGCCAGCCCGCCGCTGCTCGACTCGGGTCCTCGGAGCATCCACAGGCAACAAGACTGTTTTATCTGCTTCCCACTGCTCATCCAACACACACACACACACACAGAGACACACACACACACACTGCAGCACTCTGTCTTCTCGGCTTGGCTTCGGTTCTGACGCGGGCTGAACACGGAGAGAAGAAGAAGACTCAAGTCCACTCCTGCTGCAGAACTCCCTCCGCGCACGTTTCCAAGATGAGCGAGGTGAGTGCGCGCGCGATGCAAGGCATTAAAATCACGATGATCGGGGTGTTTGAGATCGAGTTTGGTGCAGGCTACAAGTGCTGCAGTCGGGGGGGGGGGGGGGGGGGGGGGGGGGGGTCATTTTTCTCTCCATCATATCAAACCTCTGTGTCCACATCGTGCACCTGTATGGAATTAACCGTGTCATTTCACACCGGCAAGCATGCGCACGCAACCTGCTGTTATTTCTGCGCTCGCTCACTCATTCATTCACTCCACACCGTCATCTTTGGCCCCATTAAAAAAAAAAAAAAAAAACCGCAACCAAGGTGCGGTTAAGAACAAAATGTTTTTAGCGCAGCAGCAGCGCTCTCCACTTGCGCTTGGCTTTGGTCCCAAGTCTGCGAGAAACACCGCAATGAGAGGCGAGCAGCAGCAGCAGCAGCAGCAGTGACACCAGCTCACATCGCCAGTGGGCACTATGAACATCTGGTGGTGATGGAGCATGAGGGTTTCCCCAAAGTAGGGTCCGGGGACCCGCGGGGGGGGGCTTGTGGGGGCTCCAGAGGGTCCACAAATTGGGATTTTTTTGCATTTCTTACATTTAAAATCAGCACAAAATACCTACATGACACATAAGACATAAGAAACTCCTTTCATGGGGCAGCAACATGAATCATTTGGTGATGCTTTATGGTTTGTCAGCATCCAGGGAAAATTCTAAGACCCCCATCTTCCCTGCTGAGTCTTTAAAAGAAAGCTTACTTTGCATATAAAGTACTTTATTTGCTGCAGAACCGTTGCACAGATCCCTCCAAACGGGCTACATATGCATCATTTCTGTCCTTGCATAATAAAGTAGCTTTTTAATGATGGATACGGGGCTCGGAGCTGCAGGCGTCAGGGCTAATGGAGGAAGACTTGGGGAGTCATTTTAATGTATAATAAGAGTAGGCTGTAGCGGTATTTATGGACACCCAACTGGCTGTTGGTAATGCTGTAATGATGTGTGGCTGCAGCAAAGAAAAATACATGCTTTTTGTTCTTTACAGTGGAGAGAACAGTCTATAGATGTGTGAAAATGTGGCTTGAATGTAGTTGAGTTGTCTGCTAAAGCTCTGAGATCCAGGTTTGTATGGTGACCCATTGATAAAGAAAGGAATGATGTATAACTGCTGCAACAACTTGTGCAAAATGTGCTTGATATTAATGTGAATAAGGTGGAATCACTGTATTTATACGTTATATAATCTACTAACTCGGTGTCTTGTTGCGGCGATGGCCACTCAAATGATCAATTCCACGTTGATAAAGCCAACGTCCCCGTGGAGTGATTATTTTCACCCCTCTGTCACAGAAGTAGAGCATTGCTCCGGTGGGACCCTTCATTCCGTGCATGTGCCGTATTACTACAGTCCTTGTTATTCTCTCCTCAGCCCCGCACAGACGGGAAGCGTCAGTGTCTTGATACGTAGCAGATGATGCCACTGTTGCACATGGGAGGTTTGAAATGTAAACACAGATTGATAGAACATCTGCTGGTCACTTCTGCAGTCCAATGATAACTAGAGATCGCTGCGTTTCAGGGGCCTGGAAATGGCTTGAGCTGAACATGAGAGCTATGGTTGTTTGACAGACCGCTTAATGCCTTCAGGTTGGAGGAAGTGCATTTATAGATGGAGGTACAGTGTCAGGTACAATTTGGAGAATCTTGTTGTGGTAGTTCCCACATTATAATGTCCTTTAATTTAAGGAATTCATAGCAGCTAAGCATAAACTTAAAGCCACTGAGGGGCTGCATAGACAGGCTTCTTACCAATTGACGCACTCACCTGACCTACTTCATCTTCTTCTTTGATGCATAATTTATTTATCACCCTTGTAGTTTTCTATTAAGTGCAAGCATTCATGGTACTGTGTCCATAAACCCTTCAAAAAGGTACAAATTTCACCATTACATTGAGCACCACACACCTGTCTTGACGTGGCCCGACATTTCGGTCAAAGAACTACGTGTGCTCCCCTGTCTAGCAATACCTAACCCTCAGTGAATGGTTCCTGCCTTTATTGACAGATGCCCAAGGCAATACAGTGGCCCCTACAGGACAAATTAGCAAGCTACGCACATTTTACACCATGGATGGCTCCTATAGAATTCTTTATGTTTGATCTAACGTGATTAGCCGGTGGACAAAAAATGAATGAACAGTTATTTTGTAGGGGTGTAACATCGATCTAGATCGGCATATCGATTCAATAATAAACGATCCAATATCATAGATGCAAAAAAAAAAAAGTAAACATATTGACTTTTTTAAGGTATGCCTTTATTTTGACGTCTGTCACCATTTCCATCCAAGAAAAAAGACAGTCAAGAAAGCAGCCAAGAAAAAGACAAAGATGATATTTAGTGATATCGTCTCGTATTGATCGCAGGCCCCTGAATTGAATCAAATCAAAATTGTAGTAATGGCAGACTTTGTGATATCAGCAAATACCGTATTGTTCTCCAAAGAATCGATATAGTATTGTATTGTCATGAAACTTGTGATTTACCTCCCTACTTTTCTGACAATCAAATAATCGAGTAAGTCATTTTTTCAAGCAAAAATCTCTGGTTGCAGAGGATTTGCTATTTTTTCTTTGTCTTATGTGATAGCAACTCAATTATTTGATTTTTTTGAGGCAATCTATCATTTAAAAAAGCTATTATAAGGCATTGACTTGGGCTTTAAGAAGCTTTGACAGACATTTCCCTCCATTTTCGGGTAGTTTATAGATGAAACCCAGCTAACACTGAGATGCTGAATGACCATGACATGAATGTTAAATCAAGACGTCCCATTATGGGTAAAAAAAATAGTTTCAAAGTGAAAGCTGTGCGGATGTCTGGAATGTTACCTCGCCATCAGCTAGACGTCCTTCCTGGGTGTCCTAGCAAAGTCGAAATATGACGTTAACACTAACAAATGCGCCAACGTTGACTCACATGGGAGACAAATGTCTGTTTTAAGGGTGAAAGTCCTGTGCTGGATGCATTCATTAACCACAACTTCCCATTAACGTGGACTTTGTCGCTCTTTATACTGTGTAGAGCTGGACAATATATCAATATTATATTGATAACAACCACTAACTTTCACTTGGAAGACCGATGTTTGCTTCTGAGAAGATTATAAAGCAAAACCCTGTTATGTTTACCTAAACCCAACTACGTGCTTTTGTTGCCTAAACTTAATCACCTGTGTGTGTTGGCTAAACTCAACCATGTACGTTCAACCCGGTCTCACTCCCCATTTGTCGGCAGTGATGTGGTGTCAGACACTAACGAAAAAAGGCATCCTTTAACGTCAGCATGATACACGGCCGGTCGCTATTATAGTTTAATGGCGCTCAGTGGCATCAGAAGGAAACGTGGCAAGACAAGAATGAAAGTTAAGGCGGCAAAGTCCAAGTAGGGTGGGCGGAAGGGGTTATGGAAGGGTCCAACAAACACCAGCTTTCACTTGGGAGAGCGGTGTTCACGTCCCTTAAGATTTTAAGGCCAACTCTGTTTTTTTTTTTGCCTAAATCCGACCACATGCTTTTGTTGTTGGAAAAAAAAAACAACGTCAATTTGCGTCATTGTAACAAGCTGAAATTGACATGGCACCCTAGAATGTCCCCAGCCAACGCACCCAGGGTACTTTGCATGCCATATCTGGACCTGGAAAGTCCATGACCAAACGTCGAAATGTGACGAGGTCGGATAAATTGTGTTGCCTTATAACCGGGTTACTGTTTTGGTCATCCGACATTTTTGGCCAGGGACAAAACGTCACTGTCTGACCAATGTTTGCTAGAAACGATTGATGATGTAATCGAGAAACAAGAAAATCTGATTTTCAAAATGGCATAAAAATCTAGTTTTATGTTATCTGATTACTTAAATGTACTTATAACGTCTTTCATCCATTTTCTGTTCCCTTCCTTCAAGTAAAAACGGTCATTTCAAAAAGATAAAAACATCATCCCTCTCCGTTCATGTTCGGCCTTAAACATTAAATTTTTCATAACCATCTAAATGCAGCGCTGTTGCTGTACAACAGCTCGGGAGTCCATACAGCGCACACACATCTCTGGCAGCCCTGCGTGCCATCCTACTTCTATAGCACGCCATTTGGATGGATACAAGTTGAACCCCTGACCCTGTGCATTAGACTGCAGCCATGCCACAGTCCCAGTGAATGGAGCATTAAGTGGAAAGCAAAAAGCCTTTCTTGCTTTTCATTTCAATTTTAAACCTACTCCCCTCGACACTGGATAAAACAAACGTGTACAAATTTACGTAAGAGACACATATGTCCACTTTGAGTCCACGCAGGGAGCAAACAGAACGTGATGAACTCGCACATGACAATTTGCCGAGCTTAAGTGTTCAACAATCAGTGATAGCATTCAGTAACTTATTACTACAAGAACATCCCACAGATAATCTTAATGTGCACTTCCTCTTGTTTTAATTTACAGATGAAGATGAGGGTGCGTGTCATAACTCCACAGTGAATTCAGCCTATCTGCGAGCTACACACAGCCTCATTGAAGTAATGGCGATGAGCTATCGCACTGCACCTTCCCACTGCTTTGACAGACTGTCTCCTCCAGCTGAAATCTTGTCACCCACTGCCTCATTTCCTCCTCTTTCTTTTCACGAGCTTCTATTCATCTCCCCCAACCCCCCCCCACCCTCCTCCACCTCTTTGCTTTTTTTCCTCCCTCTCAAGCCTTGACTGTATTCTCCTTAGCAACAGCGAGTGAGGACTCATGCAGGGTATTAACACTTGCATGCGCACATCCGGGAGCTAACATCTGCACAGCATGAGGCGCGGAGAAAGTCAAAAAAAACAGAGGAAGGTAGGGGAAATAAGGAAGAGGGAAAGCGGGTCGACACTTTTAATTTGCAGGAATATGAATGGAATATGGAGTGAAATGAGTTTGGGGGTGTTACGTAATACATGTTTGGCAGTGGTTCCACTTTTGACAGCTGTTTGGTGGATTTTCCTTTTATCCGCGCTCGCTCTCAAAAGCAGGACGGTATTAGAAGGAAAAATAAGAAGTCGGTTTAATACTTTTAAAATAAGGCCGGTAATCCAAAAGGTGCCTTCATGTGCGGCACACACACACATACACACACGCAAAGTAAGAGAAAGGTAGCTTTCTCATTATGCTGGTAATTATCACTTAGCAGGCTTACCCCTCACAAAAAGCCACCCTATTGCTAGCAAGCTGGCAGGGGATAATTACCAGGGTCTGATGTGGCTCCGAGGCCAATCTGAAGCTAGTGAAGTAAAACCGAGAGAGCGCCAATGCTTGTTTCTCTTTGTCAATCTGCCTCTCTCCATCTGTCAGTCCCCTTCTCCCACTTTCTCCCCCCCCCCCCTTCCTTCCCACCCCCATCTTCCCCTCAAACTGAGATTGTACAGCATCTGGCATGTCTGGAAATCACTGGCTTTCCCCTTACTCCTTCATGGAGGTATAATCCTTTTATTTCTGTCTATAAATACATTTCTGCTGAGCTTTTAGAGGCTTTCTGCTGCCCCCCCCTCTTTGACAGCAAGTGCAGCACTAAGCTCTGTGTGTGTATGGCTTAAGAAATGTACTGTATGTGTGTTTAAGAAGACACCGTTGAGGGTTGAGTGGAGACAAGCACAAGCTGAGAAAAGGGACCAGGAAAGGAGGTGTGTTTTTTTTCTATTAAAAGGAAATATGTGCTGTCAGTCCCTGGGTTGTTGCAGCTGCTTTTTAGCCACTGCTTTTTTTTTTTTCCTTATCCCATCATCACCACATTTGTCCGCCCTCCTTTCATCTGCTACCCAATCACCTTCTTCCATTTCCCAAGTGGGGTGAAGCTGTGAGTGTTTATCCGATATCAGGCGCTGAAATGTGAATAGATGAATGTTTGACGAGTGGGATTCGTGCTTTGAATATCAATTGCAAATTACTTTGAAGATGTCGAAGCCACCACTGAGTTTTTTTTCCCTTCTTACCAGCAGCACTTACTCCTCTGAACAAGCACATGGTGGTTCAGTGTTTTTTAATTTAAAAAAATACGTAGAAGCAGTCATCCATTCTCTGTAAACTAGTATCTTGGATTTATACTTCTTTTTAGATTATTTCATGAATTGTTTCGTCTACAAAAAATAGTGAGAAAATTCCTGTCACAAGTTCATAAAGCCAAAGGAGACGTCTTAAAATAGCTTCTCGCCAAATAGTCCAAACACCAAAACATGATTTAACTGCAATCACATAAAAAACAGCAAATTCTCACATTTGAGTAGCCAAGCTGGAACCCTTCAACGTGTGGCATAAACACACATTTGTGGGCTGACCTGATAGTGTGGCCATGGTTCCCTCGACAAAAAGCCAATGGGATTTTTCCATTGGATTTTGTATTACTGCGGAAAATAAGCTCTGCAGCACATAAAAGTTTATGATACTGCATGTACATGACGATAATCTTTACAAATTAACACCAGGTTTCTGATTTTTGAGGCTGAAATTCATTCACCAGAAGTAAAAAGCTAATGTTGGGCCATAAACGAGCTACACTACTAACGAAGCCACCACAACAAGGCTGGAGAGCCACGTTTTGGCATGATGACTTTATGTAGTCTAATTTAGCACCTTGTTAGCAACCTTAGCAAGTCTTTTGTAAGTCACGTAAAGGCTGCAAAATTCACAAGTGGGGTATTTCCATATGTATTTTATGTCGTAAAACAAAACACGAAAGTCTCTTAAGCTTGTGCTAACCGCAGACCTCAATTCAGCCAGAAACCCGCTACAAAAAACCCATTGACTTCAAGATGAACCAGGAGTGCACAAATGCGAACTCATTTCCGAGTTGTCAATTCCAGCACCACTCTATTAAGCAACGCTGACAGTTGCAATTGGTCTTTGGCCCTTGGTAAGCCCCGCCCCTTTTAGCTCTGTGCTCCAATAACAGCTGAGCGAGCTTGGAACTTGGCAGAACCTCGGTCAACTTTCCCCTTTACTGTTAGACTTTGATATGCTACATGCTACGTTTGTCTATGTTGAGAAGAAAACCATATTTTGAAGATGTTTAAAAGATGTGGCTGGGGACTGTCACAATCTTGAGACACTTTCAGACACGTATATAGTCGCATCAAAGGTCAAGTGTGAAGGATTTAAGGGCAGAAAAGGAATATAGTATCTTAAGTATGTTTTCAGTTGTGCATAATCACCTAGAATAAGAATCTTGTCATTTTGTTACCTTAAAATGAGCCATTTTTGATTATATATGAAGTGGGTCCCACGATGGACAAAATATACACTGGCTCCAGAGAGGACCATAGTCCTCCTACACTTGGCACAGGGTAGAAGTTTCAGTTCTGCGACCTCACCACTAGATGCCGCTTAATCCTACATACTGGACCTTTAAGTTAGCTAATGTTAGCAAAACGCAAGCTAACTAGCTAGCTATTGTATAGCTACATGTAGAGGTGTTAAACTGTTGTCACGTCACCAGATTTGCTTCCTCCTTATTTCTGTGGTGATGTTTAAGAGATTTGCAGAAGGTTGGGTTCTGACATCTTCTATCATTAGCCAGATCAAGGCTAACGTTCCTTTCTTTAATTTATCTCTATAAAGGCTATGTACCGCCCCAAAGTAACTTTTGGTCTTATTTATTTGAATATACATGATGTCTAGCATCCCATTGTGAATATATCTTTCCATGGCATATTGTAGTCCTCGCTGTTGACTTCTTGAACAATACGTTCTCACTCTGACTTCGTCACATATCGATGTTTGGTCATGGACTTTCCACGTCCAGATACGACGTGAAAGGTACCCTGGGTGCGTTGGTTGTTGATGTTCAGGGACACCGTGTCAAGTTCTGTCTGTTACATGCATTGTCTTCTTTCAAAATAAATGCAGAAGCCTTAACTTTTGCTCTTGTCCTGCCACATTTCCCACTGACACCACCGGCCACCGTAGAACTAGAATGGTGACAGGCCTTTTTTGTTGATGTCTGACGCAGAAAGTCCCTGCCAAAGCACTTTATCTTGCCGACTTCTGAGTGAGACCTGAATGGCTCAAATGAAATGAACGAATGAAATTTTGTATATTCATGATCCCCAGAGGATGAATCATCATGAGTTTGGTAATCTACCAGCAGGCCCAAGTTTTCACGTATCTAGTGTAATGTTTCAATGTGTGAGATGGAGTGGCACCAATTTCTTTTACAGGTATTCATGTTTCCCAGAGGATCCATCCTAATTACAATGGTGACCCCAGACGTTTCCTCTAGTGGCACCATGAATTTAACATCTTTGATTCAACTTTTTCAAGAACTATAGTGGATGAACTGTTGGGAAAAAGCAGGAACTGGTTTTAATTATTAATAGTATATTCTCTGGCCAAAGTGATTGTATCATTTACTGCATTTAAAAATGTGCCCTTTTGTGAACATTTGTTCACCTACAATGAAAACTGATTTTACTATCTCTAGTAAAACAGACTATATACTATAGGATCTATAGATTCTGTTTGCCCTGTCTTGATGCTCTGTAATTATTCCCTATACGAAGCCTCCTCACACACAGCTCCAACCATTCCCCGTCTACCCTCAGGAATCAGAACTATTTCTGCATCGCTCTCACCGCGCAGACCCACACCCACTGACTTATATAAAGCCATTAACTGGCATTGTGCTATTTATAGTGGGCAGGTACCGTGTGTTTCAGCATGAGGAGATTGTTACGGCTCGAGAACAGAAGCTGAGGGGAGCCGAGCTGCAGAATTCAACAGACGGGGGAGCAGGCTCCGCTTTTAAAAATAAAAGTGGTCAAAGAGTCAAAATGACACATGGATGTGTCAATGCGATGAATAAATGCAGCGAAACCAAGACTTTTTTGGAGTAGTTTTCGTTAACCTGCCGTTATGCTGATCACATTCACTTTGTACTCGGATGCAGATGTTGATATTGAGGGACAGAGAGGCAGATTATAAATATGTAAGTGGACCTACAGAAAAGGTTAAGCTCTAAAAATGGAGGTCGTCTAGCTTTGGAGCCAAAAGCAGATTTAATAATACAATGCACCCATGATAAGAACATAATCTTATCATCATTATCATTATGGCCCTGTTCTTTATGTCGGACTGGATCTTATATGGCGCTCATTCTAATTACATTAGAGGCTAAAGTTCATTAAAACCTATAACCCATCAGAGTCTGTAAATGAGCTCTAAAAGCCGCAGTGAATGAACAACTCCTGGCTGCATGGAGCATCCAGAGAGCTTAACAGCTTGGTCCACTTAATGTACAGTAAGAGCAGCTTTGAGCAGATGTTCATCCTGTACAGTAGCACACACTCAGCATTACCGAAGCACATCTGGCTGCTTGGCCGAACACAGGCCGCTAGCTGAGTGTCCTCAGAGGAGGCGGAGGAGGACAGCGAGGGGGAATACAGCGTAGATGAGATGGAAACAACAACTGGGTGGGTGTAAAATTGAAGGGTAGAGTGCAGAAGAGGACAGAAGAGGAGATGAAAAGCGAGAAGTGAGTGAGTCCGCCCAGACTAAAAAATGTAAGCACTCGTGGAAACTATAAGGTGGATAAAAACAGCCCCCGGAATGGCATACGTTATGTAAGAGAGGAGGAAAAAAGAGGATATAAGAGATGGATAGGTGTAGATAAAGAAATCCCCAGCCAGAGCCTGCTGCCTTTTTCTTGAAAAAGTCGCCTCCTACGAATGATGCATCCTCCCTCTGGACCAATCAGTAATGAATCCACTGCGTCACCTTATTTTGACACGTAATTATTACATCCCCGCTGGGCTAGTTAGCACTTTTGTGGTACCCATTTTTCTTTTAGGCCAGTTTCCCCAAGACAACGTTTTAATTTCATCATTATGTGGAGATGGAAATATTGTTTTCTCATGCATGGGGCTGAACTATCTCATAATCTCTTTATTGTCCCGTTGATGTTGCATTAGAGTCTCTTATGATCATCATGGAGGCATTCCTGTTAGCAATTAAAAACTTCATAATGATTGACTAAAGTAATGTTGGAACAATTAGTCAACTGGCTGGCTTGATTAGACTTAAAGTCAAAGCGATATTTGATTTCTCCTTATTTTTTCTGATCTATAATGATCCTAAAGAAAAATGGAATTATATGTAAAATAGTTAAGAATATAAAACTGCTGCTGAACCTATTTGTAGAATCTGAGGGTGCTTTCGCACCTGCTCTGTTTGGTTCAGCTCAGTCAAACTCAAGTTTGTTTGCCCCCTAAGTCAGTTTGTTTGGGCAGGTGTGAACACAGCAGTCACACTCGGGTGCACACCACAACAACCATACCGAGACCTTTTTGAAGAGGTGATCTCAGTCCGGTTACAAGTGAACTCTGGTGCGGTTCGTTTGTGGTGAGAATGTTCCGACCTCGATCTGTACCAACTGCAGTCACATTACATATTCAACCCACATAGCTGTCCCTCCATTGTGACATTAGAAAGTGTCACATTTATCTTGCAAGTGTACTCTTCTTCAACGTTTTGTTTACTTCCTGGATTTTCCTACATGGAAATTCTGACCAATCAAGAGCAGCTTTCTCACACAAGACATTTGATCTGGTCCGCTTGTAAATGCTGCCGTGAGAACTCAAACCAACTCTAGGCAATTATGCAGCTTTGTAACAAAATTAGTCCCTGATTCAGACCAAAGCAAGACAACTCTAGGTCTGACAGCACCCTTAGATTCAAACCTCTGTGTTGGTGTTTGTCATGGCAGCAGCTGACTGACATCTGAGAGACAACACAGCTCGGGGACACACTGTGAACTTCTGTAGTCCGCTACTGACTGGAGCAATGTAATGTAATGTCATTACTGTAGAGACTATGAATGTTGATACAAGGCACGTTCTTCTATTTTAACAAGCCCAGAAAGTATTGGCTATCATCCATTAATGATTTAAGCCATGTTAGTTTACAGCATCCAGCATCTAGACCAAGCCCTCTGGAAGAGCACCGGGCACTGAAGCCAATATAACATCGTGGCCAAGTGTAGATTTACAACTTCTGGGTATGTCTCGTGATGCCATTGGGCCCAGAGCAACTTTTGCCCATAGATTTCCATTGTGAAAGAGACGTCGGTAAATTAGTGGACACATTTTTTTCAGCATCACAACCTCCACAAAATGTCTTGTTTCACTATCAGGATTTGATCCATTCAAATCATCCATTCAGCCATTCAGTCAGATAACATATTGAAAGTCTAGAAGGGCCACGTGATTAAATCATTTTTACCCTCAAGTTCAGGTTAGCAGAGGGCTAAACTGAAAGTTGGCCACTTGGCCGCCAGAAGTTAGCCGGCCTCACAATGCTGAGGATTGAGGTCATTTTTATACTGCGGACATCATACTGTTTTGGCAACACATTCTCACTCCGACCTCGTCACATATCGTTTGGTCATGGACTTTCCACGTCCAGATATGACGTAAAAGGGTGCGTTGGTTGTTGACGCTCTGGGATGCCGTGTCAAGTTCTGCCTGTGACACACATTGTCTTCTTTCAAAATACACTTCTGTTTTTCACAGGAAATTTAGCGTATACATACAGTCTCTTTCTTGGGTTTAGGAAAACTAGATGCCGACTGGGTTGGTTTTGGCTTCATGTGCCACTGAGCAACTTTCATAGCAACGAACAGGGGCCTGCCACCAACGCAGTCACTGGCTTTACCCATTTATAAGTTGTTTCCCAGTCGTTGTTGTAGCTGCATTCCCTTTTCTTTGTAGTAGTTTCCATCATATTCTGCCTAAATCGGCATAGCTTGTGACTTTGTGGCGACCCCACAATTTAAGCCGTTGGGCATAGTGTATACAACGGTGACAGATTCACCTGCACTTGACCCACGTGTGCGCTGACATCAAACACATCCCCGTGACAGCCTCCTCTTCTCTCTTCACAGCCACTGGATAAAAGCCAGATATCAGAGAAGCGTTTGGCTCTAGTTTTCAGAAGTCAAACCACTGCAGTACAATCAAAATGCGGGACGTCGTCTCAATATGTCAAACGTGGGATGAGGATAAAAATGCTGTGCAGTCCCACATAAGGCGGGACAGCTGGTCACCCAGTTCCATACAGAAACCTCCAGTGGGGCAAAGCATGAATCTGTTATCTTTAGATTAAGATGTAGACACAACAAAAGTGATCTTTTGAAAGTACAATATATTGAGTATAAAAAAAAACAAAAATATAAGCACTTCAAAACTGTAATTTTTAATTTCAAACTGTAATTTAAAGCACAAAGAGTTACAAGTTCTTGTACTGAAGCAGTAAATGCACTTTTTATAATAAAAAACAAGACTTATTTGTCATGTTTCTACAGAGATTAAATGTACCTGGATTTTTTTTTATCAACAAACCAAAGAAATGCAATTGTAATTTAAGGTAACAAGATAATTAACAGCTACTAATTCCTGTATTTCGCATAATCGGTAGAACGTCAGATGTCACATGCACTCAAGAATGAACAAATTGCTTTACGTGACATTTTTTCAATGCCTTCTGAGTGTCATTGTCCAGTTCATGCACACTCAGTTTTGCTTTCACAAAGAGGGAGACTTTAGCAAGGCCAATTGTGACCTCAGCACTCTGTACGTTACACCGTAATTGGGTCACATGGTATTCCATCCATTTTCATACCCTTATCTGGGGCCAGGTCATCCGGATGTCCTTCTCCCCAACAACGCTTTCCAGCTCCTCCTGGGGGACCCCAAGGCATTCCCAGGCCAGATGAGATATGTAATACCTCCAGCGTGTTCTGGGTCTGCCCCAAGGCCTCCTAAGGGTGGGACGTGCCCAGAACACCTCTAACAGGAGGCATCCTCATGGGATGCCCGAACCACCTCAACTGACCCCTTTCGACTCAAGCGAGTAGCGGCTCTACTCCGAGCTCCCTTTGGCTGCCTGAGCTCCTCACCCTATCTCAAGGGGTGAGCCCAGACACCCCATGGAGGAAACCACAATCTCGTTCTTTCGGTCACTTCTTTCGGTTCTTTCTAACTGAGCTCCCTCTTCACCACAGCGCACCGGCGCAGCGCCCACATCACTGAAGACGCTGCACCAAACCGCCAATCCATCTCATGCTCCATTCTACTCTCACTCGTGAACAAGACTCAACAAGGCAAGGCAATATCTCACTCTCAACTCAGGGGGCAATCCACCGGCTTTCGGAAGAGAATCACGGCCTCAGATTTCACATGGTATTCTGTAAGTAAAAACTTGCAGTCGGGCGGTAATGTTACGATCTTGGCAATACCATGAATTGGTTATCCTAAGTTTAGGTTGTAGTCACCATACAATGGAGAAATTCTGAGAGAGCAATAGGCCTATTTGTAGGATAACAGTTAATAAAACAAATATAAGCACTGTATATTGCTATGTTAAGCTGTAGCTCTAAGCACAAAGACTTATAAGCTCTTGTCCTGAAGAACTAAACACATGTTTGCTTATTTGCTGAAGGGATTATCACAGTTTTCAATGACATAGAGGTCTTGTTCCTACAGAGGGTAAATGTAGGGGAGCATGGGGAACCTCCTAACATGGGGCTAATTGTAACACAGACTTTAGGTGGTTACAAAGGGTCGATCCTTTCGTGCTTCTGGCCAGTTGACCTCACTACACCTAAACAGAAACCCATGAAATTCCACAGAGATTGGACGTGTTTTCAGCCAACATAAGTAAATTTCTATACCATACTTTGTTTTTGGTTTTTCAATTACTGAGCTGTCTGTGTAAGTCACTGGATCCAACCATATATGATCTTAACAACTGACTTGTTGCCTAAAACGTAGCCCCATTTTGAACTATGTAACCGACTCCCAGCAACTGCTAGCTAGGCTTGATAAAAATTTCCACACAGCGGGTTTAGTTGTGACATGGTGTTTCACCTAAAGCACATTTTCTCTATTTTTGCACTTCAATCTTATGTTCAGTTTGGACTAATGTCCTTGTCTAGACTTGTCAATATTCATACATTCATTACTCATATTTGAACATGTGGATCTAGGTTACCCAATCTACCTACATCTATCGGCCCAACCATTGAATATGGATGACAGACTAACAGATGGATGGATGGATGGATGGATACCTGTCCTTCCCCTGATGTAGATGGGGAAATAGTAGGGGGATGTACAGATGTTTGGATATCTATCATAGATAGATCCATAAACAGTATCAACCTATAGTATATAGATCAAATTATATTAAATGAATTATGTTAAACAGACTTTTCCAGCAAGTGTTACAGCTAACCCTTTGCATGTTACATTTAACCCTACCCATGGGGTACGTTAAGCTCTAGAAAACAACAACAACAACAACAACAACAACAACAACAACAACAACAACAACAACAACAACAGCAGTTTATTTGTAGCAAAACATAATTGATCTTAAACAGTTTTAATAACATTTAGCCAAAAAAAGCTGAATAAATGTACCGTAATTTAAGCTAACGACAAAACTGACAGCTGCTTATTCAGGTATTTTTACCAAAGTTTGATACAATACGATAAAGAATAGTAAAGGGACAATAAAGAATGAACAAACGTATAAAAGTCTATCGGAAAATCAATAAACGTCTCCATTAGTAAAGTCTTCCTTTACAATAAACTGAATATCTTTGAGTTAATTGGCGGAATATGTACATTTTTTACTGTTTTCTGACATTTATAGACCAAACGACTAATTAGTTATTTGGGAATATGTCCAACAACTGATAATGATGGTGGAAAAACAAGGATGAACCACAGTCCCTAAAACGGTGACCCTAAATCCCTCCAAAACAGAACATCTCCTCCACTAATAAGTTTGGATTGTACAACAGACAGGAAACAGTGGGCTGGGTTGTGATTTTAATCATCTCTGACAACTGCAAGCAGCTCTCTAGGACCTTATATAACTCATTTAATATTTATTGCGTTTATTCCGTGAAGACTTGGCTTTGAGATCAAGGGGAGGGTGGAAAAGTTCCAGCTTGGAACGGATAAGGAAATGTGACAGAAGTGTGAGGAAAACAGCTCGGAGAGGTGTATTCCCCGAGGGAAAACCTTGTTGTAAATGAAGTGCATCACATTGTGTGAGAGGAAGAGAGAATCGCGGGAGGGGGGTGGTGCGTGTTTCTTGCTTCTGTATATGTGTGTACAGTAGGAGCGTGTGCACGCGTGCGTCCATCTGGACTCCATTTATGCCAGCCGAGTGTTTTCTGAATAGACCGTGTATGTTCCAATCTTTCTCACTGAGCCAGTCTGCGAGCTTTTTTTTTTTTATCACCCTCTTGCTACAATGCATGTCTCTTTCTCTCTATCTTGCCTCCCTCTTCCTCCATATGTGTCTTTCTCTCTCTCTATCACCTTCAGCAGCTCCCCAGGGCAGGCTGTTAAATGCTGCAATCTGTCTCTGTCTTCCATCCTTACCCTCCCCTCCCTCCCTCTCTTTCTCTCAGCCTTTCTCCAAGGCTCGCCGCTCATGAATCACAGCACTAACTACTACATGTAAAAGAGGGAAACCCCTGACTAAAAGCAGAGGGTGGAGGGAGAGCAGGTGATAAGGACATATCTCAAGGGGGGGGGGTTAAAGCTAGCTCGTCATTTGTGATTAAGAAGGAGGAAGTGGAGAGGACAAGAGAGGAAGAAGAAAGGATGGGACAAAGGATGGAAAGATGATACGAGGATTATCATACGAGGATTCCAGGGTCGGAGGTCAATCTTTAACTTCATTTCAGCCAATTTAGACAGCTAATTTCTGACACCATTAGCCCTGGAAACGTCGTCACGAGGAGAAAAGTGCTGATTTAGAAGCAAATAAGGTTGCCCCACTTCACATTAATACAGTTACTTTCTTACGGGAAGCGGCGCTGCACAGTAACATTAATCTTCTGTCGATCACACAGCAGCTTCACTGGAGCAAAAGGGGGTTAAGTGCCCTTCGAAACTAATGCCAGTGGGAGGGGAAAGTGTTTCTGACACGCTATTTTCAAGCAGGATTTCCCAGCAGGTTCAAGAGCGCCAGACTGATGACCTTCCCTGCAGTCAGATGCCAGGTTTCTGTAAACCCAGGGTTTGGGGTTTTTTTTAAAGGGAAGTAAATTGACTGCCACTGTGAATTGACCACCAAGAGAAGGTGCGAGGAAATTAAGGATGGTGGGGACAGGGGAGGCAGCTGCGAGGGAGATGATAAGGGAAGCAGAGATCAGTGGTAAACCAAAATCTGAATATTTAATCTGAAAACAAATCAACCACATGTGATTTTCCACACAGTTATTAGACTCCAGACTTCATGGTGGTGGTGTCAAGAATTATGCTGCATTCACTTGCTTGTTGGATGGTCCCATTTTCTGACTTGCTGTAGGTTGTAATATGGGAACAACATGGATGCTACAAGGATGCATTTTATTTCTTTGCTCAGAGTATTTAAACAACATGTTAATGACAGTTTGAAGCTTTATATTATGAAAAATACATAATCAAAGCTTATGTTACAAGGTTATTTTGTCCCAGGCTTGTTGCTGCAGCATTACGTCCCCTAAAACGACCAAAATACTTCTTTACTTGACAGATGCTAATAAATAACTTTTCAAACTAATCTTGCAACTAACAGTCACAACCTAATACCATATTTCAAATTACATGTGAGCACTGAAAACTGAAAGGGAATATGTGAATTAATGACAACTCTATTACCATCAACATTTATTTACGTTTGCAATGTTTAGGCATAGATGACGTCAACTCTTGAATTTCCCCAGTCAGTAACTCATTTTTCCCTAGGGATTAATACTTTTCTATTGAATTGACACCGGACCCTACGCCGTGGCCTGATGTGCACCTCCCCAGAAATGTAACTACATATTTCGGCGACGCAGAACTCCTGTCTATTTTTGTAAGCTGAAAACATTTCCCTCAGCGGCAACAAAGCTTTTATTTACTTTAGTTTCACAGATAATAAATTGTGAAGACAATAAAGCCCCCACAAAATAGCATTTTAAGTCTTGTGTGTGATTTATCCTGGCTTCTTATAAGCAGAGGAAAACTCTGCTAGCTGCTAGGCTAATTTATACAATGTAAAATGCAATAGGCTTGTGCTAATAACGTTAGCATGTTATATTTGTTTGAAAAACGTGTTTAGTATCAGACAGTTGTTTTGTCAGCGAACCTTGTGAGTTGTAATGGAGCTGAATTTTGTACCGTTACCTTTGTTAAATGTTGCTGTTGTCCCTGGCTTCATATGAGTGGAGGAAAAGTCCGCTAGCCGCTGGGCTAATTTATACAATGTAAAATGCCATAAGTTTGTGCTAATAACATTAGCATGTTGTATTTGTGGGGAAAATGTGTCCAGATAAAGACAAGTGTTTGTCTGTGAATGCTGCGAGTTATAGTGAAGCTGATTTGTGTACTTGTGTTTGAAATTGTCTCTATTAAGCCATGTTTAATGTGTGTTTAATGTGTGTTTTGAATCAACTAAACTTTACAGCACTTCACAGAAAGCTCGCTGCCAACTAGTGTTTTGGAGGTGTAACTGCAGAGTGACACAGACACACCACCAAACAAATGTGAATGCTTGCAAGATCGTAGGCCATGTGTGTAGGCTCTGCATAGAGCTGACGCACAAGTTATAGAGTCGAATTTCTATACGATAAACAAGGTGTAGACTTCCCTCTGTGTCACCGATAATAAGGAAATACAGTGAGTGCTGGACGGAGCAGTGAGTGACAACAACCCCGCCCACATTTAAGAGTACTGCTTGCGGTGGAAACACTAGGGTCTAGGTACCATGTCTGAAGGGTTACTGTTGGTTCCAAAGGTACCATACTGAAAGTGTTTGGTGGAAACGAGGCGTTAGTGTCCCAGAAGAGGAAATTCTTTATGCGGCAAGGAAGCATAAAACACATAAAAAAGTAAATTACAATAAAACTGGGAGACGACTGAGGGTATTTAAGTGCTGGCACAATACACAACACAATATATGGGTCATAAAAGTAAAGAAACACTGCAACAATAGAACAGGAATTCATTACTGCTGAAGTGAAACACCATTTCGTATGATCGCAAAAGTAACGCTCAAGGTTAAGTCAAGGTCACGTCACAATCTCAGCTTGTCTGTCTTGAGTTCAATGTTTCTCTCCTTCTCTTTAACATCTCTCACTTCCTTGGTCTTTTCAATCATCTCACTGTCTTTTCCTGGCACTTCCTGGTCAACTCAGTCTCTCTCTCCTCCTCCAATCCCATCTCGCTGCACCCAGATGCCTGCATGCCCATTTACTCGCCAGTAATTAACACATAATGTTTGCTAGTCACCATCTGCACACGTACAGATACAGTATGTCCAGTACTTTTAATGAAAGTAAGGCCCTTTACGCAGACTAAAGTAAAAAGACTCCAGAAGGGAATTAAAGGGGAAATAAGGAGCTGCTATTAAAAAATGATCCTGACAGCCCTGATAAGTTCAAGCTTTAATTCTAAGCCACAAAATCAGGTTTTAACTATTTGAATTTCCTTCACAGTGTCTCTTAAAAGGAGCTTGTGACTGCACCAATGAAGTGTGTAGATAAACTCAAGGTGCTGTATGATATGTTAGCCGCCACAGAAGGAGAAATAAAGTGTGTTCATGTGACGCCATTTTTCTCCACAGAATTGTCCCAGGCTGTTTAAAGCTTTTTACCAGCTATGACACAGGTTAAAGTGAAGTAAATTAGCCTAAAACCAAAGCTGCTGATGTGCCAGGTAACATTTTATAGGAAAAAAATGAAATCGCAGTTGCAGTTTTGGTTAGAGAACTTGCAATTTGTTTTTTCCCTAAATTATTCAGCCCCTTTCTGAGGGAGAACATCTTACTGCAGCACTGCAGTCATGCTGAGACGTCAAGGCACCAGACTACAAACAGGAAAATGAGCAACAAAGGTGAAACAGAAAGAAAGGCAGCGAGAACAAGGGGATAAAACAAAAAAACAGTAAGACACGGTGAGGTAGAAAGATGGAGAGAGACAGCAGAGATATGAGTGAGTGCGTCTGCAGCAAGAGGGTGAAACACTGCAGAGAGAAAATGGGGGAGGCTGTATGTTGAGCATTAGCACACATCACACGGTGAGAAGTGCAGAAGCTTTCGGTCAAGGAGGCATTAAAACAGGCTTTTACTCAAAGGATCCTCTCTCAACGGTGAGTCTGATAAGCCGGGAGAGGGAGTTTGGCCTTGGCAACCAGGAGGAGGAGGAACCAAAAATCAGAGGTGTAAGAGAAAATGGAGAGCAAGTATAAAAAAGATACACAAATTGTGTACATTAGGGTATAAAGACTCTCTAGAAGGAACTTTTTAAATTAACTTGGGCCAGTTTTTGTGCCGTTTTTCTCATCAGTGTCCAGTTTCTGGCAGCAGTTGACAAACCTTGCACCCTTTACAGCATGGACTCTAAAGCGCAATTTATACTTGTGCAGTGGTGTGTCTGTGTCACTCTGAGGTCACACCTCCAAAACATTAGTCGGTGGCAGAGGTTTCTGTGAAGCGCTGTAAAGTTTAGCTGACTCAAAACACACATTAAACACACATTGAACATGGCTTAATAGAGACAATTGCAGCATTCACAGACAAAGCACTTGTCTTTATCTGGACACATTTTCCCCACAAATACAACATGCTAATGTTTTTAGCACAAGCCTATGGCATTTTACATTGTATAAATTAGCCTAGGGGCTAGCAGACTTTCTCTACTCATATGAAGCCAGGGACAACAGCAACATTTAACAAAGGTAATGTTACAAAATTTGGCTCCATTACAACTCACAAGGTTCACTGACAAAACAACTGTCTTATACTAAACACATTTTCCAATCAAATATAGCATGCTAACGTTATTAGCATAAGCCCTATGGCATTTTACATTGTATAAATTAGCCTAGCAGCTAGCAGAGTTTTCCTCTACTCATGAAGCCAGGATAAATCACACACAAGACTTAAAATGCTATTTTTGTGGAGGCTTTATTGTCTTCACAATTTATTGTTTCTTATCTGTGAAATTAAAGTAAATAAAAGCTTCGTTTCCACTGAGGGAAATGGTTTCAGCTTACGTCAGGCTACGGTGTCAGTACAGTGCTGGTCCGATGCAAAAGTATAAATCCCGTGTTAGGCCAGTGAATGGAATATTTACATAGTCTGCAAGTGCCATAAAAAGGAAATGTATAACAGTACCTCATGCGTAGTTTTTCCTCCTGTTTCATTTATATATGTGAGGTGGCTGTATCACTGAGTTCAACTGGCTTGTCATGGTGGCAGTGTTTTTTGTTTACGTTTGGCATCTTGCACCTGAAATGCTGGAGGTTGAAAGTTGGAAATTTCAACTGGAAACCTCCAACTCAGACTGGCACGCGGCACTGAAGCTGAGTCACTGTTAATTATTTGTAAAATCGGTGCCTTTCCTGCTATGACAGGCCAAACTGCCTGCTGTGACAACAGCCCATTATAGCCAGCAAAATTAACACTAAACTTTCACCTCCTACAGCTTGTTAAGGCACTTAAAATTAAATGTGACACTGTTTGAAATTGCGGTGAAAGGCTAAAGAAAGTTGCTCAGACGTTGTTTTCGTTCCGACTTGCTCTGCGACGCCCCGTCTCTACCTCCTCCTCCCTGCCTGTCATTTGAATTTCTTCTCTCCCCCTCTCTTTTCTTCCCTTCTCCCAGTGCCTCTCACCCCCAATCTTTCTCTTTCTCTTCCCAGACACATACTGTATACACTCGCAGTCACTGAACATTAGTTTTCTTCCCCTGTCTGGCTTTGAATGTGGGCCCCCGGATTGGCTGTTGACCCGATGGGTTTCTTTTGCACGTGTGCACACAAACATTAAATCCCACACATCATGCTCACACACTATGAGCGGAGGGGAAAAAAAAAACGCCCACACAAATCAGCACACACATGCGCTCATGCATGCTTGTAGACATAGGTACACACACGCACACACACACACACACACACACACACACACACACAGTCTTGCAGAGTTATTGGCAGCGCTGGAGTGACAGGCCTCTCTTCACCAACTCATTCACGCTCTGCTGGAGATTGTGTTATGCATGGGCCATTTGCTACGTGGATCATAAAGTGCAATAAGGACAGAGTTAAGCAGAGGTAGACACACATACACACACACTTAAACACACACACATGGATATGCATGCAGACACACACTTTGCCACGCACAACTTCTTTTTTCTGGGTCTGACACGATATTGCATAATGGCAGAATCTGTCTAAATCTCTCCCTTCCTCTCCGTCCATGTTCCTCTCTGTCACTTTTCTTCACTCTCTCTCCTGTATCACTGACTCACATGCCCGCAAGTGTAACACTAATAGTGTGGTGGCAGAAAGGCAAGTAGAACTTAAAGGACAGAAGGAGAAATAAAAAAAAAAAATGAAAGAGAAGCACGAGGAAGGGAAGCTGTTAGAAGTATGACAGCTGATGGAGCTCTGAGTAAAAATAACATTTTTGAGAAGGGAAGTGAGTGAAGTACAGAAGACAAAGTGTTTAAGTGAAAAAAAAAAAGACAGCAAAAAGAGTTGGACATCTTCTACTCCAAGAAAAATCCATTAGCAATAAGTCATTTGTTGTTGCATCTCATGCTCATGCATGGGCAGATTATAAGACAGTGGGCCCCGGGGCACAGGTAGGCAAAAGCCCCCCCCCACCTCTCCTACACAGGAGCAAGACACCAAGATTTTCCGGTCATTTTGTGTCTTTTTGGTCATTTTATGTCTCCGTGGGGCTGTTTTGTGTCTCTTTGTAGTTATTTTGTGTCTCTTTGAGGTCATTTTATGTTTTTGTGTGGCTGTTTTGTGTCTCTTTTTAGTCGTTTGGTGTCGCTTTATGGTTGTTTGGTGTCTCTTTGTAGTTGTTTGGTGTCTCTTTGAGGTCATTTTATGTTTCTGTGTGGCCGTTTTGTGTCTTTGTAGTTGTTTGGTGTCTCTTTGGAGGTACTTTTGTGTCTTTTTTCGTCATTTTATGTTTCTGTGTGGCTGTTTTGTGTCTCTTTGTAGTTGTTTTGTGTTTCTTTGAGGTAATTTTGTGTATTTTTTGGTCATTTCATGCTTCCGTGTTACTGTTTTGTGTCTCTTTGATGTCATTTTGTGTCTTTTTTTAAGGTGATTTTATGTCCCCGTATGGCTGTTTTGTGTCTCTGAGGTCATTGTATGTCTCTTTGTGGTTGTTTGGTGTCTCTTTGGAGGTACTTTTGTGTCTTTTTTGGTCATTTTATGTTTCTGTGTGGCTGTTTTGTGTCTATTTGTAATTGTTTGGTGTCTCTTTGAGGTCATATTGTGTTGCTTTTGGTTATTTTATGTCTCAATGTGGCTGTTTTGTGTCTATTTGTAATTGTTGTGTGTCTTTTTGAGGTCATTTTGTGTCTTTTTTAGTCATTTTATGTCTCCGTGGGGCTGTTTTGTGTCTCTTTGTAGTCGTTTTGAGTCTCTTCATAGTTGTTTTGCGTTTCTTTGAGATAACGTTATGCCTCTTTGAGGTAATTTTGTGTATTTTTTGGTCATTTCATGTTTCCATGTTGCTGTTTTGTGTCTCTTTGACGTCATTTTGTGTCTTTTTTTAAGGTGATATTATGTCCCTGTATAGCTGTTTTGTGTCTCTGAGGTCATTGTATGTCTCCTTGTGGCTGTTTTGTGTCACTTTGTGGTCCATTTTTGTGATTATTTTTGTGTCTATTTTGGTTGGTTATTTTGCGTCTCTTTGTAGTTCCTTTGCATCTCTTTGTGGTCTGTGTCTCTTATTGGTAATTTTGAGTCTCTTCCTGGTCAGTATGTGTTAATTTAAGTAACGCACTCCTGACACTTTGGGCCCCTGGGACTGTGCCTTGTAAGCCCATTCAGTAATCCATCCGTGACCTCACGACTTAAGAAACACTTTTAGTTGGGAGACGATAACAATGACAACAACAGATCACATGCCAAAAAGTTCCACAAAAAATGGACACCCTATTTGTTCCCAGTTAATGTTAGTTCCAAGAAAATTATATGGACCCTTTTAAAGCCCTCGTCATCAGAAATACATGCATGCAAGCTGGCAGCGGGAGTGGGAAACGAGTTGGCAAGCTTTAAACATTAAATTAAAACTGTTACCAGCCTCAAAATAGTTACGTGTTCAGTAGTCATAATCGTTATTCCAACAGTGGACTCAGGTTGTACTGAATTCTGACAGGATCAGGACCGTTTCGCTTTCGCAGGTGATGATGTTAACTCATCCAAATTCATTGTGGTTGCTCGTAGCAATGGCAGCTGTGAAAAACACCGAGAACATGTAGGTGTCCTGTTAAAGCCTTTAATTCTTACTTACATCAATTATACTCATCTGTGCTGATTATCATTAATTACCAGTCAACACTGTAACTCATTACTACAACCAAAATGCTGGCAGCAACTGCAAGCTATTACATGTATTGACTCACCACTGGACTGAGGACATGATCAGAAATTCTCGTTACAGTAAAACAGAGGCTGCATTCATGCTTGCATATAACTATATCAAGCCCTGAACTATGCTAGCTAGCAGGCCAACAACACAAAATGCAGGTGGTTAGTTTTATGGTATGTTAATTACAACACAAGCCTCATACATAGTGGTCTTGTGTCTTTGGTAAGGGAGTACTTTTGATTTCAAGACATGAAATGCTGGGTCTTTGTCATGGTACTCAATGTCATGTCGGCCTATGACCACAGATAATGTGACACTAGTTGGAAGTGTATCGTGACTTGTACACTTGTAATTTCTCGCGTGTACACGTTACGTTTCTCAACAAAATACATGTTCCTATCTGGCCACTTGCCAATATCTTCAACACACAGACCAACAAATCGGTACTGGTGACCTTTAGTGGTTAATGTCCTTAAATAGCTTGACAAGCTATTGCACCGCCATATTGCGTGCACACCCATGTGTGTCATTATTGTTCACAAACTGTAAAAGGGTCTACAAGACATTGCTTGGCATTGTATTTTAAGCTGTATCAATTGATGTTTTGGGCCACTTGGGGGCATACAACGGTTTGTATGATATCTACAGTGGTTCGTGTGATAGTGAATGAATTAGCACCTCATGAATGATGTTACATACTTAACGTAAAGTTATGTACTTAACATAGAGATACTTACGTGACCTTTTGGCCAATAAAGTTACATACGTTAGATTTAGGCAAGTAAAGTTATGTAGGTTAGGTTTAGGAAAAGAAACATGGTGACAATGTACCTTGAAGTAACCTAAACTTCACTTGGTTTTACACGGTTCCGATCACCGGTCTCCTGACCGAAAGTCCTGTAGTGTTAGAACCATCCACCACCCCAACTCTACTTGCATCTTTGCTCCCGTTAGCATATTGGTCATGTGATCGCAGCCTTCCAAGTTACGTGGACTTTACACAAATCGTCTCATAATTACGCTGGTTATACATGAATTGTGGTGCATTCGTTTTTGTAGGTATACGTATGAACCAGAGAACGTAGAGAACGTTGCCAATTTACGCATCCAGCAAACACGAGTAACATTAGCATTCATTGGAAGTTATGTTTCTGGCCTCTCGACAACTGCAAGTCCAATATTCACTCGTCTTTGAGCTCTGGTTTTCGTCTCCACCAACTGCTGCGGGAAAATGCTAAATGCTTTACTGTTTCTGTTACTATTTCTGTCTATGATTTGGAGCTGGGCAGGCAGCGTACAGTGGGTTTATTAAAGCTTTTCTGATTAAACAAGCAGCTGCTGCTGGAAACAAGGTTTTGAGACTGAACCAAAACTGCAGAGTTTTATTTTTGAGGCAGAGAAACAGATACAGAGATGAAAGATCCCAAAATTAGATTCCCTGTCATCTGGACACAGTGGAGATGTTAGCCACAGTTCGCCCCTGCCTTGTTCTGTTTATCCTCTCCGACTGTAGACTCATGGCAAATTTGGCATATGAGAAGATGTAGGAGAACCTGGCTTACACTCGCACTCATTCAGCTCCCTCTCATTCAGCTCTCTCCGCACAGCGAACGTGTCATTTCGAGTCCCTCGCAGTCATTCAAACAGTTCCAAGAAGACACCATACAGTCTTCTGCTTCTCATCCAGCCTGCCAGGAAGCGCTTCTGAGCAAAATATGAGACTATCGAGCTGCGCTGTTTGGCAGCAACAGAACTGAGTACAGATTTATCCACAGTCTGCGTGGAAGCTG
The DNA here is from genome assembly GCF_041903045.1 of Epinephelus lanceolatus. Taxonomy (NCBI): domain Eukaryota; kingdom Metazoa; phylum Chordata; class Actinopteri; order Perciformes; family Serranidae; genus Epinephelus; species Epinephelus lanceolatus. The sequence continues at coordinate 17,508,479 of NC_135755.1, forward strand.
CAATGTTTATTAATAAAACCATGAGACTTGGATCATTTAATTATGGATGAAAACACTTTAATTTGGCAACCAGGAAGTGGCTTTATTGTGTAGTAATTATACATATGTTGAATCACGCAACATGCTTTGTGTAAGCGTGCCAGTTAGAGTGTGTGTTACAGGAGCGTCTAAGAACAAAGGTAGATCCCGTTAATGTGACAGTATGACGTATACAGTTACAGTTCATGTTTCTCAAAGTGTTCTTTCTTCTCTCCAGCTGGCATCCACTAACTCTGCTAACAGCAGCCAGACGACTGCAGCTGACAACAAAGGTATGTCTGAGTTTTGTTTACTGTCTCTCTATAATGATGTCCAGCTGTATTTTATACGTCCCCTTGTTTGCACGTTATGCAAATATACAGGTAGAAAGTCGGAAAGTAGCTTTTGGTTGCTCAAAGCACTGATAGATAAACAGTCAGAGGGTGTCATTTCATCATTCGCTTGCTTCTCTTCAGAGGAAAAGTGCTGCAGAAATTGGCAAACAACGTGACCGGTGTCACTGAAGCCAACTTAGCAACTTTGTTGAAAGACTTGGCAACTTTTCAGGCAACCCCTGAACAGCTTTATTCATTAAGAGTTGAGCAAAGACAGTAATGATTTTCCTTGGACGAGTTTCTATTGCGGTTCTGGGAGTCTTCAGGCTTATTTGTGCTCATTTCTTCTCCCAAATTCACATTACGCCTGCAGTTGAGTCGAGTTTTTAGGAATGCTCAGAGTATTTCTTAAATTACTGCCTTCATAATCAGTTTTATTTAATCACGCAAAAGCAAAGATAAAGGACTGCATTTGATGGTTACGCAAGTCAAAGCTGTAGATAAATCACTGCAGAGATAAACTTGTCAGAGGAATCAGAAACATTGCAGAGTGGCAGATGTGTCTAAGAGGCATGGATGTCACTGGCTCTGTTTTTCTTTCTCGGCCGTGCTCCCTCCCTCTTTGAGCTTCCACAATACAAGAAAACTTGACACCGTGTTACGGAGGTCAGACCGCTGATTTTCCATGAGCTAAGCAACCAAGACAAGGCAGTCTTTTGGCAGGACTCACCAGTGTTGTCAGCCAGGAAAAGTTGGCTGCAGCTTTACTTTTTTTGTGCAACGTTGCTCATCAATAACCAATTCCAGCACTGCAGAATTTACCATCTATCAATGCAGCACCAGCTCGGATCAGCCACTAGGATGAGGTTGCTTGACATGTGAATACACAGTTTCTGTTTCCCCTCTCCACATGTCTTTTTCTCTTACTTTGGGAGTCCTTTTATTATACTTCTCCTTATTCTGTGTTTTGTGAAATATTTCATGAAAACAACATCAAAAGTCTTTTCTTTTGTGTCCTTTCCGGTGCTTTTCTCCCTATCAGACCGCATAGTCCTTTCCTCATCCTTCTCATCTTTACCTCCATTTGTCTGTAACTATATACTCCATCTCTACCTTCTATTTCTGTCACCAGAATGTGCCTAAAATCTTTTGTGAATGCTTTCCATTCTAACCTCAAAGCAAGGTTCACCTGCTGCACTGACTTTGGTGCCTCGAAGCTAACATACAAGTATGAATGTACAGTATAAATGTAGACACCTCCAGTTTCTATATTTCGGCCTATTGACACAGGTTTGGTTGATTATGGTCCAAATGGTTTCTAGACATTTATTTTTCTAGAAACCAATTTTTTATGCAGATTTTTAATGCCCTGTACATTTCTGCAAGCCACAAATAAGTAACATTTATAAATTTTCTTGTTGCAAATATTTAAAAACTTCACATTTTTTTAATGTGTCAACACAACACATTCTCACTCCGATCTCGTCACATATCGACGTTTGGTCATGGACCTTCCACGTCCAGATAAGAGGTGAAAGGTACCCTGGCTGTGTTGGTTGTTGATGTTCTGGGACGCCGTCAAGTTCTGCCTGTTAGATGCATTGTCTTCCTTCAAAATACACTTCTGTTTTCACAGGAAATTTACCGTTTACATGCAGTCTCTTTCAAAATAAACGCATTACGTCAGTACAACAACGCAAATTGACATTTTTTTTCCCTTTTGGTTCCGTGGTTGGGTTTAGGCAAAAAAAACACCTGGTTAGGTTTAGGAAAAAAGACGTGAACACACTGCTCTTCTGGGTGAAAGGCTGGACCCATCCACCACCCGTCCCACCCACCCTACTCAGACTTTCGCCACCTTAACTTTCATTCTTGTCCCGCCACGTTTCCCTCTGACATAGCCAAGCACAATTGACCCATAACAGCAACCAGCTACGTATTATGCCGACGTTAAAGGACAGCTTTTTTTGTCCGTGACACTGCAAGTCAAGGAGTAGGAATATGTGGTTATGTCTGGGCACAAAAACCACTTGGTTATGGTTAGAAAAAGATCATGGGGCTGCCTGTTAGCTCACCTGGTAATGCAGGCACCCCATGTACAAAGGCTTCGACCTTGCCACGGCAGCTGCAAGCTTGATTCCAACCCTTGGCCCCCTGCTGCATGTCATCCCTCTCTCTCCCCCTTCATGCTAATAAACTGCCCTATCATTTAAAAAAGGTAAAAAAAAAAAAGCTCTAAAAATATCTTTCTAAAAAAGAAAAAGATTATGTTTTTGGCTTACAATATCTGGTTTTGGTGCCACAGATATTGCTGGCAATGCTGCAATGTCTTGCTAAAAAGGAACCCAGTTTTAGTGTCACAATCACCTCTTGAAATGTTGTCAATGTCTTGCAAAAAAAACCCACAATCGCCAGTTTTGGTGCCACAATCGCTGCTAAAAACAGTTTTGGTCTCTATAGCTAATTTTTCCTTCATGACAGCTGTACGGGGGGTGAATTTTTATATAACTCACCCATTTACGTTTTATTAAGGCTTGAAGTTATGCATAATTAAAAAGGCAGCTCCCTTTAAGAAACAGGCAGTCTGCTCATGGTGTCCTTAGCTTCTCAGTCAGATCCACCCCTCCTCCCTCCTCCACAGCACCAGCCTCTTGCCCAAATATGGTCACTTTTATCTCCAAAAAACCAAAATGACAATGGCTGTAACGCCAAAAATGGGAGTCCAAAAACCAATTGGCGATGTCACAGTAGCTACATCCATTATTTTTAATGAGTCTATGGTCTTGAACAGTGGTCTGCAGTTTGGTGGCTGGCTCACCAAGGTGTCATACCATCCGCCATCCCCTGCACCTAACGGTGACAAAAGCAGCTCATCTTACTATATAAAGATGAAAACTCTGTCTGTGTGTGTGTCTGTTCCCCGTTTTTCTCCTCACTGACTTGGTCAATCCATGTGAAATTTGGCACAGTGGTAGAGGGTCATGGGAGGATGCGAATGAAGCAATATTACATCAATTGGCCAAAGGGAGGCGCTAAAGCAATCCATTGAAATTGCAAACTTTGAATGGGCATATCTCATGCCCCGTATGTTGTAGAGACATGAAACTTTGCACAGAGATGCCTCTCCTCATGAGGAACAAATTTGCCTCAAGAACCCATAACTTCCGATTATACAGATTTTCTGCCATTTTGAATTTTTTGAAAAACACTTCAAATCGATCTCTTCCTAGGAAGTTTGACTGATCTGCATGAAACTCGGTGAACATAATCTAGGGACCAATATCTAAAGTTCCCTCTTGGCAAAAGTTGGAAAACTTACTAAAACTGAGCTTCTATAAGGCAATGAATATTGCGGAGGGCGTGGCTCATCACATAAAGGTGTATAACGTCTCAAGGGTTTCACCGATCACCACGCAACTTTGTAGGCATATGACCACACATAATCTGAGGGGACCCCTCCATTATTGACCTGATCAAACAAATTGGGGGCGCTAGAGAGCTAATTTCTTATCTAGTCCTAACCGCCATATTGATTTTCACTAAACTTAGTAGATATGTAGAACAGGATGCCTCAAGGTGACTGGAGAAATTTAACTCTAACTGGCAACTGGGTGGTGCTATAACAACAGAAAAATGCTTAAAAATGGCTAAAATGTGACCGATCGCTGTGGCTCCCCCTGTGGACCAATGTTGTTGTTTTTTCTAATTTTTGGTATGACTAAGTCATGGTATGGTATGCTGTACTCAATGGGTATGGACTAGTATATATGTAATCAGAACTGTGTCACTTGTAAAATCTGTCTTTGCACAAGGCAGGCGTCATGATCTGCAAATGTAGCCTGTAGTATTTATGACTAAACAAATCTAATAAAGCAGTGGATTGGCTTACATGCAGGTATTAACCCTTGTAACATGAAATGTTCTCATGTGAACTCAAGTAAAATGCCTAAAAGTGTTGTTTTAATTGTTATTATCTTTATATAAAATTCACATCCAGGTACTCAATAGGCACGTTACAAGTTATTACATTAGCAAATTGCGGTTAAGCAAGTACCATCTCAGAAGTTTTAATCGTGACTGAATTTCATTCTTAAAAGCAAATCAGCTCTCTTCTTTGATGGCTGTTTTATCCCATTTCCTCCTCGTCAGCTGTGTCTAACATTGCATTGCTTGTTTTGCCTTTTCATCAGCCAGTCTCTCAGTTATCCTAATCATCCTTACTTGTTGCCTAAAATCAACTTAAAAAAAGGATCATCTTTCATGCCGTCAGTCTGAAGTATTTCACCTCTTTGGAGACATGCTGATTATCAGTATATAATTTCAGTAAGAGTCTTTCAGCACTCTGAGCATGCTGCTGACTCAGTCTGTTAGTTGGCAGTTTTAAGTTGACTGAACATTTCTATGGTCTTTCACAGGAAATGAGCTGTTCCATAAAACTGAAAAATAATGGTGACATTTTTAGTTTTCGGAATATCCACAAATGTTCCTCAGTCTTTAATAAACACAAGATTTTAAGAGATCATTCTGCTTGACTGGACTCATCTACAGGATGTGCTGTTTGTTCATCCACATGACTCTTTGCAGGAGTCAGTGTGGATTAGACCGACACGCAGTGTGGTTTTTAAAGCACCATCAAACACTGACTTGTTACTGTCAGTTAGGTACATTTATAGTCTGTAGCTTTTATCACCTCTATTTTCTCCTTCTTTGTTGTCATTTTTACATCTCAAATCAAATCAGAGATGGGATGTTTTGGAAAGACTTGAGCAGTTCCAAACAGCCTTGTGCTATAACAGGCACTTTATTTTTAGGTCTTAAGCCGTATTCGCATGGGACTAGCATACCTTTAGTATTTTGTAATAATGACGTAGGTCGTCTATGATCTTAATCCACTGTGAATCTGCCATGTCCATAATTTGTCAAATAAAAATTCCTGTGCATATTACCTACTATATTTCACCAAACTGAGGCCAAATGATATCTGACCAGTGGGTAGTCTGCATCTCACTGATCTGGAATCTTATTAATTAGTTTATTTTGCAAGTTTTTTTTATTTTCTCCACATCTTTTTTTCTGCCTCTTTCCTCATCCAGAATTACCATTAACATTTTGATTTTAAAGTTAAAGGTATACTGTGCAGGATTTTCCTCGAAAGCAATGTATAGACTATGTATAGACTCATCCAAGAGGAACCTACAAAAAATACAGACACACATTGACAACATTTACATGCCCAAAAATATTCCATAGTTTTGCCCTTTTTCCAAAAAAGACAATATTCCTACTAGCCTGTTTACATGGCTAATGAAAAATTAATATTCCCTTATATTCCAGTTCACATGCAGCTTTGCATACTTCGATTAATGTGCCCTGACATGTTTATCGTGTCAAAAAGTCAAACCACTTTTATTCCTTCCACCACTTTCTTGAAAAGGTCAGCGTTGCGATTTTTGGGCACATCCAAAAACCTGGCAATATCCAAGTTTCTTAAAATGTTTAAAAGTCGGTGTGTTTCGTCTTCTGACCAGAAATGTGGGCTTTTCTTTAGGGCACGCATCTCAGCCCCTACAAAGTGTCGGTTACATTAGTTTGTGTACAAAGCATTGTAAACAGGCAAGTTCCCCAGTCAGGAACACTTTAGTCAAAAGAAAATTTTCTTTCCATTTGCAGTATTATATTTGGCTGTATGGCTCTGTTCTGGGGCCTCTCTGCCCTTCCTCAGGCGTACGCAAAATGCCTCTACCACTTGCCTATATGAAAAGCCTAAGGCAGAGAGAGCACACGTCTCTGCCCTTCCATGTGCAAATAAGTGAAAGCCTGAGGCAGAGAGAGCAAACCTCCCTGCCCTTTCATGCGCCTACATGGTAAGCCAGCATCAATGACAAACAGAAATGACATTGATAAGTCAGACACAGCATGAAAAGGAGGAGCTGGGGTGGAGGCGGGTTGCAAAGCAGCTTGCAGAGGAAGCAGCAACAGTAGGCAGGCCAGAGCAGTTTAAATAGAGCGCCCTGAATGAGATTTGCCAATTGGTTACATAGAAAGGAATCATGTGATCTATCAGCTGACTCCCTTCCATCAATCATCTGCTCCATCAGTTGATTGGGCTGCTTGAGATCAGCTGATGTAGCTGGGATGTGAGCTGAGCTTGACATCATGTCCTGCCTGAACTAACGCCATGCTCAATTTGAGAAGCATATTCCAAATGTGCTGTATACATGCCCAAAGAATGCCTCAAGAACATGAATAATATTGGCACATCCCACGTCTTATGACAGAAATCATATTTGGAAGAAAATGTCGAGAAATTTGAGTAAAATACAGACTTTGCGTATCCACTGTGAATACACATGAAACACAGACGTTGGGGCTTAATCTCTAAATCCCATGAGGTCCCCTGGTAATAATAGTCCTGTGCGAATAAGTAACTCAGTCTCACTCCAAAGTTGTCGAAATCAGGCACTTGGGCAGTGACTTGTGGCGTCAGACACTGAAGAAAAAAGCAGTCCTTTAACGCCAGCATGATACGAGGCCGGTCGCCGTTATAGTTTAATGGCACAAGCAGTGTCAGGGGGACATGAACGAAAGTTAAGGCGATGAAAGTCCGAGTAGGATGGGTGAGTCCAACAAACACCTACTTTCACCAGGGAGAGCGGTGTTTGCGTCTCCTAAGAGTACAAAGTCAAACCCTGTTTTGTTTTTTTAACGACGTGTATTTGTTTCTGATGGCAAAGAAACGTTAATTCTCAACATTTTACCGACGTAGTGCTTTTATTTTGAAAGAGACTGTATGTGAACTGTAAATTTTCTGTGAAAACGGAAGTGTATTTTGAAAGATGACAATGCATGTGACAGGCAGAACTTGACACATTGTCAAGAATGTCAACAGTCAACGCACCCAGGGTACCTTGGACGTCGTATCTGGCTGTGGAAGGTCCATGACCAAGCGTAGATATGTGACGAGGTTGGAGTGAGAATATGTTGGAAAAGGGCTTTTGTCTGAAATCACTCCCTGAACTCACTATATAACATTTATTTCCTCCACTACCTGGAACAATCCCAAGTTTGGTGAGGAAGAAAATTGAAGATACTGCAGCTAAAGTGAAATATTGACAGATTGATCGATTCACTGACACTTCCTGTCCAGTCCGCTGTGTATTAACCTTCACCCTCTGCCCTCTGCCCCTCTAGAAAAGGCATCAGCAGCGAAGCCTCAGGAACAGGAGGAGGAGGTCGACATCGACCTGGAGGCGCCGGAGACGGAGAAGGCAGCACTCGCCATCCAGAACCAGTTCAGACGTTTCCAGAAGAAAAAGAAGTAGAGTGACTGATTATAAAAGAAAATGAAACCAGAAAAAAAAGTAAAAAAAGAAAAAAAAAAAAACTTTCCGCAGATGTACAGAAATACAGTAAATGATTGAGACGAGTGGTTTCGGGGGGTGACGGAGCAGGGATTTGAATTGTTCAGGATTTATTGTCATATTATGCAAAGTGTCATGAAACGCCTTTTTGCATGAGAGATTGACTGATAAAGGATGAGGAAGTTGGAGGGGGGGCAAGAGAGAGGGGAAAAGATGAGGAAAAAAGGTGGAGATTTGGAATTTATAATCTAGCATGACGAAATACTGTAACCTCCCGTCACCAAATTAACCTTTGCAAATGCCCCTACATATCACCCGTGTGTCCCTCGATGCTCCAGAACATGCGACCCCCACCCCCCTTTGTCCTCGCTAGTCCTGCAGATGCAACACGAGCCCAGCACAAGCAGACAGAAGTCTTGCTTAAAAGCAGATAAACACTTTTCTCTGCTGACTGACAGAACAAGCACACGTCCTTCAACGCCGATGAAACAGGAACGCACAAAAAAAATAGAAGAAGCACACTCTCTAGTTTCTTTTCTTTCCGCCTCCTTCGCCATCACATGCTTTCTGTCACTCTCTTTCTCCCTTCCTGCAAGGGATGAATATAACACCGAGTAACTGTCTCAGGTGTAAAATCACCTCTGTATCGCCTCCCATGTTGGCCAGATATTGGATTGCCTCTGCTAGTCTGACCTCACAGGTGACGGAGGTGGTGGTCATGGAAACTGGCTGCTAACTCGCACAGTCGGAGGCAATTTGCTGCAGGCAAGATCAATATGGGATGGAAAGCAGGCACAGGGCGCGCTCACACGACTCGTTAACACCTCGCTCGCACGTTGCGGCCAGTGATTGACACATTAGTGATCGTCAAGTGTTTGTGTCGACAGCATCTCCTTCTTCTAACGGTCCTCTCAGTGATACAGCGACCTGGTGGAAATCTAATATTCACTTGTTTTAAAGAAACTATTCAAGCGGCTTAAATGAAGAATATGTCATTACATCTGAAGAGGATTCAGTGGTGGCTACTGCTGCCTCTGTCACTCATAGTCCAAGGCTACGGTTTGTTTTAATTTGATTAATCTACCAATGGGGTTTGGCACAGGAGGAGACATCTGCCAGTGTAAGCTGATGTTGTCTTTCACACATCGTGGCTGTGAACTGACTCTTCTGTGCCAGACGCAGTTAGACTGAAGCAGGCTTCTCAGTTCCACTGATGACTGCTGTCACTGACAGGTGCTCGTTTAGCTGTAGCTAGTTAGCAAAATATGCTAAAGTTAGCTCAGTTAGTCGGTATTTCCCTGCCTGTAAAAGTGTTTTAGATGGCTTTGGGGCTTTCAAACACATCTCATGCTCTTCCTCAGCTAATGGAGTTTGCAGGTAGTGATTCTTTTCACACTATCTGTTCATCCGAGTTGAAACATGTCAGTGGATATCTCTTTTGATACTCTCTGCAAAACATGGTGTCAGTTTCTCCCCAACACATGTCCATGTACATGCATGCCCGCCCCACAAACTTCTCAGTGCTTTATCAGTCATCATGAATAGGTTTACATTCATACATTGAAACTATTCATTTTAATGCATTGATTCATCATCCCATTCGTACGTAAGCTCAGTACGATGTTACAGAAATATCGCTGATGAACGATCTGACGTTGTTTGAGGGGCGAGAACGAGACATCCCATCTCTGCACCCTTGTGCTGCATTTACATGGTATTGGCACAGTCTGAAAAATTAGTTCCCGACCATATTTCTCACTTGATCCTTGTTGTTTAAACGCTCTCTTAAACGCAATTAAGTCTTTGTAGCGTCCATATTGTTTCCACATTGCAGTTTAAAGCTCATGAACACACCAGAGTCAGAAGGAAGCGTATCTGGTGAGCACATGAATGCACCATTGGCCTTGGTTGGCGGAGGTCTCGACTCGAGTCCAATTTAATCGGATTCACGAACACTAACGTTTGACAGGCTGACCTGGTACGTATCGGACACAAAAGAGTCAGTTAAACTATTCAATTCATCCTCAAACAACAGTTCGTACGATATCCTACAAATTCACGCCCCACGAATGACGGTACCCACTTAACGTAAAGTTACGGAGGCTAGGTTTAGGCAAGTATAGCAACTGTGGTTAGGGTTAGGAAAAGAAACATGGTGATGACGTACCTTAAAACGACTCAAACCTCACTCAGATTTCACTCGGTTACTAACGTCTATCTCCTGGGGGAAAGTCCCGTGTTTTTTGACCCATCCACCGCCGCAACCTGCCTCGTTACGAGATTCCCTCTTTATCTTTTACTCCTGTCATCGCATTGTTGCAGCCTTTCAAAATATGTCGATTATACGCAAATAACTGGCTCATGATTATTTGGGTTATGTACAAATCAGGTGCATAACAAAACATTTAAACAGTTTGAAGATAGTGACGTGACAATATGAAAACTGAGCTATCGCCATAACTCCATCTACTGAGAAAGACTGAGATGTGACTGAAAGCTTTGACAGAAAAATCTTAACTCAAGGTCCCCTTACTTGGTTTTCCCCCAAACAATTGAGGCTAGAGAGCAAAACATACACTAAAGTAACTAAACAGAAACAAAACACAAACTGAATATCGTGTGCATTGTCATCATGCCACAGCTTACGCCTCAGTATGTTTCTGCTATCTTTACACAACCAAGAATAATTCTGACCTCCAGCAGGCCCGAAGCCACGGATATAGAAAGATGTTTCCTCGCCTATACAACCGGCATCGTGTTACTCCTCCGCCGTGAGTCGCAGTTACACTTAAACAGTGCATGTCCATGGCTAAGAGCCCTCAACCAGCCTGGTGTTGGGTTACTCAGTGCCCCCAGTGGGTAACTAAAACCTCGGCATCCTTAAATAAACTCTCGATAATGATTCGAGCACAAGAGCAGATGCCAGTGGCGAACCTGAGCCCCGTCACCTTTAGATCAGACAGACAGAAAGAAAGAGAGACACTGCAGCTGTTGGACCGAGACGGAAAGAAAGACACTGAATGAGACTGCAGCAGCTAAATATGAAGCACATTGTACAAATGAATGAATCCTACAAAACGCACACTGAAACACACACATACACACTCCTGCTTCATCCATGCCCCCTCCCTTCTTCCCCTTCAATGTATGTAGCACACTGAACTGCTTCTAAAAAGCAAGACTTATTCTCCATCGCTTTAATAATAATCTCACTAATTACTCAAATTATTATTGGAATGTAACCTCTTTTCTATTTCGAGGACAGGAAGCGGTTGCAAAAAAAAAAAAAAAAAAAAAGAAAAGAAAAAAGCGCAACCGGCCGCCATCACCACCCGCTTGCTCTCCTGTCGTAGTCCCACAGCTTCCTCCTTCCCTCGCAGCGTAGAGATTTGTTGATGACATCACCTGAGTTTGATATCAAACCTCCTTTTTCTCCCCCTAACTGGATTTGACACGCTTTTCAAATAATTACCTGACATACACTCAGTAATACGGATTTAGTTGAATTTGACACCTCAAGTTAAAAGCATGGCTTGTGTATAAATGTTTGAAACTGTTAAATCTGTGTGGGCCTGTCCGGCGCAGATACATTTGTGCTCGAGCTGATCGGATTAACAAGTTATAAAACAGCTCAGATAAGCTTAGTGGACACCGCTGAGATTCAACCTCCTTTATGTGCCTGCACCTGCCTCCTTCATATCCAGCTGTTTGACATCACTGAACACTGTACACTTAGGCAGTATTTGTGCACTGTTTGCAGGCAGGCAGGCGTGTAACACTCATTCTGGATTTTTAAAGGACCTGACAGCAACATAAACACGCTATTTTCAGGCAAAGTTCTTTCGGTTGATCCACATGAGAGATTTTCTCTCAGTGGAAAATGTAGTCGAGCTTGTTAATCAACACGTGTGGTTTATTTGAGACGTGATTTGAATTGTGAATCATTCATTAAAAAAAAGAAAAAAAAGATTTATAATAAAAAAAGCAATAATTGTGAGACAAACAATCAGATTTTGTAAAATCACCTTTAAAGCGGCAATCTCAACGATTTCATGGCGACACTTGTCACACAATATTTGGCCTTTTTTCATACTTCTGTGAACAACCGTGATGCAATTTTAACGCCCAGACACACAAATTCCAACTGGTGTGTCGCCTCACTTCCTGTCTCCAGGCCAAAAAGCTGCACTTGAACACACCACAAAGACAATAGCGAAATTGTACATATGTTCTGCGCTTGCGTCAGAGGAACTCTCCAAAGCAGCAGGTGGCGATAGTCTGTATTTGTCATTTAAAGGGCAACCAGAAGATGCTAGTTAGCCAGTTAGCACATCAACAACACAAACCATTACAAACTGTTTCTGCTAAAGTGTTTTGATCTCACTCCCTCTTGACTTCAGCCGTTTGTCTGCTCACCATTGCTGCTGAATCAACCTGCTGAATCAGCCGAATAACAGCTGACAACGGCGCATGACACACCACCAAAACTAGGGTGACGGACGCTCACCGACAGCCGACTCTTGGCTCGGTGCGTCAGGGCCCTCGCACTGCACACAGCACAGTGAAAGGAGTTCCTCGATAGGTTTGAGGTGTGCAGCCTTTCGCCTCTCGGTGCTCGCTGCTCCTGACTGCTCCATTACTCGGTATCCGCTGTTGACAAATGACCTTTGTCTTGTTTGTTGATGCGTTTTTGATAAAGTGTTAAACACACATTGCATTTCCTGAGCTCATGCTTTTAATGTGAAGCTGCAGCAAAAGGAAATATCGTCCTGGACAACCAGTTCATAATACTGCAGCTTTATAAATATTAATACCGTAAAACTTCAACTAATAGCCCGGGCTATTATTTGCTTAAATCACTGAACTCAAAAGGTCTATATTTGGGGCAGTCTTTTAATTCCTTCCTGCATCTGAAGAACCTCTATAAAAATAAAAATCTGCTTGGGAACCAGACCAGGCCTCTGACTGAGACAGGCCTGTATTTGTGAAAATGTGTAGCTACACCAGGCTAGGAAAAGGGACTGGGCGTCTAGTTGAAGTTTTACGGTATTCTGGTCATTGCTAAAGACTTAAGAGACATTTAAAGGAGAATCTTTGAGATTACTTTAAGGATCCCTTCAAAATAAGACTTTGAAGATCTCAGATGCTTTAAAATGGCAAAAAAAAGTTTTGTTATCAGATGTCCTCTAAAATCTTATATTTGCATGATTGTAATGACTTTAGAAAACAGCTGACGTGGGTACCAAGTTAAGACTGAGTCAATAATGCTGTAGCTTCAGCCAATTTGAATTTGTGTGTGACAACGTGGCAGCATCACCTCCCCTTAAAACAATAAGAGCATGTAACACCTTTGATAATATATACTGCGTATAAAGATTGTCTTGGAAGGAGCTGTTGAGGAGCCAGATCCACGTAATTGAAAACAGAGCCTGTGTCTGGAGGCTGTAAATAGCTACCTGTCAGAGTCTAAAGAAGCTTAATGTTGCTTGGCAACAGACACAACTCGAGAAAGTAACGCCAAGCTGGTCATTTCAATGTGAAATGTGACTTGCGATAAGCCTCGTGGATTTGAGGGTGTGAGGTCATCGGGGGCGGTTAGATAAAGGATAAAGGCGACCCCTGCGGCTGAAAGGTCACAGGTTTGATCCAGACATGTTGCTCATGACATTGGACGTTTTTGCCTTTCACTTGTAGTAGCTAAGGATTAGTGTAAGCTAAATGCCTCTGCTTTAAATGTCACTTTTGCCTGATGTTAAAAGGGGAGAAAGGAGTTTGATACAAATTCAGCAGAAAGCTCCCAGTGGTCCATCATGAGTTTGCATGCAGTCAAATACAGTTTAAAACCTCTTCTTACTACAATCAAGCAGGGAAATCACTTTTTTCCTTTGTGATATCACAACAGCCAATACCTTTACCGACCCAATAACAGCTAATTAACTGTTAATAAGCCATTTGTGTGGATGCACTTTGCTAACATAGATGACGGATGCTGCTGCTTCAGCATGTTGTGCGAGATGTTTCGGGTTAGATTTGTCAAAGCGTCATATCACATCCTAATTTATTCGTTTTCTGATATCTGACTCAGAGTTTCAGCTAATTTTAGACTCTTATCTCCCCCATACTGCACCGCAGTATAGGCTATAAGGACACTTTCCTTTTCTTTCTTTGTCAATGCCGTGTTTTTGCTCTGCTTTGTTAGCCTGACCTCATTTCCCTTCCCCCCCTGAAGGCAACCAAACGAGGGGTTCGGCGAGCACAGCATGGTCGCCGTGAATTAGAGGAGTGGAATGGGTGGAATGAAAAGCCCGTCTGTGATCATGAATGGAGCAAAGCCGCGTGTAGTGTGTCCAAGATGGCTTAAGTGAAGTCCCCACATCCTCCTTAAAAACCTCTTGACGTCACAGCAGACAAGAGCTTGGCAAACAGCGGCCAGGGCTTTTGTACATACCATTTATACACTTTCGGCGTCTGTACAGTGTCTCCTCAAATCCATGCTTGCTGACTTAGTATCCTCCTCTGCTTGTATGTGTTTATCTACATCCACTTCTTATTATGCTTGACAAGAATATAATGTACTTGATAGTGAAAAGTAATTGGTGCGGTATGCCAACAGCGGATATTTGGGCACAGCTTTACAGCCTAGAAATGACATCAAAGCCATACTTAGAGAACAAAAACATGTATATTTAGATAATCTTCTCTTGTGCATCCCTTCTGTTATGTTGTCTGTAGTGCCGCAAAGCAGCAGTCAAGCAGCCCAGAAGAAGAATAAACCCAGTGCATCCCGCTGAAACGACCATGCTATGGATATAAAAGCATGTAAAGTAGGATTTTAGTTTGTGTTCGAGATGATTGTACGTTCACAGTGTGGCGTTGCTGTGTGGGCTTACCCTTCACAGCGTGGCCAATCAGTGACCACTGTCCTTTCAGGGAGGCATCTGCCAATCAGGAAGCTCTACAGGGCCCCATCCCACAACCCCACCAATCTCCTTTATTGCCTCATTCTTCTACCATAATGACTGACGCTTTATTTATTGCTGGTTATATTGGATTATGTTTTGTTTATTTATGTGGATACCTACGTTATTGTGAACTCCGCCGACTTGTTTTGTTGCGTTACCTGGTGTGAAGGCATGTGAAATCCATATTTGTATGTTTTAGGCTATAAATTCCCTTCTGTGTATTTTGACATTTCAATCTATGATGTGTTGTTGGACTTTTAGAAAAGGTGGCGAAGGTGAGAATGCACAAGAACACTCCCTGTACTGTGTTTTCTGCACTAAATAAAATTTGCTGCATATTGCTTTGAACTCTATACACCTGGCTTTGTCAGTTTGTCAGTTACTTGCATGAACATCAAAAACACTGACAGTAGTAACAGTGGTGGACGAAGTACCTGAAAGCAAGTACAGATATCTTACCAGTAAGTGACTTTGATAGAATTCAATGTCGCCTATTAAAAGTCTTCAAGTATCTGATATCTACTCTTAGGATTATGAAGTACAACACCTTAAAAATGGAGCGGATGGACCCTTTTAGGGCTGACGTCACAATGACATCATTTTGTTAGCTGGAGGCAAAACACTCCACCACAGGGCTGTAGGCTAC
The DNA here is from genome assembly GCF_041903045.1 of Epinephelus lanceolatus. NCBI lineage: Eukaryota > Metazoa > Chordata > Actinopteri > Perciformes > Serranidae > Epinephelus > Epinephelus lanceolatus. The sequence goes on from NC_135755.1 coordinate 17,523,801, forward strand.
ATAGGAGTCTTAAAATGTCGTCTTGTTGTGTTATTGGGAGCCAGAATAGAAGGAGTCATGGCTCAAAACTTAATTTCTCGCATACCAGCCGCCACTGCCCGTCAACCAAAACAAAGCCAAGTATGGTTAAATGCGATAAGACGAAAGGACTGGATGGAGGTGATCATCAAAAATGCGCACACTTCATATCAGGTTAGGGAAAAAGTATTTCCTGTTGTAGGGATGAATAACGTTATGTGTATTAAGGGTTATCATGTCCACCTCATCAGAAACTGGGGAGGTATTAAGAGGAATATCGTATTTCTCTGTATGCTAACTTTTTAGTGCCTTAGCTAGCGTTAGCTTGGATAGCAAAACAAACTGGAGGAAACCGTTCAAGTGTTGTCCTCCTTTGTAAGATTGGCATAGTAATTAACCACAAAGCCTCCTGTGACATCATCCATCCACTGAGTGAGAGCATACGGGTCGGCCAGTCTGGTCCCGTTGGTCAGTGTTTACTTATTCAAGTAACACTTGCGGTCCCGGGGAGTGAGTGACCTGACATGGTGCGTTCGGAACCTCAGTCTGATGCTCTACACTAAAATGAGAGCCCTGTTGGTCTGAGAAAGAGAGAGTCATATTTCTATATGAATTAAAAAAGGGTTAAGTTAATCACACATTCACTCTGCTTGGCGCTCTGTGGTCCAGTTTGTGCTAGAGTGCACTCCGGCACTTGGAATGAGTATTTCCGAATGTGCCACTTGTATCATCTTCCTCTACTGTCTATAAAAGGCCAACAGAACTTGCTAGCTATCACCGGCTAATGTCTCCTATTAAGTGGGATTTTTTCATCATTGGGATTCAAGAGGGATTCAACAGCCTTGATGGAAATCAATTAAATTTCCATTAAGGCCGTTTAATCCCACACAATATCACTAAGAAAACCTGCCACCTAACACCAGGTATTTCCCAGTTCTGTTCTACCCTCATGCCATGCCATGCAACTAAGGTTGAATATTAACTTTTTGTGGCTGGTGAAGTCCAAAATCTACCAGCCACTTGCACTTTTTTACCAGCATTTGGCTGATGGCTGGTGTTAATTTCCAACCCTGTATGCAACGTTTGGGTAAAACTGACCATTGTTCTATGTAACTGATGTTCGTTCATGTTTTTTTCTCTCAGTTTTGGTTGTTGTAAAGTTGGTTTTAAATTTCATTCTGATTGGCATTAAAAAAGCCTGAAAGTATCAAATCTAACCTGCCTTAAAAACTGTAGGAATCCTCAAATATACTTTATTTTTAAAGGAATATTTCACCCACCCCTCCATGGTGAACGAAGAATCCAAAAATTAAGAAAATTCTTGATAAATTGAGGTAAAAAACTATATGAAAACATCCACTTAAAAACTCTCACACAACCTCCCACAGTATAAGTGTCATTTATCCAGTCATATGCTCAGTACTTGACAGGGAACTGAGAGGCACGTTAAACTTATCTGTGCTCTCTTTAAAGCCAGACTCCACTGACGAAAAAAATAAATAATTTTGGTCTACCGCTGCATCGCTCAGTTTGTGTAATTCTGTGGCTTTGGTATTTTAATGGGTGAGTTCAGATTCATCACTTGTAGCATGTGGTCAGAAATTGATAGACAAGTTATCATTTGGGAGGTAAAGTACTCCTTCAAGATAAGATAAGAATATTTGCTTGGGCAGTGGTGCTTAAAACAATACGTAGCCAACAAGACAGTACAATGGTATGCCAAAGATAATATTAAATTCCAACATAAAGAACTCATAAAACCAATAAACACATGTTCCATTTCTATTACATGTGTCAAATGTAGAGCTCCTGAAGTAATTTCATTTTCTTGAATATCCTTCTGACCCAGATCCTTCAGGGGATGCTGGTATTGCTATGAGGGTCCCCGCAGGAGCTGGTTTCAATCCAGCCCCCTCTGGGTGCTGTTCCAGTTCAAACAGGCTTGTAGATGACACCACAGAACATGGCTCCATCATTACATCACTGGAACTCAGGAATTTGGAGCACTCAATTATGCACAGGGGAAATAGGACGCTTTGTCTTTGCATATCCCCTTGACACACATGAATGCATACACATGTCATACCACAGGGTTCAGAGAGGTCCAGCATGTTTCAGTGGTCCCACCCGAAAATTGATTTGTGTACATTCCAGTGAAATAAGAGACATTTTCTAAATTACAAATGCCAAGATCAACATGAAACCTTTTTGTTTAAGTTGAAATTTAAAAAAAAAAAAAAAAAAAAAAAAAATCACTAATGGTAACTGCAAGACAGGTTTTTTGGTATTAGATTATCTTCTTGTGGTTTTCTACAAACTACTATACTAAAACAGTATTTCCTATACACTTTAATGATCTGTCCCCTTTAGTTTTCAGCTGGGCCTCTGGAACAGACAAAAGACTTCTGCCCAAGAACTTAAAGTACGTGTAACAATGGGAAAACATGGCAATAACAATTGCAGCCAGCATTTCAATGTTCAGCGTTATACGGTGGCTGATCTTTTTCTCTGCTCATAGAGTAAGGAGCTCCTGAATCTCCTTGTTTTCCCAATTTGCCGACAATTTCAGCCACTGTTCTTCTTTTTTGAGTTAGCTGCTAACTGCTATCAGCTGCATTTTAAATATCCTACATTGGGTTGCACACATATGTGTTACACCCATCCTGCCAGCTGTCCCGTTTGTACAGACACTGTTTCAGCACTGTTACTACCTCCTGTGCTGGCTTAAAGGTGAGAAAACTCTGTCTCAACATTCCGCAATTGTACTTTATATACACAGCACGGCCAGGCAGCATAACAATGCGATATTCCCACCTTGAACAGGCAGTGTAAAAATTGAGTCCTGGTTCAATGTACCCTCATGCAGTAGTTCGTATGATACCTCACAAAAATGCACACATTATATCTAACAAATTAGCACCCAATGAATGACATTACTTAACGTTAAGGTTCATAGGTTAGGTTTAGGCAAGGAAAGTTACTTTGGTCAGGTTTAGGAAAGGTCACTTGGACGCAAAAATCACAGGAAAAAAGGGTCCAGATTGAAAAATACTGATGTTTCATATCAACAATACAGAATCAATGAGAAACTGTAATTTTTTTTTTTACAGAATTACCACTTGACAGTGATGTTTGAAAATCATAAATCAGTCATAGAAAAAGCATAAGTCAGTCTTCATGGCTTCATTAGACCAAAATCCAGTACAGACACAAGACACACCTTTTGTGTGGTAATTGTCCTAAAAGGTATCACGGGAGATGGAGGACATCAGTAAGTGGATAGGTACAGACAAGGAGAGAAAGAGGCTACACCAAATATGTCACTGATAGCACTTCATTACACGATAGCATCTGGAATTCATTTAAACTTTGCAGTAAATTGCTTTTTCCCAACAATAATTCCACATATTCATTTGTCAGAGTCCATCCTGCGTAATTATCTTGGTATCAAGGTCAAGATTAGACATTATCATTATCATCATTAGGTTTTTATTCTGTCCAACTTAATGATGATGAACAACCCAACTAGCAATTTTTGGCAATAGAGTTCTGGATGGTGGAAGGAAAATAGCTCTCAAGATATTAAAATTCCAGACTTCAGGCTAAAAGGAAATCCCTTTCTTCTGGTTCTTTGACTCATCTGATAATTCAAGACTGAGCCAACATATCAAGTAATCACTGTACAACATATACACCGTATGTTAGGATCAATGCAGAACTAATTGTGAGCAGGGATCGTAAAAGTTATACTATGCAAGAACTGATGGTTACTGTTTGTAAGTTTTACCCAGGAAGTGAAAGTTAACCCCAGATTTGCTTTGTCCACTTGCCGTTTCACCTTACTATATTGTTTTTGCTCTATGTCTGTGACTTTTTAGCTTCCTCTTGGTTGCGTGCTACTAACTGATCGCTACCTTTTTATTAAGTCCCGACCTCACCGAGAAGCGTCTAGCTGCCGAACTCCAACCTTGGGCCCAAATCCTCCAGTGGACCCCTTCTGGTCCACAGCTTGGAGAAGGAAGCGACTCGTGTAAGAAAGAAATGGTCATCCAACGCATTCTCACTCCGACCTAGTCACATATCGACGTATGGCCATCAAGATACACTGGGCAAGATACCCTGAGTGTGTTGGTTGTTGACGTTCTGGGATGCAGTGTCAAGTTCTGCCTCTTACGTGTAGTGTAGTTGTTGGACCCACCTAACACCCCTCCTGCTCACCCTACTCAAACTTCCGCCACCTTAACTTTCATTGTTGTCCCGTTGTGTTTACCCCTGATGTCGCTGGGTGCTGTTAAACAATAATGGTGACCAGCCACCTATCATGCTGATGTGAAAGGATGGCTTTTTTTGTCGGTGTCTGACACCAGAAGTCATGACCAAGTGCTGGATTTCAAGGACTTTGGAATGAGACCAGATGGGATTATCAGGATTCAAATAAACACAAGAAGTTTGTGCTCTAGAAAAGGATACAACAGCATGGGTTCATTGGTTTGAATAAGCCACACAACCTCCACCAAGAACACTTTCGCAAATAATACAATCTTAACATTTCGATAAAATGAACTTGCAAACTTAGGTTAGGTACCGCAGCTGGCCATCAATCTCATTCGTCAATGATATTTGGTTGAATTTAGGTTTTAATATCAGGTAATCAAAATTCAATGTCAAGACAGCATGTAATGCCAATATCAATTTGATGAAGAATACTGATGACAGAAAATGTTGAAATTTTGTTGGTTTTAATTTGTGTTGTAAAGTAACCAATATCCAACATCCTCTAGCAATCTTATGCTAACGTTATCTTCACATTGAATCCTATTTAGTTGGCAGGTATGGAAAACAAAACCCAATGTCTGCAAAACATCATAATGTAAAAGTCCACACAATGTGAAATTCTAACATTGTTAAACATTTGAAATATCGTCAACCTGATTTTCATTCCAACCAAAATTTAACATCTGTCCAAGGTAAAAGTCCAGTGTCGTTTTGATGTCCAGTCGTTGCTGGGTTACCGGCAAATAACTTGTATTAACTTTGAGTTTGCTAACATTAGCTAGCTTTGCTTTGTCGTATACAGTGACGTTAACATTTGCAAACTCTGGGTAATAAAGTATCCCGAAATGACAGGAAACAAAATCTTTTAGAACGGCATTTAAGAAAATTGTTTAACTATCATAAAAGGATCTCACGTATGACTTCCGGTGTTGTCATGGCAACATGTAAACAATGCTCTTACCAGCGCCAGCTACACTATCCAGGTAATTTTATATGAAGCAGTTTAATATTTGTCTTCACGCATCACTGAGCAACTTCCATAGAACTCAAAGGGGGCTCGCCTCTGACGAATCTAGTTCTCGTCATACATCCATGGTGATTTTTTTAGCGCCAGAGGTGGACCTGAACCTGGAGTCCTTCAGCGGGACGCTATTGACCTCACACAAGAACACCTACACAAGAAGACAAAGACATACAGGCAGAGGGCAGGGTCTCTGCAGATATACACCACCACACACTTCTAGTGGGTCATAACTGATGACTGTTCTTTTGGGGGTAAAATCCTGCAAAGCATACCTTTTAATCTTCATACTGTGATGGTGTCTGTGTCCCGTCAGTTTCCCCTCTTTTGAGATTTTACTTCCTTTTGAGATCATTTTTCATTCTTGAAGATTAATTACCCGCAAGAGATCAATAAAGTTTCACAGGAGCACACGGTGTAGAAATACTGTACGAAGTCAGAAGTCATCCTGCTTTTTCATGGAGCTGAAAAGGTAAATTCACAGAGCCATGTTTCATACACACTGAGACATATTTCCAAATAGATAAGGAGACACTATGAATGTTTTCTTAAAGCCTGTCTTTATTTATGTTTGGATACACTGCTCAGATGGGGAATAATGAAAAGAAAGCAGTTTTTTCCAGTAGCTGGAGTTTATATCATTCAGCTTTTGGCTGCCTTCAGCCTGAACTGCTCTTTGATCTTTGCGTTTCACTACTCATCTTAAAACAGAAGAAAATCCTGCAGCTAGGAAGAATCATTGTTTTCAACAGGTCTGTTTTTGGAGTCCATAAATTTAAAGGATGGGAATTGAACCACATGATCTTAAGCCTCAAAATGTCTCATATGATCACATAACGCCAAGACATGCTGCGTGCCTTTTGTCCTCCGTGGATTCTTGGTGTCTTTATTAAGATGCGGGGAATATTTTAAATTGTGCCGGATAAGGAGAGACGGGATCAGATGAGATGGCATCAGATTAGATCAGATCACATCTGAAGGGAGAGGGGTTAATGCTGCCGTCATATGCAGCGCCATGCTCAGCTGTTTAGGCCGTTTACAGCAGAATACGGTTTAAAGAAAATCCTACATTGGCCCTGCATGCACATGCTTTCATACCTACATTCAAGAAACACATGTGAGTCATCCAGGCAACAAAAGCCATGTGGTGCATGAAAAGGTATTACCTGATACGGGTGTGATACAGATATTAAAGAATTCACTGGAGGAAGATTCACTTCACCCATCCAGGAACAGCACACACACACACACACACACACACACACACACACACACACACACACACACACACACACACACACACACACACACACATAAACTGCAAGCGTGCAGCAACAGGCAGGAGTTGGTACGTGTAAATGAAGCCGGGACTGAAAGCACAGTCACACATTTCTTTTTTGAATGACAGAAGAAAAGAAAAAAGATTATTCAGCTAAAAATAAAAATTCCTTTTAAAGCAGTGTAGAAATCGCGGTTCTATTAACCACGGGGACGGTTTGGCTTTCTCAGCATTGATTTGTTTCACATTCACACAGCTGAATACATTCACTCCTGCATGCAGTCACAGGCCTCAGAGACTGTTGATGTGTATGGGAAAATCCTCTCCTGGCTGCACAAGAGGTGATGCATTTCAACATTTAAAGATGTTTGGAGTAAAAATAAAAAAAGAAGGGGGGGGTGGGAGTGGAAGAAGTCTAGCTAGAGTCTTATTTATTACTTCTGTGGAGCGGTGTGCAAAACATCAAAGTGATGACTAACACCTACATCAACACCAGCAGGAGGCTCGTGGATGATTTAATGGCACCGCTGAATTATAGGTGAGTTTTATGCTTTGATTACTCTGCTCGGGCTTCCTTAATCTTCCACATATTATCTCTGTTCTCAGACCTTTCAGCTGCTGCTTAATGTAGATGATGGGTCAACATCTTACAAGACATTCCAATTACTTTGATACTGAATTAATTGATACCGTACAAAGTAAGACTTTAGTGTACAGCCACGGTAGCAGCTCTGTGAGGCTGCACACAGCAACACTTTGAGCTAAAGCTAATTCACCATGCTATCTGATGTTCGGGCCCCCAGGAATGCAGCCCAGTCTTACCTCCTAGCTTTACCAGTGTCCATTTAAGGTATCACAGCGAGAAAATCTCCTATGAAACATTTTCCCCATAGACCACCATTATAAAAGAGACGTCAGTGAAACTGTTGACAGGACACCTCGAACTGAAAGCAAGGTCAGATATGGCTCTTTTGGTTACGAGTGTTTGATCCATGGAGGTTTTATATGTGTAAAACTTCCCTCAAGCCAAGAGAAGCTATTTAAAAACCTTCACAATGTAAGGCCTATGAGCCGAGCAGGAAGTCGTGGGCGAGGCCAGCAGAAGAAACATTACTGGGCACGTTCATTGGGCTGCATACTGTAGAAGTAAACCCAGGCTAGAAACTTTAAGGCCAAAACGCAGCGGTGGCAAATGCTGTCCAGGCAGTTCCAGTCCCGCCGCCCCTGGAATTGAATGTACTGGAATCGCTCACAGCTTGCCCCAGCTCCCGTAGCTCTGGAGATCGGCTCTTCAGGTGAGAAATTCATTATATCCATCCAAGTATCCATCCATCCAAGTATCCATCCATCCAAGCATCCATCCATCCAAGCATCCATCCATCCATCCATCCAAGCATCCATCCATCCATCCATCCATCCATCCATCCATCCAAGCATCCATCCATCCATCCATCCATCCAAGCATCCATCCATCCATCCATCCATCCAAGGATCCATCCATCCATCCATCCAAGTATCCATCCATCCATCCATCCAAGTATCCATCCATCCATCCATCCAAGTATCCATCCATCCAAGTATCCATCCATCCATCCAAGTATCCATCCATCCATCCAAGTATCCATCCATCCAAGTATCCATCCATCCAAGTATCCATCCATCCAAGTATCCATCCATCCATCCATCCATCCATCCATCCATCCATCCATCCATCCATCCATCCATCCATCCATCCATCCATCCATCCATCCATCCATCCATCCAAGGATCCATCCATCCATCCAAGGATCCATCCAAGTATCCATCCACACATCCACACATCCATCCATCCATCCTTATCCGGGGCTGGGTCGCGGGGGCAGCAGGCCCTGCAAAGCACCCCAGACATCCCTCACCCCAGCAACACTTTCCAGCTCCTCCTGGGGGACCTCAAGGCGTTGCCAAGCCCGATGACATATGTATTCCCTCCAGCGTGTTCTGGGTCTGCCCCGGGGCCTCCTATCAGTGGGACGTGCCCAGAACACCTCTAACAGGAGGCGCCCAGGAGGAATCCTGATCAGATGGCCGAACTACCTCAACTGAATCCTTTCGACTCGAAGGAGCAGCGGCTCTACTCCGAGCTCCCTCCAGATGTCTGAGCTCCTTACCCTATCTCAAAGGCTCATTTCCTCTGTGGGAATCAGTCAGAAGCTATGTAGCAGCCAAGCATGGAATTACAACTTACATTGTTAAAGAGACATCTGTAAATCAGTGGATACATTTTTCAAGCGCCACAACCCCTGTGAAATGGTTTGTTTCACTGTCTGGGTTTGATCCATTCTGTCTGGTAACATTTTGAAAGCCTAATTTTTATCCCCATACAAGCTAGAGGAGGGCTAAACCAGAAGCTGGCCGCCTGGCCGATGAAAGTCTCCAATGTACTTGCTCTTTGGGCCCCACATTGTGGAAGATCTGGGTAATTTCACACTGTGGAAATCAAGCTTTTCTGGCTTCATGCACCACTGAGCAACTTTTACAGGAATTAACCAGGGGCCTGCCTTCAACACTGTAACCAGTTCTCTTTATTCATCCATGACTCTAACTTGCATTGGCAAAGTAATTTGTCTCTTTCTGATACAATGTTAGATCCATTAAACAACATCCACTGTTTGAATGTTTTTCAGCCACTGAAGAAGCTAAAAAGAGGAAACACAGCTTGGATAAATCCTGAATTCATGTTTTTAGTATATACTGGGTGTGAGTGAGTAACCTAAGTACACTGATTTTCATTTGGCATGGGCTAATGAAGCACTTGGTAGTTGGACCGGTTGTTAATGGTATTGACGCTGATGAAATTTACATGTTATGTCACTGATGACTGATCAATAATGCAGTCTGCATTGATGCTCTTACATAACCATTCAGCAGGGGCAGGGTTAGTTGAGTGTTTAGAAAGTTTCGAATTGCAGGCATGTACACTCGCTCTGCTTTAGTGCCCTTGAGCAAGACACCCAGGATAACGAGCCCAAAGAGAATATCCCAAGTGAGATTAATATTAAGTCTTGCAGTGTTAATAGAAGTGCTAATGTGGCACAATTGCCTGTTTGAGAAACGCCACATGATCAGATCCAGGAGGCACCATTTCAGCTTTGGGTTTTGTCCTCCGGTTGCCGGGGCACAGTGAGGTTATCAGTAACATAGAGAGTGTGACACTATCCGCACTATCAATAATGCTCACTAGCGCTACCGTATCCCCCGAAGGAGGTTAGAGCACTGATACCCTCTCTGGGAAACCAGAGAGCATGGGGAGTGAAGGCGGAAGATGACACAGAGGAGGTGAGCTGGAGGTGGGGGAGGACGCAGAGGAAGCAACATGCTGAGATGTGAGAAAACTATATGGAGGGCGAGCTTACTGGTTACTGTGTTTGAGAGGGAAGATGCACGCGAGAGGAAAGCGCATGAGCGGGTAACCTAAAGTTTCCTTGAGGAAAAACCTGTTTATTTGCAGGCGGGGTTCCTTCAGAGTTCTTGAATTTAAAACACAAAAAAAGGCATATGGAGGTGCAACATGAGTTAAGAGTGAGAGGTGTGTGGGAAAGAAAAGGGGGGCTAAGACGGGAAAAACACAGCGCAGTGTAGCTGCCAGCAGAGATTCTGCCGAGTGCTGGATTGCAGGGAAGGAGAGAAAAAACAGGAAGCAATGGAGAGAATAAGAGAGGGAGAGAGAAAAGGAAAAGGGTATAGCTTCTATTTATAAACCTGAAAGAGAATCTTTGGATTGGGTTATGGAAAATAAAACAGAGACAGAAAGGACAAAGAGGGAGTAAAAAAGAAAAGACAAGCAGATGGGTGAAAAAAAGACAAAAAGAAAGCTGGAGCTGCCAGTGGAGGGAGGGAGGGAGGGAGGGGGGGAGGAGAGAGAGAGAGAGAGAGAGAGAGAGAGAGAGAGAGAGAGAGAGAGAGAGAGAGAGAGAGAGAGAGAGAGAGAGAGAGAGAGAGAGAGAGAGAGAGAGAGAGAGAGAGAGAGAGAGAGAGGGGAGGAAAAGAGGGTGGAGGGAGGAATACATTTACCTTGACTGACACTGCGACAGGGAGAGAAAGCAGAATCCCCCACTCCAAGAAATTGTAGCTCCACAACATCATGCGACACAATCTCTGCAGTGGGTTTGCTGTAGGGCTACACACGCATTATAGCATGCAGGAACAGATGCATGCCCACGTGCACACACACACACACACACACACACACACACACACACACACACACACACACACACACACACACACACACACACACACACACACACACACACACACACACACACACACACACACACACACACACACACACACACACACACACGGCAGTAATTACACACTAATGCAAGGTTGTGGTTGCAATTATGCAGGTAAGAGACAGTTCAAACACAGATTTACAGAAAGAATAAAAAGTTATTTCCTCTGCTGCAAGTTGTCTCGAAACTAAAACGAAATTTGTGCAACCAAAAATTCAGCTTTCAACTCCGTGTTTTCCAGCGGAATATAACATCAGCACAGTTTCTCAGCAGAAAACAGAGGACAATGAAGTCATAAGACAATCGATAATGTGCAACAGATAAATAGAGGTGCACAGAGGGAGATTACATCAATTACATCTCACAGACCTGCATTGACATGTCATCTTTTTTAAAGAACCTCCTGTTTAAGGTCTCATTAAACGAGAATGATCAATACTGTCAATATGTTGCAGTGCAAAGAAATCAATCAGTGTGGAAGCAGGGTGGGCGGCGGATTTGAGGGTCATAATTCAAAGTTGAAGACTGGAAATTGAAGAAAATTACATCAACTGCATTGTGACTTCAACCTGGCTCTACAGAGTGGTGCAGCTTCTGCCCCAACATTAAATACTTTTGCATATGTGAGTAACCTGTTCTATTGTTTTGCTCACACGTTGCCATGTACGACGACAGCATCAGCTACTGTATAGGGTAAAAATACAACATGAATGTAAAGTGTCTGTTGGCAGAAGCTGGTGTTCCCTCACTGCCAGCCCAAGGCCGCCCACTAGTGGTGGAGATGAAACATTGCAGCACAAAGAACATCTAAAAAGGGGAATACATACATATACCATTTCATATAATCAGGGTTCATTGAAGACCGCCATCGAGGAGCTGCATAAGCAAGCTTCTTGCACAACGTTTGCCATTCTCTGCAAATTTGATTTACCTGTTTATATCACGCCTGATCTTTTTGACAAGCTGGTTATACCACTTATGTTGCATGCATGTGAAGTTTGGGGGTTTGAAAGAATAGATGTATTGGAAAAACTACATCTCAAATTTCTAAAATATACCCTTAAAGTTCTGCAATAACATGGTCTATGGGGAGTTAGGAAGATATCCACTCCATTGCAGATAAAGAGAGTTATTGGCTATTGATAGAGGGTAAAGAAACTAAACTCAGTCGAATAATGTACAACTATTTCCTCAGCCTGCATAATTCGGGTGTATATGTGTCACCAATTTAGTGATGGCCAATGAAGCCTCATGAACCACTGTCTTTTTTCTGAAGCCACTAGATGGCGCTCTCTGTTCAACAAAGGTTTGAATACACGCTTTATTGCCAGTCCTTCAGCCTTTATCTTTACGCCAAGAGCGCCATCTGGTGGGGTCAGAAAATAAAGACAGTGGTTCATGAGGCTTCATTTGGTCATCACTAGTCATCGTGGATCTTGCAGGTTAAGCTAGTGATGGCCAAATGAGGCCTCATGAACCACTGTCTTTATTTTCTGAAGCCACCAGATGGCCCTGTCTGTTCAACAAAGGTTTGAAAGCACACTTCATTGCCAGTCCTTCAGCCTTTATCTTTAAACCAATACAGCCATCTGGTGGGGTCTGAAAATAAAGAAAGTGGTTCATGAGGCTTCGTTTGGCCATCACTAGGTTAAGCAGATACTGGATGAATGTGGCTTGTCTCATCTCTGGCTCACACTAAAGTGTAACAGCATCAACTGGTTAAAACTATCTGTTGAACTGAGGCTAAAAGATGAGGACAAGAGTTTAAACTGGAGAAGGATCTGTTGCATAGACAGGCTGTTTGTAGTTTTAGAGTAAACAACACCAGAATACCTGAAGTGACTGGAAGATATAAAGAGCTGGACAGAAACCAGAGGATCTGCAGCCTCTGATGATAATGGTGTGGGAGATGAGTATCTTATTTTGTTTGAAAGTCAGAATGTAAGCAGAAAGCTATTTGCCAAAGTATTATTTAAACCACCTATCTATGTTTAAATTAATTTTGTTACCACAAGCAGATAAGACAAACGTAATTTGTAAACTAGGTGCTTTTTGGATGAATGTCCTTCCTCTGTTTAAGTAACATCAGTTTTACTTTAGCCATGTGGTGTGCCATTGTTTTGTTATTGTATGTGATGTTTGTACTCCATACCATGTGATATGGTCAGGAGTCAAATAAATGCATTTAGAGCATCTTTAGAAAACGTTGAATAAAACAAAGCTGCATGGTTCATGGGATGCAGTGTTAATTTTGACAGCATTTTCATGGGATGAAAATGCTCATTAGTTAGTCACATTTTAGTCATTTTTATCTGTCATAGTTTTAGTCTTTTTTAGTCAATGAAAATTCAAAATATTTTGGTCGACAAACAATCATAACATTTTAGTCAGTACTTTTAGTCATTAGGTTTTCTATGTTTTCTATATTTATGCTAATCCAGTGAGGCTAATTCGGGTATCAGAAATTACAATCATGGTGACGGGTTGTATAAAAATGTAATTTAGACGATTTTTTCTACAACTACAAATCATTTCTGAACACGTACAAACTGTCATTTCTCCAGTATTGTTTGACAGGTTCAAGGGGTGGTTTATGAGCACACACTTACTAATCATCTTCTGAAAAGCTCAGCATCTCTCTTTTTATGCTCTCAAAAACTTTGTCACCACAAATAATTAATCTGAGACAACTATGATTTGAATCAGGATCATTGTAAACTCTGACTCATTGATCTCACTGTTACGTAAGAAGCAGAAACATTTATTTATTTCAGCCTGAATTCTTAAGATGCAACATGGAAATCTGGAGGCCTCTCACAGAGTTGATGATTAAACTAAACTTTGATGTCTGTCAGAGAAAACTGATCTGAGTTCAGACTGTTTACTTATAGCACAGCTAAACTCACAGATAACTGAGCCTCCTACCTGCCTGTCAAACAGCATCAACCCATAAACCTTCCTGAGACAATCTGGATTAGATTTAAGCCTGTGGGGATCAGTTGTGAAGTCCGGCGTCTAGTGGCTGCTTGCTCTGCTGCCATTCAGCGACTAACAAGCGGAGCTAACTGCTAACTGCTGGAATGACCGAACTCCGCAATTATCTACTGCTGAATCACAGCTCAAACTCGCAACATCATGTGACGCTGCTCCAGTGTAAGTGCTTTTGCTGGCTAGAGAAACATCCTGGCACAGACTATTTTCTGGAGTTTACCAACCTGTCGCTCATGTGGCATTTGAAGATAATCACAATCACCGCCATTCTTGGCTTTCAAAGTGCAGTAGTCCACCACTAATATTTTTGTCACATCTCATTGACAAAAATGAAAAATAGATGTCATCTCAGTTTTTATTATAAAGATCAATTTTTATCTTGTCATTGTCATCATGGAAAAAAGGTTGTTGACGAAATTTTTTTGTGATAGTTTTCGTCAATGAAATCAATAGTGTTGAGATATCAGTGGCTGGTTGGACTGAAATATCTCAACAACTGTTATAGTTTACTATGGATTGCCAATAAACTTTGTGCAGACATTCATGTCCCCCTTAGGATGATGTGTAATATTATAAATGTTATAAACAACTTAGTAGGAAGTTTGTCTTTTTCCGAATAAGTACAAAAACTGGAATACTATGTGCATGAAAAACAGTCTTTGTTGTGTCACTTTCTGCTGTGAACAAACTACTGTATAACCAACCCTGTCTCCTAATAATAATAATAATAATAATAATAATAATAATAATAATAATAATAATAATAATAATAATAATAATAATAATAATAATAATTATTATTATTATTATTATTATTATGTCACTTCACCACTTGTGAAGACTCGTGTATTAGGTTTAGGCAACAAAAGCTCTTTGGTTAAGGTTAAGGAAAGATCATGGTTTCGGCTACATTTTATTTCTTATTTTTAAAGCATCAATGCACTTTGATTAAGGTGCACTGTGTTAAATATTCAAAAGGTGACAAAATAAATTGTGGTCATTGCCATTGGACAGTGTATTGCAAGATCGCCTATATTTGCGGAAAACCGATACGTTGTCTGTGAACGTTTTGCTGATGCGTTCACTATCAACATTTTTGCAACTTGCCATTACGTTCATTAGCAACATTTCTTCTTTATGTTTTAGTAGAAAATGTAATTTGCTCAGTATTTAGGGTGAATCCCAGTTCTCATTCTTACCCCTCCCCCTTCGTCTGCATCTTCTACTTGCCCCTCAATACAGGGTTGAGCAGGCGAAACGTTCCCCTATGAAATTAGACACCACTCGATTACCATTTGCATCAGCATGCCTTCCCGTAAGCTGGCTGCTACGTCAGGAAAAGTGACAAGAGTTGACACAAACAAACGAAAATGCCGTCGTCTCAGGTTGAGACACATGAAAGGAACACTGAAACGTTAACGTCGGCAAAACTGCTCAAACATTGTATTAATTGTATCATGAAACATGAGAGCTGTGATTATAATATCAATTACTATGCTGAAAATATGTTTGTGCGATTCTCTTGGAGATTGTTCAGCCATTGCCAGTGATGGCCAAATGAGGCCTCATGAACCACTGTCTTTATTTTCTGAAGCCACCAGATGGCGCTGTCTGTTCAACAAAGGCTTGAACACACACTTTATTGCCAGTCCTTCAGCCTTTATCTTTAAACCAAGAGTGCCATCTGGTGGGGTCAGAAAATAAAGACAGTGGTTCATGAGGCTTTGTTTGGCCATCACTAGCCATTGCTATATAAGAAAAACTTTTGCTGGCTGTCTGTTTGATGGTTACGCGGTGGATGATGTGAAATTCCTCATAGCCCTCTCTTTCAAGTGTGGTCCTCCAGAATCTTTGTTTCAAGGGCCATGTAGCCCTCGGTCTTGGCCCTAGCCCTTACTCCAAATGAGAACTGAAACACCCCTACCCCTCATGTGAATGCGCCAAACCAAGGGGAAGGGGTGGAAATGGGATGCACCCTTAGTTTCCCTAAAAATGCATCTACTGTTTCAAATCAGTTATATATATGAAACATCATTTCTAGGAGACATGCTGCCATGGTAGGAGACCTTTTACTGAAGACATAAATCTTATTTTAAAATGGACACGCTGAGGTTCATTACCTCCACCAAGGAGGTGATGTTTTCATTTTAGTTGGTTTGTCTGTCTGTCAGTAGGATTACGGCAGAACTTCTGCCCTGATTTTCATGAAACTTGGTGGAAAGGTGAAGAATCCATTAAATTTTGGGACGGATCCAAATCTCAAGTCATTTTTCACTTTTGTTAACATTGCAAAAAAGGGCATTTGGTCTCGGCAGAGGAAAACTAGGGTTAGGGTTATCTTTTTATTCCATTGGTTCAGGCTTCGAATAGTCTTAGTCATGGTCTCACTGGTTTACAGCAGTAGTTTCTGGTATGGTCGCGTTTGTATCTCACTTTCATAGACATAAAATGGGCCTACAATTATGGACATGTTTGTAAAATGAATGCATGTGCTTTCTCCAGATAAGAGTTTCCAACTCCCTCCCAGATTCAGATTAAGACGAGAGGGACAGAAGTGGAGCTGATGATTCAGGATCAGCAAAAGAGGATTGGAGAAGTCAATCACTCAAAGAAACATAACGGTGAATTCTCAAAACTGTCAAAAAAAAGCCTCTAAACTCTGGAGGAACCACATTCAGAGTGTTAAAGGCAACACAGAACAGCTCCTATTAATCAGCTCTGCACACCTGCTGTAACTCAGGCACACCTGTTAGCGATCTGCCTTCATTAATCCTCCACTCTCCACACCTGAGAGTCTCTTTACACAAAGGAATGCTCCCAAATAATCCCACACTACATACTAATAGTCTGAGTATACTGTTAAAGCGCTACAGGAAAACACACACAAGCCGAGGTGTTATATCATGTAGGGTTTGTTAAATTCTCCAAGACAAATTTGTGTAAATAAATGACTTAATGCTGAGCAGCTTTTCAAGCTGTCTCACTTCCTTCTAAACAGACGAGGAAGTGACTGTCAGACTGTCAGCCTCAACACCCAGGGAATGTACAAATTCTCCCCACGAAACTATTTAAAAGCATCGAGAGGAGGGAGAAAATAAATGTGAAAATACACCAATCACAAACCATGACTCAGCAGTTACACCCATGGTCTAAACAAGGAAAAAAGATCAGTACTGATACCTGTCATACCTGAGCAGACCGCCAAGAGACAAGCAGGTATCTATCAACTGCGTAGACATGGGTACTGTGTTGAATGTGTGGGAAGTTCTTTTTGTGAGACTTATTTTCTTGCTATTTATGATAGATTAAGTGCATATTATAATTTAGACACTACTCTTTTGGTCTACAGTAGATTCTTGCGGGGGGTTTTTGCACCGTAAGTAGAAAACAAAAGCGACAAACACTTGTTTCATGAAAGCGTTGGACTCACGCATGTGTTCAAGTGCCAGTCAAGTTTTAGAAAGGCAGCATAGTTTGTTGTGAGATTTATCGTATTTTAAAGGGTATTTCAAGAGCTAAAACTTACTAAATCCAGTTTTTATCCAGATAACATAACACTAACACAGCCATACTTCGATTTGTACGCTCTCTACTGTGTCTATTTTTAACCTTACATACCAAAAAACTTGTTTGACAAAAAGGAAGAGATGATTTTACTGAACTACATTGAACACATGGGAGTTAAAAATGGATTTTATTGCATTATTTGAGGCTATGAAGTTCCTACTGGCCTTTAAAAAGGTCCAGTGTATTGGATTTAGTGGCATCTAGAGGTGAGGATTGGAGATTGCAGCCAGCTGAAACTTCTCCCAGTTAGAATTCCTTCAGTGTTCAGGAGGTTTTAACCAGGAGCCGAGTTATCCGCAGAGGTCTCTTCCTCTCCAAAACAAACGGACCAGGTGATTAAAACTGGTAAAAACACCAAATAGAGCAGTTTCACTTTACAAATCAGTTTTCTCCAACGCTGTTCGGCATGTCGCAGACAGGCTGCTAGCCCAGCACCTGCTAATGTGTGCTCACATCTTTCAGATAACTTAAGATCCAGACGTTCCGGAAGTTTTAACCGGGAGCTGAATTATCCACAGAGGTGTCTTCCTCTCCAAAACAAATGGACCCAGTGACTAAAACCCATCAAGACACTAAATAAAGCAGTTTCAAAATCAGTACGATTAAAAAAAAAAAAAAAAAAAAAATCTGATTTTTCCGGCGCTACTCATCGCAGAGGGGCTGCTAGCTATGTTGGTGGAAATGAAAACACAAGGATTCTTATTTCTAGGTGATAATATGCTAAAGAAAGCACTTTTTTTAGTCCATTTTAGCCAATAACACACTGGACCTTTAAGAAGTATGGTGAATCATTTCATGTTTGTTGCTGTCATTCAGGTAGATTGGGTTTCTCCGTTGTTTCAGACATGGCCCAAACACCGGATGACCATCGCTTCCATTGCTCCGTGTGTCTGGAGCTTTACACTGATCCTGTCTCCACTCCATGCGGACACAACTTCTGCAAGCTCTGCATTAACAAATACTGGGACAACACAGAAGTGTCTAGCTGCCCCCTGTGCAAGGAGATATTTCACAAAAGACCCGAGCTGCGGATCAACGTCTCCTTCTGAGAGGTCGTCAATGACTTTAAAAACACAAACGCAGGCTCAGTGACGAGCGGTGAAGCCTGTGAGGCCAAAGCTGGTGAAGTGGCGTGTGACGTCTGCACAGGTGTGAAACTAAAAGCCATGAAGTCCTGCCTGGTGTGTGTGGCGTCGTACTGTGAGGGTCACCTGGAGCCTCACAAGACAGCAGCAGCCCTGAGTAGACATAAGCTGATTGAGCCAGTCAGGAACCTGGAGGACAGGATATGTAAGAAGCATGGGAAGATCCTGGAGCTGTTCTGTAAGATGGAGGAGAGGTTCATATGTCAGATTTGTGCCGAGACGGACCACAGCCAACACCAAGTTTTAACAGCAGAGGCCGCGTCACAGCAGAAAATGGCAAAATGTAGTTTTTATTTTGTCGTTATGAGTTGTGTAAGTGACAAAGTATGTGAGCTGACCGAGAGACAACAAAACCAGCTGTGATTTAGTGCACCATTGCTGTGTTTCTAGCAGCTTTTCAGGCACCAAAAGTGGGTGTGTTGTAGTGACCCATCACTGTTTTTCCAGCGGAGATAATGGAATGAAAAGCAGTTGTTTTTTAACCAAGGCATTTCTGCGTTTCTGGCAGAGATCATGTCCCCAAACCCAGGTATTTTTGAGCTAAAACATGACCTGTCAGCTCGGCAAAATGGCTGCCAAGCTGTAGACTACTGTTTGAGACCAACAAATACCAGTTGTGATTTAGTCAGTAAACCCTGTATTTACAGCGGATTTTTAGGCCCTAGTGTGGGGGGTTTTTAGGAACCCATTACTATGTTTTGAGCAGTAACTTTTTTACCGAGACATTGCTGCCTTTTCTGCCAGCATAGTGGTATAAAAAAGCTGTTGTTTTTTACCAAGACATTTCTGCTTTTCCAGCGAAGATTGTGGCCCCCAAATCTGGTATTTATACGCCAAAACATAATCTGTCATCTTGGCAAGCATGTCACGCTGCAGACCATGGTTTGAGACCCACAAACAACAAAACTGGTTGTGATTTAGTGCGTCATTGCTGTGTTTCCAACAGCTTTTTAGGCCAAACAAGTGGGTATGTTGTGGTGACCCATCACTGTTTTTCCAGCAGGGTTAGTGGCATGAAAATGAGTTGTGTTTTAACCAAGGCATTTCTGCTTTTTCAGCGGGGATTGTGTGCCCACACCTAGGTATTTTTAGGTCAAAATACGACCTGCCAACTACTATAGACTACTGTTTGAGACCAACAAATACCAGTTGTGATTTAGTCAGTAAACCCTGTATTTACAGCAGATTTTTAGGCCCCAGTGTGGAGGGTTTTTAGGAACCCATTACTGTGTTTTGAGCTGCAGTTTTTTTACCGAGGCACTGCTGCCTTTTCTGCCAGCATAGGAGTATAAAAAGCTATTGTTTTTTACCAAGACATTTCTGCTTTTCCAGCGGAGACACTAAACAGTGGGTTTTTTTTTTTTTAGGGACTTGCTGCTGTTTTGCCAGCGACTTTTCAGCCCCCAAATGTGGGTGTTTTTTAGAGACTCATCACTGTGTTTTGAGCAGCTTTTTGGACACAAAAAGCAATTGTTTTTATTTAGACCTTGCTCCCTTTCCTGCCAACATAGTGGCATGAAAAATAGTTGCCAAGACATCACTTTTTCCAGTGTGTGTGGTGGCATAAAAAGCTGTTGTTGTTTTTTAAATGTTTTTCTGGGGGGCTTTTTGCCTTTAATGGACAGGACAGATTGAAATGGGGTGAGAGAGAGAGAGTGGGGGTTGACATGCAGCAAAGGGTTGCAAGCCGGAGTCGAATCTGCGACCACTGCAGCGAGGCATCGCCTCTGTACATGGGGCGCTGGCACTATCCACTACGCTACCGATGCCCCAAAAGCTGTTGTTTTTAAACAAGACATTTCTGCTTTCCCAGCAGGGAAAGTATCCCCAAACCCAGATTTTTGAGCCTGTCAGCTAGGTAAAATGGCTTTTTAGCAGGAGACCACTGTTGGAAACCAACAAACAACCAAACCGGTTTTGATTTAGTCCATAATTGCTGTGTTTACAGTAACTTTTTAGGCACAAACATGGGTGTTTTTTTTTTTTGGGACCCATCACTGTGTTTCCATTACAGCACCAGTTATTTTTTACTGACATGTTGCTTTTTATGCTGCGATAGTGGCACTAAAAAGCAGCTTTTCCAGAGGGGATAGTGGCAAGTAGTTGTTTTTTTTACAGACACTTCTGCTTTTCCAACAGAAATTGTAATCTTGGCAAGCCTGTTAAACTGTAAACCACTGTATGAGATCCACAAACCATCAAACTGGTTATGATTTAGCATGGCATTGCTTTGCTTCCAGTGGCTTTTTATAAGCACCACACGTTGGTGTTTTATAGAGACCCGTCACAGTTTTTCCAGTGGGGGATAGTGACATGAAACGCAGTTGTTTGTGTAAGCTTTTCCTGACCAGAAACAGGTGGTTTTTGTGCCTAAACATAACCACACATTAAGCATAGTTAACAGAGGATGCTGTTCTTTGACATTAGAAGTCAAAGGTTTCAGTTCCTGGCAGTAACATATGGTAGAAAACTTAACATCTTAAATTTAAGATGTACATTATTTGTTAAAAAAAAGGACACAGTGAGGTTTAGTTTAAATGTGGTCTATGGGGAGCAGGGTTAGGGTTGGTTAGGGTATCTGCAGATATGTGTTTTCACTCCAACTGTTTTTATTCCCTCAAGAGGATAAGCGGTTAGAAAATGGATAGATGGATGTTTTTATTCCTCTCCCAGATTCAGATTAAGAGGAAAGGGAGAGAAGTGGAGCTGATGATTCAGGATCGGCAAAAGAGGATTGAAGAAATCAGTCACTCAAAGAAACAAACCAAGGTGAGTTCAAATTCAACACAACAAAACCCTCACTGGTCAAATGTGTCAAAAAAAAAAGGCTCTGCACTCTGGCAGAGAGACGATCAGAGTGTCGCAGGCAGCACATAGCAGCTCCTATTTATCAGCTCTGCACACCTGCCTTAACTCAGACACACCTGTTAGCGATCTGCCTTCATTAACCCTCCACTCTCCACACCTGAGAGGCTCTTTACACAAAGAAATGCTCCCAAATAACAATATATGGTCACACACCTTCATTTCTAAATCAACACGGAGCAGCCTGGAGTTAAAAACAATTGTGAATCACTGAAATAATTTTGTTAATATTGAATTCCACATAAAATACATGTATACGTTATAGCATTATTTGTAAGAATATGAAAAGTTAACATCATCAAGAGCAACATGTAGAAATCATTAAATGAAATGTATCTACAGTTAGGCAGGGTGAGGCAAACTGCTTTAGGTAGGTTTTCTTTAAAAACTCACAGACAAAAAAATCTCACAGGTGTAATCAGTTAGTGTGCTCGTCTCATTCCAGCTGCCTACGACACACCCGCAACCTTCTCTGGCACTTTCAACTCCTTTTATCTCTTAAACTGACTGTAAACTGTCTTCAGTATTTTCACTTCAAAAGACATTTGAAAAAAATTAAAAGTTCAACTACTTGCATGTCGTATTTTCAAAATGACAGTTCCACTGCTTTCAGTAATGCCAACACTTGTTTAAATGCTTTCACTTTCCCTTTCATGGCTGGCAATGTCCCAACCTCTTGTTAAAATATACCCACTTTTGACTTTTAAAACATGGCTGAAAATGTCCTGAATTCTTGTTAAAATATACTCTCTATTCTTGATAAAATCACGGCTGGAAATGCCCCAAACTCTTTGTTAGAAAATACCCGCTTTTGTTGCCACAGAGTTGCCTGGAAAAATCCCGACCTCTGGTTAATATATACTTGCTTTTGTTGCCACCAACACAGCTGAATATATCCTGAGCTTTCGTTAAAAAATACCTGCTTTTGTTGCTTAAAACATGGCTGGAACTATAATAGTAAAGGATTAGTATAATAATAATTACCACATCTTACACTTCAACTGCTTTCACTACTTAATCGAGAAACTGAAATCTTTCAGTTTAGACACTTGAACTGGCTTAAATTTCTCTCAGGACTTCGGCACAATTTACCAGTTACACTCTCCAGCCTATTTATAACCTAAATATCCGTGCTTGAACTTCAACTAAATCTTTAACTCTAATTTGCGCATACATTTAAACTTCTTTCAGCACTTTAATTTTAACCTTTCAATAATTATATTCCGACTCCAGCTTTTTAAAATATGTAAACTGCAGTTTATTTAATTTTTGGCAGTAAGCATGCGTAGAATTTCTTCAGGAAATACAGTATTTTCTAGTCTAACTTCACGTTGTTTGGAATTTTTTGTCATTATTTTCTTGTTCTCTGTTGTTTTAGAGACAGAGTTAAAAACAAAAATATTTTGGAGCTCTTCACATGGCAAAAACATACAAACAATCACGTCACAAATGCCTGGCAGAAGAGTCACTAAAATTAAAAGTGAGCCTTTTGTAAACATGAATTACATTAACCTAAACAAAAAAAAATATCAATGGTGGATGGTGTTTTCCCTTTTTTGACCACATGGACAAGTGAGAGCTGGAATAAAGTTCATGTAATCGATCAAGTACAAAATAAATCCCACACTGCTTATCTATAAGTTAGATAACTGAGCTTGTACAGTATATAATCATTTATAAGGTACGTATAGTTTTAATGATGACATGGTTTTTATACTTGACATTTAGGAAAATGCGCAGAAAGAAATAGAGGACAGTACCGAGATTTTCATGTCTGTGATGGAGTCCATGAAGACTATCCACACAGAGCTCATGGAGGAGATTGAGGCGAGACACAATGCAGAACAGAGGAGGTTTGAAAAGCTCATCAAGGAGCTGAGGCAGGAAATCGACGAACTGGAGAAGAAGAGTGCTGAACTACAGCAGCTCTTGGGCATTAAAGACCATATCGAGCTCCTGGAGGTCAGTACAGAAACGATCTAACCTCGTCTTTTATGTGGATGTTAAATGTACAACAACTTCCTGATTGAGTCTGTACTTGTGATAAGTACAGTCAATCTCATTTATATGGTCCATAATCAGAATATCTTTGAGGCAAAGACTGTATAAAGGTTATGGACGTAGCCACCATGATGTCACCCATTTGTTTGTGGACTCCCATTTTGAAGTTTGACAGTTGCCTTGTTGGATTTTTGGAGCCAGAAGAGACCATATGTGTTCAAGAGGGTGGAGATAACCCTATAACCTATGGTTAACTGTGATGATGCTAATGCTAATGCTAATATTCACTGGCACAAAAACAGTCTTAAAGCCAAAAAAATAAAATTTAATCATTGGTAAAACCAAACATTCGACTCCTTAGAGGGTCTTTTAGTACAAGCAAACGCTGAGCAAGATTTTTTGGGGGCAACCAAAATGTTAAAATTTTCTTTCACAAACTGAAAACTGGCGTTAAGACATGGCTACATTACCTTACTTTGTTGCTGTGATAGCTAGTTGTCAACGGATGGTACCCACAGCGGCCATGCCCTTAATTATACATAACTTTAGGACTCCATAAAATATAAACGTAAAAAAAAAAAAAAAAAAAAGTTTTATAAATGTTATATAAAAATTAGTTATAAAGACTGAAATTGTTTTTTGTATCAGGCTGTAAACATGTTTATTATTTCTGTAAAGTTGGACATTTTATCATGGGTGTCTATAGGTAGTGATGGCCAAATGAGGCCTTATGAACCACTGTCTTTATTTTCTGAAGCCACTAGGTGGTGCTGTCTGTTCAAAAAAACATTTGAGAGCACACTTCATTGCCAGTCCTTCAGCCTCTATCTTTAAACCAAGAGCGCCATCTGGTGGGGTCAGAAAATAAAGAAAGTGGTTCATGAGGCTTCATTTGGCCGTCACTATCTATAGGGATAGACTCACTTTTTGAGCCAGCCTCAAGTGGCCATTTGCAGAACTGCACTTTTGGGAATTTTTGCATTGGCTTCATTTTTCATTCCCGGTAGTTGCCACTCATTTGTAGGGCCTTCACAATCTGTAGTAAAACTCAGCTGTTACAGCTAAATATATCTTTTTACATTAGCATGCTAACAAGCTAATATCAACAACAGTTGGGTGTTAAATATACTCATGATTAGCATGTACCATGCTAGCATATGAACTTCAGCACACTCACAGTGAACAGCAACCCAACAGCCTGTGACAACATTGTTTCTGTTTTCCATTGACAGGCATTCAATCAAGCCTACACACTACCGTCAACTCAGACCTGGCCAAGCATCCCCGTCAATGAGGTGGATTTCTTGGGTTATATCCAGACGTCGTTGATTAAAGCAAGAGAGTTCATCAACCTGGAAATTAAGAAACAGTCAGCCAATAGTAAGTTTGAAGCAAAGTATCATACTGGTGTCTAACATCTACAACCTAATCACCAGAATAAATGTTGGCATTGTACATTTCTGCAGACAACAGATATGGTACATTTGTATGTTTCATATGTAGTGGATATGTTGAAACTTAACATTTTCTCACATTTCAATTTTCAGTTTTACATTATGACAACAGTGTTAAGGCATGGTTAGGTTTAGCCACAAGACATGAAAAGGCATTGTCATGTTATATTATAATCTAATCTAATTATTGTAATCTCAATTGATCACTCGGGAGGTTGTGATATACACGATTGAGAGTCATGGTTTTGCCATAGAGGCGTGCTTTGCTCCATATATGGAAGTATGTGACAGTGTTATCCAGCTCTGTTCTGATTGGTCCAGATGTGCGTATCCTAATCTGATCATTGAACATTAGAAATGAAAATATGCGATCATATTGGTCGGCCACTTTTTCTGACTCTGCGTCGCTGACAGTCTGATAAGTGGAAGGTCATTTGATGAAAACACATTAGAAACAGAGTGATAAACTATGTTGTCACTGAGGACGATTTGAACACTACAGGTGATTTGATGAATTGAGCTATTTTTACAGCACTCTCATTTGTCATTGAACACATCAATTGCATCATTTATCACATCATTAATTATGGTCTATCTCCTCCTGCAGAGCTTAAGAAAATGCAGCAATTTGCAGGTTTGTCACCCCTAACGTCTAAGATGGATGTTTTCCTGTGATTTTTTTAATCAAATTCAATTTAAAATGAAAATGAAAAAGTTACATGTCATTGTGAGAATGAGATTAACATATTCAATTCTTGCATCCTGTCTGCTCTAACAGAGGACATCACCATTGACCCTGACACCGCAGGACCCTGGCTTATTGTCTCTGACGATGGGAAAGAAGTCAGGCAGTCTCCAAAGAAGCACAAGGTTCTGACTAGCCCGGCGAGGTTCACAGAAAACACTTTTGTTGTTGCAACAAAGGGTTTCACCACAGGCAGACACTACTGGGAGGTCAGGGTGAAGGAGAAATCCAACTGGGTGCTGGGAGTCGCTTCTGGCACGGTGAAGAGGAGGGAACACGTCGCTCCTTCCCCGGAGAACGGCTTGTGGACCTTAGGTCACAGGGATGGAGGGCAGTATTTTGTGTACACCCGAAATCCATTCCCTTTAACGCCGTCTACCCCTCCCCAGAGGGTGGGTGTGTTTGTGGATTACGAGGAGAGGCAGGTGTCGTTCCTCGATGTGGAGGCCAAGACTCACATCTTCACCTTCACAAAGTGTAACTTTACACAGAAGGTTTACCCCGTATTTGATCCCTGTGTGGCGGCAGAAAAAAAGGAGGTGGCTCCTCTGAAAATTATGATGGTAGAGCTCACAAAATAAAACACTGACATAGATTCATCATCCTGAGCAGCGGTCAACATTACAGGAGTCACAGTTATCAATATGTAACCAGAAATAGACTTACACAATATAGTAGTTACATGCTTTATCCATTAGTGGCATCTAGTGGCGAGCATTGCAAATTGCAACAAGCTGAATCTTCTACCAATTAAAATTCCCTCAGTGTTTATTGCTCAGGAGGTTTTTACCAGGAGCCGAATTATTCACAGAGGTCTCCTCCTCTCCAAAACAAACAGACCAAGTGATTAACACCGGTAAAAACACTGAATAAAGAAGTTTCATGTTACAAATCAGTGTTTCTTCAATGCTGTTTGGTACATCGCAGACAAGCTGCTAGACCAGCACCTGCTAATTTGCACTAACTTTTTGTCTCTGCTAACAAAATCCGGACGTTTAGGAGGTTTTAACCGGGAGCCGAATTATACACAGAGGTCTCCTCCTCTCCAAAATAAATGGACTAGGTGATTTAAACCGGTAAAAACACTGAATAAAGAAGTTTCATGTTACAAATCAGCGTTTCTTCAATGCTGTTTGGTACATCGCAGACAGGCTGTTAGACCAGCACCTGCTAATAGAGTGTGCCAGTAAACCCGGAACTCCGTTAGCGCTTTTAGCACTTCTGGTTCTCTCGTCTAAAAGTCAATACGTTTTTTGAATGGGATTTTGGTAAAATGCCTCAAATAAGGTCTGCGGTTAACAAAAGCTTAAGCAAGTTTCAGGTTTTGTTCTACGACATAAAACACGTCAGTAAATACCCTACTTGTGAATTTTGAAGCTTTTACTTGTCGTAAAAAAGGCGGTTGCTAGCAAGTTGCTCAATACAACTACAAACCCTGTCGGGGACATTAAACGCCATCACCCCTGAACAGGCAAGAGTGCTGGCAGTCCGTCATTACAGCTTCTTATTTAGCTATAAACAGTCCGATTTCCCTATTATACAATGTTTTTAAAATAAAGCGGCTGAAATCAGTTGAAAGCTTATGGCGGTGACATCAAGAGTCATGCAACCGTGGAGTAGTCAAGTAGTCCGTTAAAGCCTAACGCTAGCTTTTTACTTCGAGCGATCGCATTTAAGCTTCAAATGCGGTATGAAAGGTGTTCATATGTGAAGATTATCTCGCTGAACAAAACCTGTAAGTATCATAAACTTGTGTTAGCCACAGAGCTCATTTTATGACATAATCCAAAACGCAATGCAAAAATCACATTCACTTTCTCTTCCGGGAACCAGTGCGATGCTAAACTTCCGGGTTTTGACGTCAGCCCTGGCACACTCTATTTGCACTAACTTTTTGTCTCTGCTAACAAAATCCAGACGTTCAGGAGGTTTTAACTGAGAGCTGAATTATCCACAGAGGTCTCTTCCTCTTCAAAACAAACAGACATGATTAAAATCGGTAAAAACACTGAATAAAGACGTTTCATGTTACATATCAGTGTTTTTCCAATGCTGTTCAGTACATTGCAGATGAACCACTTGACTAGCACCTGCTAATTAGTGATGGCCAAATGAGGCCTCCTGAACCACTGTCTTTATTTTCTGAAGCCACCAGATGGCGCTGTCTGTTCAACAAAGGTTTGAAAGCACATTTCATTGCCAGTCCTTCAGCCTTTATCTTTACGCCAATAGCGCCATCTGGTGGGGTCAGAAAATAAAGAAATTTGAGGCTTTGTTTGGCCATCACTACTGCTAATATGTGTTCACCTCTTTTTCTCTAATAGCTTAAGATCCAGTTCAGGAGGTTTTTAGCAGGAGCGGAATTATCCACGGAGGTCTCCTCCTCTCTAGAACAAACAGACTCAATGATTAATAACCGTTAAAACACTGAATAAAGCAGTTTCATGTTAAAATCAGTGTTTTTCAGACACTGTTCTGCCCGTCATGGAGGGGCTGCCAATTACAGTGGCTGAAGAAAAACATGAATGGACAGGGATGTAGATATAAAACGACTCATTATAAGGTAACAAAAACACAGCAAATTTTATTTTCAGGTGATTTTACACTAAATAAAACATCCTTATTATATTATATGCCATTTCTGCCAGTATATTGCCCTGAATCCTACACACTGGTCCTTTGAATGTGCAATATGATGTAGAACATGTATTATCTTATCTTCCATTAAGGCTATATTTCTAGGCCGATTGTTGTTTACTAGCTTTGATATTATTTCCATAGAATTGATTTTGATCACATCTATATATTTCCAGCTATAATGGGGTTTAATCATGGTGCATTTACTGTATATAATTCATGTTTTTATACCATATATCAGTGATGGCCAAATGAGGCCTCATGAACCACTGTCTTTATTTTCTGAAGCCACTAGATGGCACTGTCTGTTCAACAAAGGTTTGAAAGCACACTTCATTGCCAGTCTTTCAGCCTTTATCTTTAAACCAAGAGTGTCATCTGGTGGGATTAGAAAATAAAGAAAGTGGTTCATGAGGCTTCATTTGGCCATCACTACCATATAGCACTATTAAATGCTTATACAGTTCAGTACATTCATTCACTCATTTTTCATTGTTTTAGATTTTTATCATCAATTTGTATTTTCTAGTCTGTTAATGTATGTTTATATGTTTCCTTGTATAATTTTAATTGTTTGCCATTTTATATGAGGAATCACCTAATATGATTCCTGGTGTTTGAGTGTGGTTTGTTCAGCCTTTTCTTCTTTCATTGATCTGTTCAATTCCAAATATCTGTTTTTATTTAAAGATGTATCTTAGATGTTTTTTTGTGTATCTAACTTTTTCAAAATAATCTTTAATTTTAAAGAAAATGTTATTAAAGTTCCTGAATTTTACCTGACATCATTGATCAGGTAAGGACAAGTTTGGAACAGGGTTCAGTTTTTATATTCTAAAATAACAATTAACCTTCAGATAATTGCGTTTTTCAAAGGTATATAAAACAAATGGCACTGTCTCTGTTTTTAATTTAGTGAGAGTCCTTCTTTGAAAACAGGCAGATAGCAATCACTCATAGGGGCCCATTCTCCACCCAACACATTGGAGGGCCCACTCTCTCTATGGGGCCCCCACCTCACAAGCCCCAGTGTAGTGATGGCCAAATGAGGCCTCATGAACCACTGTCTTTATTTTCTGTAGCCACTAGATGGCACTGTCTGCTCAACAAAGGTTGGAACATTGCCAGTCCTTCAGCCTTTATCTTTAAACCAAGAGCGCCATCTGGTGGGGTCAGAAAATAAAGAAATTGGTGCATGAGGCTTCATTTGGCCATCACTACCCCAGTGCAACTGCACTGCCTGCACTGTCTTTATTTACACCCCTGGTTCCAGTCCTTATCAAAACACCTACATGATTAATGAATGAATCAGTTTTCAATATTTAAAATATGTGATTGAGTGAAGACAAAAATAAGAGATGAATAAATATAAACACAGCAAGAAAGTGTTTGTGAGAGGGTGTTTTTTTTTTTTTTTTTTTACAACTTGTGACTTGTATGACACTATATATATGAAATTATTAATTTAATTTAACAATTGATTTGTTGATTTCTTATAGATGCTATTGACTATTTTACAAATAAAGGAAAAATAAACATGATGGAAATGGGTTTGCTTTTTGCAAGGGCATATATAGCAGATCGCACTGTTTTTAATTTAATAAAAGTTCTTCATTAAAAAAAACAGGCATATCCTCCTGAGACCTGAACTTTTGTACGGTATGCATTTTTGATTTCTACTAGCTATTTGGGATCAGTAGGAACCAATAAGTATAAAAAACTAAACATTGTTAAAGATTATTAAGTCCTTATATCCACAAATGAGATGACAGTAAAGTCCCAATGTCTTCAAACAAGTACTTCCTAATTAACAACGTCTTATCTTGTTACTGTTGCTAAAATTGGTCAAATTTGTTGCCGTGTCAAACTACAAACATTACTGATCATAAATAGACAAGTTTCAACCAAAGAATTTGATCAGGTTGTGTCCACTTTTGTGGACACAACCTGACTTGGCAGAGATGGCTGCCATCTTGTTTTTACATGGATTAGTGTATTGTGCTCTTACTACCACTAGATGGCACAAAAAGTGCCCATGAAGTTAAGTAGAATGAAGTAGAAGGTCAAGTGAACCGAAAATGTGATGTCCTCATATGAGGATAGTGATGGCCAAATGAGGCCTTATGAACCACTGTCTTTATTTTCTGAAGCCACCAGTTGGCGCTGTCTGTTCAACAAAGGTTTGAAAGCACACTTCATTGCAAGTCCTTCAGCCTTTATCTTTAAACCAAGAGCACCATCTGGTGGGGTCAGAAAATAAACAAAGTGGTTCATGAGGCTTCATTTGGCCATCACTATATGAAGACATAGGGTCTCAGGAGGATATTTTCATGGTGGCAATCACTCATAAGGGCCCATTCTCCACCCAACACATTGTTAGAGGGCCCACTCTCCCCATGGGCCCCACACCTCACAGGCCCCAGTGTAACCGCAGCCAGACACAGATATCAGTGTGACACTTATCAGAGTCATAAATACGGTGAGTGAAAGTGATCGACTGATTGTCTCAAAATCAGAGTTTATGATCACAGACACGTGTCTCTGCGACCGTCTGGAGAGCGAGAACTTAAGATTATGTAATGACAGAAACTACAAAAAATTATGGAGAACTTTTCTTTATCTTGTCCATAACTGCTTTCCTACCTCTACAAGAGCCTCCTCAGTCTTATTCAAATGGAAGAAAAACACACAGCATGTCCTTTGCTTCAGGGTTTTGCATATCCACAGCGCAGAGCCATAGAAATCAGAGTGTGTGATAACAAAGGGAGGGCATGTGTGGACGTTTGGGTGTGTTGCACTGAGAGTGGGAGGGCCACTGCAAGTTTCAGGAAGAGTGCAGCACCTGTCGGTGTGTGACTCATAGCAAGTACATGAAGTGAAGGACTGCACTGCTCCACGTCACAGGAAAACATGCAGAGTAAGTTGTACTTTATATATATATATATATATATATATATATATATATGTATATATGTTTTTATTAGAGATTGCCTCTTCTTTGGACTGTTTTGTGAATCTTGTGTTAAGTACAGCTCAGTAGGGTTGTTATGTCCAGCAGAGGTAACAAACAGACTGAAGTTTGACATACTTCTTTACAATGAAGCACCTTTTCAGTGGCATATATTAATAAAAATTAAAGCTGAGCGCATGTTTTTGTTCGACTAGAATGGAAATAATAATGTTATTTTAGCTGGCTCCATGTCCTGAAATGATTCTACACCGGCTGATGTTTAAATCTCGTCTTATATGCTGTTACATAATATAAAAAAGAATAAGCTACATCACTGTAAAACTTAAATAAATCCAATTTTATTAATTTTATGTAAACTCTAGTTGAATCAACTCTGGCTGAATTTCCAGTGGGAGTTGGTGTTTTCTTTTAAACCTGCAGCCGCTGCTGAAGGTCCTGACTTTCTGCATTCCTCAGATAGTTCCTCACCTGCCTGTGACGCTCTTTAATCCACTTCCTGCTTGTGTGAAAAGACTTTGTGTTCACTGCTGCCGAACATCTTTTCTTTTTATGACCTAGCTCAATCGCCAGAGGAACAATACAGGCCGACGGCAGACACAGACCTTTGACCCCGTAGTCTGAGACTAACATATCTGCAGCTCATTTCTCCCTGACATGAGAAGAGGTTTGTCAGTGTCACCGCTGGGGTTTCATCGAGCCAGATTAGTGTCAGATTGTGTGGCTACAAAACAACATATTGTTCACATACAGTAGACCTGGGTGGATCATGAGATAATGGGCCCCTGGGCACCTAGCAGAGGGCCCCACCACCTCTCCTTTACAGAAGCAAGACACGCAGATTTATTGGCTGTTTAGTCTCTTTGTAGTGGTTACACATCGCTCTGTGGCGTAAGGTAGTTACAATGGGCCCCACTGCATGTTATTATGATGTGCCCTAGCTACTAGTTATTATGGAGTGCGCACACACACAGAGTTTTAGGCGTGTATATATTTTACTAACAGTGAGTCTTACTGCCGCTTTATGTTATACCCACTTGCAGATGAGCCAGGCGTGTCAGTCTTGAGAAAAATTATTAGTTCAACTAAGTAGTTTTTATCGTTAAATTCTAGATTTTTTTTTTTTTAGTTTATGTAGAATAAACATATAATTTTGTTATAGACTGATACTATTTTACAAGAGCAGAAAACGATGGAGATGGGTTTGCCTTTTTGAGGGCATATGTAGAAAATCGCACCATTTTTGATTTAACATTAGTCCTTTTTTTAACATGGGCGTATTTCCAGGTGGCAGTCAGGCCCCAGCGCGTCCACGCCACCTGCGCTGTCTGTATTTACGCCCCTGCTTTGTAGTCGTGTTCAAGATTCAAGGAGTTTAATGTTATATGCACAGGCGAGAACTCAGCAGTTTGCACCGTACAGTGAAATTCTTATTTGTCAGTCTCATATTAAGAAAAATAAATAAAAAAGCAGTGTGGTGGCAAAACAACTTCGGTCTATTTAATAAGCAGTTTAAAAAAAAGTCTTCACACGGCGGCTGTCTTTCTTGAGTTTTAGTAAGCATTCCTGAATGGAGTCACACACATACAACCGCGTGAACAGTCAGTCAGTGAGTGAGTGCCTAGATGTTCTTCAGCCATGCTATCTTTATAGTTCCCAAAACACATGCATGTCAATAGTCAAAATATAGCACGCAGGTGGTTCTGCAGTAAGCATCCCTAAGACACAACGTCTCTTGATGCTCACAAGGACACTTGATGTGGGAGCCTCCCTGGCTCGTAACTAGTGATGGCCAAATGAAGCCTCATGAACCACTGTCTTTATTTTCTGAAGCCACCAGATGGCACTGTCTGTTCAACAAAGGTTTGATAGCACACTTCATTGCCAGTCCTTCCGTCTTTATCTTTAAAGCGAGAGTGCCACCTGGTGGGGTCAGAAAATAAAGACAGTGATTCATGAGGCTTCATTTGGCCATCACTACTCATAACCTTTAACCTGCTTCGATTAGGCCCCTGCTGTATGTCACACTGCTATCACAGTAGGGGTTAAATGAGCAACACATATCATTAGGTGAGAAGTTCAGTTTCATCAAAACAAGTAACCTTAGAACATGGGTATACAAAACATGCAGAACACATTATCGGCTAAATATGGTTAAATACCAGAACTTTCCATCACAGCAGAAACAAAAAAAAGCTTACTTAAAAGCCTGAGTTAAAATGAAAAGTGCACCGTGCCTCATGGAAATGTTGCAACAAGTCAGTTCAAGTTAAAGCAGTGAGTGTGAGTTGTGTATCTTTGTGGTCATCTAGTGTCTTTTGTGGATATTTTAAATCATTGTAGTTGCTTCTCATCTCCTTGTAGTCATTTTGAGTTTCTTTGTATTCATTTTGTTCATTTTATGGTCACTGTAGGATTCTTTGTAGTAATTTTGGATCTCTCTGTAGTTGCGTTGCATCTCTTTGTAGTCATTTTGAATTTCTTGATTATAATTTTGTGTGTCTTTGTGGTCAGTAATTTGGGTCTCTATGTTGTAGCATAGAGGCTCTTTGTCCTATGTTGTCATTTTGAGCCCCCCTGTAGTAATGTTGTGCATCTTTGTAGTCAATTTAAGTTTCTTTGTAATCAATTTCTGTCTCCTTATGGTAATTTTCGAGATTCTTCATAGTCACTGTGAGTCTCTCTCCAATCATTTTGCGGTCAATTTATGTCTCCTTAGTTACTTTGCATCTCTTTGTGGTCATTTTGAGTATTTCTGAAGTAATTTGGGGTCCCTATGTGTCATTTTGGGTCTCTGTGTAGGCAATTTGTTTCTCTTTGTAGCTGTTTTGCATCTGTCAATAGTCATTTTAAACCCATTTTTTATTTTCAGCCTCTTTGTCTTTTTTTTCCTTTTTGTGCCTTTTTTTAATCGTCCTGAGCAATTTCTGTCTGTAGTTGTTTTGTGTCTCATAGCAGTTGTTTCTTTGTGGTCACCTTGAGTCTCCTCCTTGTCAGTACTTGTCTCTTCAAGTGACATTTTGCAGGTGAAGGTTAGGGGGCTCCTGACTCTTTGGGTCCCTGGGCCTGTGCCTTGTAGGCCTGTTCAGTAATCCATCCATGCATTTTGAGAAAACTGATGACATTCACACCATAAACTGATGCATCAAAATTCATCACAATGCAGGAAATTAAGTGTTTGATGCTCTAATTTGTCTGATGGAACAATATGTGTCTCCCCCGATGTCGGATTGAGACTTACCCTTGAAAGTACAGCCTTGTTTTCAGTCAAATAATAAATCCTGTTTTTCTTAATCTGCAAGTTCAACAGCTAAACTTCTGTCCTGAAATCCTGTCTCAGGCAGTTTCACAGCAATTCACACCTCAGATAATTAATGTCTCATGACTCTGACATGACCGCTGTGTAGTCAGTGACTTGCACAGGACAGAGAGGTGTGAACGACCCTCTTGGGTGGGTGGTGAGATGTGTTAGAGGTCAAACAAGTCCAGCAGTACTTTTAGATATAGAATGTTTTGTCTGTCTGCCAATTTAACTTGAGCTCTGTGCATCTAACCTAAAGTATGTCATGTTTCTCTGTCTCTCCCATTTCTTTCCAGGCATGAGCTCTCCGGGAGGCAATGGCCTCTCCGAGGACCAGTTCAGCTGCTCCATCTGTCTGGAGGTGTTCGTGGAGCCCGTCTCCACTCCCTGCGGCCACAGCTTCTGCAAGGCCTGCCTGCAGGGCTACTGGAACCACAGCAAGAAGTTCCTCTGCCCCATGTGCAAGAAGAGCTACTCCAAAAAACCAGAGATGAGTGTCAACAGGGTCTTGGCTGATATCTCCTCCCAGTTCCAGGGGCTGATGCTGGCCGGGGGAGCTGGAGGGGCCGTGGGCGCTGGAGGGGCCGTGGGCACCAGGGGAAACTCAAAGGGATCCACTCTGAACATGAGCCTAGATATGAGCCACGGGGGCTCCACAGGGTCTGACAACGGGGAGTTTGCCCGGGCGGGGGAGGTTCCCTGTGACGCCTGCATTGGGAGGAAGGTGAAGGCGCTCAAGTCCTGTGTGAACTGTCTTGGATCGTTCTGTGAGGTTCACCTCCGACATCACAAAAAGGTCAGTTTTTAGAATTATTGCATCATAAATATCTGTTTTCTGTCTCCTTGACAATGCCTCTATCACTTCCATTTGTCTTATATTTAATTACTTCTTATTTTGCAAGATTTTTCTTCATAATCACTTTATTTACTTTTCCGCACTCTTTGACAACATCATGTTCTGTATATACTTTACATCTGCTTGTGAGAGACCTTTACTGATGTTACATCATATATCACGCATTGTAAATTGATATATTGGAACAATAATAATTTCTGCATTTTATGGTGTCATTTGACTTGATCTTAAACTACAATTTTAAGTACACTTTTTTGTGGAATTTATAAATCTTTTTCTGCACTATGAGTTTACAGTGATTTTCCCAGTGCAGTGTATCCTCGTACAACTGTTTGTGTGATATTTAACGAATTAGCACCGCACAATTGCCGTCGTCATGCTAGGTACTTAATGTTAAGTTACATAGGTTAGCTTTGGGAAAAGAAATATAGTTGGGTATCCTCATGGTACATAATTAACGTAGTTACGTAGTGAATGTAAAAGTACGTTGTTAACAATGTTACATAGGTTAGGTTTAGAAAAATAAAGTTACTTAGGTTTGGTTAAGGAAAATAAACATAGATGGCCATCCTCACGTTACGTACTTAAAGTTAAGTTGTTAAAAAAGTTACATAGGTTAGGATTAAGAAAATAAAGTTACGCAGGTTTGGTTAAGGAAAACAAACATGTTTGGCCATCCTCACATCACGTACTTAACGTAAAGTTATGTAGATTAGGTTTAGGAAAAGAAACATGGTTGGGCTATGTACCTAACGTAAAGTTACATGCTAAATGTAAAGTAACGTTGTTAACAGTGTTACATAGGCTAGGTAGTTTTGGTTAGGAAAATAAATGTAGTTGGCCATCCTCACATTACGCACACTTCGTAAAGTTATGTAGATTAGCTTTAGGGAAATAAACATGGTTGGGCATTGTCATTTTATGTACATAATGTTAACTGATGTAGGTCACGTTTAGGAAAAGAAACATGGTTTGGTGTTGTCATGGTATGTACTTAAAGTAAAGTTACACATTAAATGTTAAGTTACATTGTTAACAAAGTTACATGGGTTAGCTTTAGAAAAATAAATTTGTTTGGCCATCCTCACATTTCGTACTTCACGTAAAGTTACGTACTTAATACAGAGATACGTAAGTTACATTTAGGCAAGTACAATTACGTGGTTTAGGTTTAGGGAAAGAGATATACAATCCTGAACACGAGTCTGCTGGGGGAAAGTCCTGTGTGTGTTTGACCGATCCACCACCCCAACCCACCACCTTATGTGGACTTGTTGATTTTATACTACTTAATTTCTTACTACTGTCAGCACATTGGTTACGTGATTTGTGCCTCCCTGATAATGTGGGTTACACACAACTACTGCTCATGATTATGTAGGTAATATAAGAGTTCTGGTGCATTAGCTTTCGTAGGTATTCATATGAACAGTGCATGTGAGCAGCCTGAGCTGTGGAGTAAAGGTTACTCCGCAAGTTAAAGCCTTTTTAATATGTAGTCAGTGATCTCAGACCTGTTGGAATTTGATGTTTTCATTCAGACATTAAATATTAACTACGGTCATATCAGAATTTAGATTACTATCAGCCGATTCATTGACTGTACTCTGGGCTAAGAGTCTTGTTCAGAGACTAATCAACCAAACCACAGCCCTGAGTTTTTTATGTCTACAACTGGCCATTGAAATTCATGACTCTTCCTTGTCGCTGTAACTCCCAGGTGAAGTCTCTGACGTCTCATCGTCTGATTGAACCCACTTTCTACCTGGAGGACAAGATCTGTAAGAAACACGAACGTCTTCTGGATGTCTACTGCCGCACGGACCACACCTGCATCTGCACGGCCTGCGCCGAGGCCACGCACAAGTCCCACGACATCGTCTCCATTGACCACGAGTGGAAGAAGAGGATGGTGAGTGGTGGCTAGAGAGGTCTAGTTTTAAACTGTTTGTGAATGGGTTCAGATTCTATATCCTGCCTCGAAGGCACCTGATTAACACCTCGCTGAGGGTTTCAATGTAATGTGACTCTCATGATATAAAGCTGTGTTGATGTTGATTCCAGTATGCTTCAATCCTTTTTTATCGTCTTCTGACAGAGTAATCTGAGTAAGAAGAAGTCGGAGCTGAAACATTTGATCAAGGAAAGAACCAAGAAACTGGACGAGATCAAACAATCCATCAAGGTCATCAAGGTGAGTCATCTGAGGGCCGATACAATAGGTTTCAACAGTGCTGTGGTTAACATGTGGTTGGGTTTACACTGGAAACACAGTGATGATTGCTAAATCAAAACCAATTTTGATGTTTGTTGGTCTCGAACAGTTGTCTGCAGCTTGGCAGATATCTCACCTAGATGTCATGGCATCCACCATCCCCTCCATGTCCTTATGTCAAAGTCAGCTTATCTACTATGTCACCTTATATACACCTTATGAACGTTGATATAGTACACATGGAATGTACAAGGTAAATGCAACATACTCGTGGTATGTGGAAATATACCATGCCAACATTTTCCTCTGCTGACTGGGCTGACAACAGACAGTATTTAGGAAACAAGATCTCACCTGTGAGTCCTTGTGTTTAGAGCCTTGGGTGACAAAACACAGCGTGTTTGAGAGTTTGGGTGTCGATTTTCAGCTCTTTAAAACATGAAACCAGTGGGAGCAACAACTTTTTTGATGATGCCTGTACAGTGGCTCCTGTTTTAACAAATCCACATATATAACTTCAAGTAAAAAAAAAAAAAAAAAAACAGGATTTGAAATTAAAAACACTTTTTTTTTTAACAGGAAAACCCTCTTGACATCTTGTTTTGCATAAAAAAACATACAACAAAAGAAAAAAATTATAAAGTAACATGAACTTAATTTAACTTAATTTCAGGATCGTTTTGAAAAATCCTAAAAAAATATTGTAGATTTAAAGTGTAACTGTGAATTCATGGAGCTAGAACACTGAAAATTTAATTTGGCCTCTAAAAAGAAACCACTGACACTGAAAAGAAATCCGCAAAAAAAAAAAAAGGCATTCAAAAGTATTGTAATTTTATTTTTATATTATTTGCATCATTTTTTATTGGTATTCCTGTGATGTATTTTCTTCCACACAAAAAAAGACATAAAATTAAAAATAAAAAAAAGTGAAAAAAGCTTTAATTTTAAAATAATAATAATAATAATAATAATAATAATAATCATAATAAAAAATTAAAAATTTAAAAAAATCAGAAGCAAGAGGAAAGTTATTTTATTTCATTTCAGGCTTATTTTGATAAATCCTAAAAAAAAATGTGAATGTGAATCTAATGTGCAACTGTGAATTAATGGAGCTAGAAAAGTGACAGTAGGTTTTGGCATTGAAAATAAAATTTGGTTTTGAAAAAGAAAACACTGACACTGAAAAAAGAAAGAAAGGCATTAAAATTTTTTAATCTTTTCTTCATCCACACAAAAAGTAACAAAGTTATAACAGAAAAAAAGTGAATAAATGTCAATGTAAAAAAAACACCCTGAAAAAAAAAAACAGTGACATGACGTAAAAACAAACAAACAAAAAAACATATTGTATAATATATAATTAAATTGAAAATACATTTTTATGCATGGCTTTTATTTTTCAATGGGACGTTTATTTAGTGCCAATGTTTCTTTTTTCAATGCCAAAACTTACACTGCTCTAACTCTATATAAACTATCCAAGTGAATGGGAGCCTTTCAAATGTTTGTGCAGAGACTGAGGGAACCACAGGGGAACACAGGGACCACGCTGGCATGTGGCATTTAAAGACAGTAAATTGAGAGCCTGGTATTGACATTTAAAGGTAGAGGACAGGACCTGGTGGTATTATGATGCACAATAACAACCACAATAGGCAGGCTATCAACAACTGGGTGACAGTTTTTTCCCCTCAAGGCATTAAAAGACAATTGATCTCTTTCTTAGTAACTAGCACCTTTAGATCAAGTTGTTTTGACGAATTCAATTTGAAAAAGATAAAACTAGCATCAAATTTTATGTTGTTTTTTTTATGTAATAAATGTGTTATGACAACATCTTATCAGACCTGGATGACACTGTCTGGCTAGTATAAGTACTTGCTTTGTACCATTTAAAACATGCACGCCATGTGTTTTGAAGTCTGTGTTGATCAGGCAGCACTGCTGTTGTACTTCCCCTCGGTACTGCATGTTAAATATTTGCCCAGTCTCCTCTCATGTAGCGCTGTTAGGCTTTATTTGCACTTCAAGCAGCACTCTGATCTAGGCAAGGATACAAAACATTATCAGGCTGTGGCTCAAGGGCACTTTGGCAGGACACACAGCTGTTGATGGGATCACACTTCGCCCACCTCGCTGAAGATTTTGCTTTGTTGGAAAATCTGTGACACGCTTACACGTTAGATACGTCTTTTGCATACCTGTCGTGTTCTGTGGTGAGCTGGTGACTGCAGTTTGTTTGTCTGTCTCCATGTCTGAGGCTGCCCAACCGGTGCGACCAGGGTTCACATTTACCTTTAGTTTCCCACACCCTGTTTTTACGTTCAGCCTCATTACAGTAAACCCAAGGATAGGGTGTGAAAACGTGAGGGATTACACTGCTTTTGTTCATTTAAATTAAAGGATCCTAACATTAGCTGTAAAATGACTGCAGTGCTATCGAGGTTTTGGTTGTTTTGGTTTCCTGCTTGACGACATTTTTATCTACTTTTACGACTACAATGAGGATTCAGTTACCAGAGGGTTGAATATCAGGATATCCAAATCTGTGTGTGTGTGTGTGTGTGTGTGTGCGTGTGTGTACTGCAAACACATGACTGCTCATGTGCATGGTGTTGTATGTGAGGGCTCGACTGATGCCACTGATAGACATGCAAATAAAGACAATGACGCAATCACAAACCCAAGTTAAACCTGACATAAACCTCATATTAATAAATGAATGACATCCTCTCTAAAAGCATAATGTTGCTCATTTGTTGGTGAGTACAAACATAACTGGAGATCGGAGAATAATATTGAAACCTATTCAGGATAAGTTTGAGTTAAAAAGCTTGGTAGTTTCCTTCGCTCGTGACCTGTTTGTCCAGTCGCACAGGTGAGCATTAACTTTTGAAACTAGCCTTTCACAGGTTAATTGGTTGGACTCTGATTGCTCTTAATGTTTTTTTATTTTAGGCCTAACCCAGTTAAGGATACAGAAACAATGTAGACAACAGACAGTTTAAGGCAAGGCAAATTTGTATCACACCCTCAACAACAAGGCAGCTTATACATAACACAAAAAAATAATTTAGACAAGAGATAAAAGAAACATGAGGTGATATTAAAAGACACAAATTTACATACTGTAGCAGATAAAAACATGATATGAAATTAAAAATAAAACAGATGAAGCAGGAGATTCACATATTAATGTGTGGACACACTGAAACTTTACGTTTCAGTGCTGTGGTAACAAGTGGTTAGTTCTAGGCACAAAACAAACATTTTATGTGGCACTATCCCTGATGAAAGAAACGTGATAGGACTCTACAAAACACCCACATTTGATGCCACATGAAAAACAGTGATGGGTCACCACGGAACACCCACATTTGTTGGCCAGAAACCGCTAGAAAGACAATGATGGGTTGCCAAAAAAGCCCATGCTTGGTTCCCCCAAATCCGCTGGAAAAAAAAGTGATGGGTTGCTACCAAACACCCATGTTTAGTGCCTAAAAAGCAGTGGGAAAAACAGCAGTAGGTCACCACAGAACACCTACATTTGGTGGCCAAAAAGCTGCTGAAAAAACAGCGATGGGTTGTTAAAAAAATCATGTTTGGGGTCCCCAAATTCGCTGGGAAAACAGTGATGGGTCACTTTCAAACACCCATGTTTAGCACCTAAAAAACAGCTGGAAAAACAGTGATGGACGCTAAAAAAACACAAACATGTTTGGTGCCCCAAAATCCATTGGAAAATCAGTGAAGGGTCACCACAGAACACAGACAGTTGGTGCCCAAAAAGCTGCTGGAAAAACAGTGATGGGTCGCTACCAAACACACACATTTAGTGCCTAAAAAGCTGCTGGAAATAAAGTAATTGGTTGCTACAAAACACCCATAATTGATGCCTAAAAAAAACACATGAAAAACAGCGACAGGTCACAAAAGAACACCCACATTTGCTTCCCAAAAACATGCTGATAAAAATTGATGGGTCACTACCAAACACCCAGAGTTGGTGCCCAAAAATCCACTGGAAAGACAGTGATGGGTTGCTACCAAACACCCATGTTTAGTGCCTAAAAGCAGCTGGAAAAACAGCGGCTGGTCACCACAGAACACCCACATTTGGTGGCCAAAAAGCAGCTGGAGAAACAATGATGGGTCACCACACAACACCTACTTTACTGTGACATCATCAGGGTTATTTCTTTGGAGAGCTCCTTCAGAGCCACAGAGGGTTGTTTCACACACTTTGATACTTTGTTCTCAGGGTAAATTTGATTTATGTGGACTCCCTCTTAAGCTGATCTTAACTGAAATGTCACGTTCCCCCTTACCTCATGTCCTCTCCTTTACAGGCCAGCTCTCAGAAGGAGCTGGAGGAGAGCTGGCAGGTGTACGCAGAGCTGCAGCGCATGGTGGAGCAGAGTCAGGCGGAGCTGGTGGAGCTGATCGCCACGAGGCAACGCGAGGCCGAGCGTCATGCTCAGGAAATGGCCCGCACTTTGGAGAACGAGCTCAGCCAGCTGAGGAGGAGGAGCAACGAGCTGGAGGCCTGCGCACAGACCCAGGACAAAGTGGTCTTCCTGCAGGTAGAGCAGATAGACAGGCACACCCTGTGGCAGCCATGTTGGAGGTCCAGATACAGGATCCAATATGTTTTATGCTCAGGTTACAACAGGAAATGATGAAATCTGCTTTTCAAATTCCAAAATAAATCTCTCTATGTGTGCCAGCTGTTACTGGAGCAACATTTACACCACCCTCTATTAATGCCCCACTTTTTTGTGGCTGTTGGCGGAGCTCTTCCATTTTTGTTCCAGTTCTATTGACGATCAATATTTGAAATCAAGACAACACTCCAAATGCAATTTTAAAAATGAATGCCGGCATATTATTTATGACTTCATTAGTCAGTTTTCCGGTGTGTAGCCTACATACACAGAACACACTTAATATGCATTTAGGACACAGCAAGGGAGCTAATTAGTTAAAATGCCAAACACATGCTGATGTTCCATTTACAGTAATAGAAATGGGAAAGACAACCTAAACAGACATTATACTGTTAATATTAATGTTATCAACCAGGCTGCAACTATATAAATACACTTTGAAATATCTCTGTTTTATCGTCAGCAATCATCCAAATAATATCCACACAGCCAATTATCCAGCAGACCTCCAGCTCGGGTTGCTAAGAGATTTATAACACAACATCAAAAGCATCTACGAACAGAGCCAGCTGTTATGGAAGTACCCCCTTGTGCGTTTACCCTGGACTGTTTATGTTGATAAAATGTTGATTTTTCTCTCATGAAAACATCTTTGAAGTCAGAATTTTTGCACATAGTTGAGAGGAAGTGAAGGCATAGCTATAACCGCACACACCCAAACACAGTTGTTTGCGAGAACAAAGTTTGAGGACAAATACATTCACTGTTCTGTATCTGCAACTCCTCTGATACAAAAATTGCTTCTTCAATTATTTATAGAGATAAATCTGCTCACTGTCAAGATTTCTCATTGCATACAGTTGTGGAAATCATATTTAGTTTGTTCTTTTCACTGCAAAGACTTTATTTCCCCTGAGGGGTCATTCAATTTTAATTTCACTCTACCTTGCATAACCTTTCTCCTCCGTTTCCTGCAGAGCCTGGCGACGCTGCCGCCCCCACCCGAGCCCACCGATTGGTCAGCGGTCAGCATCAACACTGACCTCTACCTGGGAACCATCCGCTCCTCCGTCAGCAGCCTTATAGACAAGTTCCAGGAGGAGCTCAAGAGGCTGTACGGGAAAGGTGAGGGCAGGGGTTCTCACTGTTATGATAAAACAAAGGGTTTTTTTGACAGATGTGTCACAAACTAAAACAAGTTAATAAATAGGAATTTATTTGTAACATGATTACTATGGGCAGTTAAAATAAATGCACTACGTCGGTACAATACTGCAAATTGATGTTTTTTTCCTTCAACAACAAAAACACATGGTTAGATTTAGGCAACAAAAACACATGGTTAGATTTAGGGGAAAAAAACAGGGTTTAGCTTTAGAATCTTACGGGACGCGAACACTAGTGATGGCCAAATGAAGCCTCATGAACCACTTTCTTTATTTTCTGACCCCACCAGATGGCGGTCTTGGTTTAAAGATAAAGGCTGAAGGACTTGCAATGCAGTGTGCTTTCAAACCTTTGTTAAACAGACAGCG
This sequence comes from Epinephelus lanceolatus, assembly GCF_041903045.1. Lineage (NCBI taxonomy): Eukaryota > Metazoa > Chordata > Actinopteri > Perciformes > Serranidae > Epinephelus > Epinephelus lanceolatus. The sequence goes on from NC_135755.1 coordinate 17,567,621, forward strand.
CCATCTAGTGGCTTCCAAAAATAAAGACAGTGGTTCATGAGGCCTCATTTGGCCATCACTAGCCAACTTTCGTCATTGTCCTGCCGCGTTTCCCCCTGATGCTGCCGGGTGCCGTTAAACTATGATGACGCCTATATTTGTTGGTTTCTGATGTCACAAGTCACTGCCCAAGTGCCGGATTTTAACAACTTCGGAGTGAGACTGGGTCCTTCCAACTCACTCTTAGCTGGTGTGGACTGCTTTGCTGGGAGGGGAGCGGGCAGCAGCTCAGAGATGGACCTCCATTCGGCAGCTGTGGTGGCTTGAAGCGCAAACCCCCCAGAGCTGGTCACAGCTGTGTAATGGCAGCAACAGAAAGTTTGCTGCTTTAGCAGGGAGTCAGGGCTGTGCGGTCCCCCTGAGCTGTGGTTTGTGATTAGAGGCTCTAGCTAACGTTAGCTACATAAACCTGAACTTGAAGTCTAGTGTTCTCTCAGTCCACTTCAGATACAATAGATTGCTGCAGGAATGAGTCCTAAACTTGGAAATTAGTTCACACTTTGGTCCCGGTTCCCTCATTTCAAAATGGGTTTTTGGTGAGATGCCTGAAATAAGGTCTGTGGTAACACAAGCTAAAGAGACATTCAGGTTTTGTTCTACAATATAAAATACATCAGTTATGTGTCATACAAAATGCGATTGCTAGCAAGTAGCTAATGAGACTGAAGAGCATTATCATACCGAACACTGCTTTGAAGCCTCGTTGTGGTGGTGATGTTAAGTCATGCGACCAAAGTGTAGTTTGTTTACTGCCTAACGTAAGCTGTGTACTTCTAGCAATTGCATTTACGATACTAATATTATGACAGTTGTGTTCATTTGTGAACAGAACATGTAAGTAGCCCTGTTATAAATGCTTGTTTGCCGCAGAGTGTATTTTCTGCAAGAAGCCAAATCCAATTGTAAAATCTAGTGATGGCCAAATGAAGCCTCATGAACCACTTCCTTTATTTTCTGACCCCACCACATGGCGCTCTTGGTTTAAAGATAAAGGCTGAAGGACTTGCAATGAAGTGTGCTTTCAAACCTTTGTTGAACAGACAGCGCCATCTGGTGGCTTCAGAAAATAAAGACAGTGGTTCATGAGGCCTCATTTGGCCATCACTAGTAAAATCCCATAGGCTTCTTGGCGGAGGAACCAGGGTGATGCTAACTTCCGCATCGGCCTACAGAAAACCATCCCTGCATCAGTCTATATGCTAAGTTGTGCAAAGTGCATAGATCAGAAATGATTAGAAAAATAAAAGTCAGCCAAATGCTCATAATGATATACATCAGTGGTTCCCAACTGGTCTGGTCAATGGGTCCAGATTTCTCCTTAGTAATTCGTCTTAGGTCCAATTTAATATATTCAACACAAACTTAGGTTTGGCCGTGTTGTAGAGCTGGTTTGCTGTCTCTGTCAAGTAGCTGTCCATTAGTCACACTCTACAGCAGGAAACAGCACTTCAAAGTAGAGGCTCTGTGCTGGAAATTCACTGTACTTCAGAATAAAGTGTGTTTTTAACAAACTTGACACATTTGAGAGTCACTTGTGGTCCATTTAGAATAGACCTACGACCCACCAGTTGGGAACCACTGATATACAGTATGTACTAGTGTAAGTAACTGCAGTAAACTAAACTATATTCTAATAATTTATCGGTGCTGTTGGTGTCCATCCCTGTCAACTGAAAATAATCCTACCCAAAATGCAGTGCTGCTGGATTATTTGTTCAAATTTTGTTTACAGTAAAAGGCATCCCTCCTTGTCTAATAGCAACAGCACTTCCTGTGCAAAACTCAGCACAGGGATATGTAGGTCACTGTACGAGCACTTTGAAATAGAATAGTGACTCATCATTTCGCCAGCACCTCTCCACAGCACTCACACGTTCACACATACAAGATGGTCGGACAGATGGATGTAGTGTTGATGCCAGAGTTCACCCACTTGGACTCAGTAGAGAGCTGACTGACAGCAGCACATGTCTCGAGCATTTACAGTTCTGGATTAGATCGACATGTTTACCACCCACACGTGCCATCTGCTTTGACTTTGACTCTTCAGCTGAACGACTTGCTGACTTGGTTCTCTGTCTCTCTGTTTGCTCTCTCTCTCTCCCTCAGAGCTCCGGAAGGTTCAGAACTATTCAAGTGAGTAAAACTTTATACTGTCAGCTTGGTGACCAGTAGTTTCCTCTTATGTTTTGTCTGTGGCAGTGAGTCATGACTCTCCATATGAGATTTCAGAAAAGAGAGGAAGATTTTGATGATCTTCATATATTTAGTTCTCAAAATTGTCCACAAGATGGCGCCACTTCTCCACAGCACAGATGAGCTCCATGCAGGGCGATGCAGCCCTTTAAGAGTGTTAAGTTCACTTCAGCAACAAACATTGTACTTCTTCAGATTTAGTTTTTTGATCTTATGTAAAAAAAAAAATAAATAAATAAAAACCTCAATAAATTCACAAAATATGATTTATTATTATGGATTAAGGCCCTGTGAACCCATGCAGGTGTTTACAGGTATTGTGGCTTTCAAATACGAATTGTACAAAGCTACACTAGGATTTTGATGTGGCCACCAAAATCCATAATAAATACAACTAATTAGTTTTAATGGCCCTATAGTCCTCGCTTTCACCGCCCTTGAAAATGAAGGCCTGATTTATGTCACAAAGTAAGTGCATCAACCATTGCGCAGCAAGAACAGGAAGAGGATAGTGCTTTTTATTTCCCAGTTAGTTGTATTCCCACTCAGGAAAGAGTGTCAGTGTAAGTTCTTTGCAGTTCCTACTACTAAGACTCTCCTGTATTGCACATTTTCCTCTTGTTTTCTGTGTTTGGGAAGTTCATGGGTGTGTACCAACACAGCACTCAGGTGAGGTCCAGGCTTTATAAAAAGGTAGCAACCAGGTGCCAGACATTAAACAGCAGGCACCCAAGAGACACAACACAGACAAAAATACAAATATAGCGAGGCAAAATGCCAAACAAGAGTGAATCTGGAGTTGGCATTTACTTTTACTTTTGATGGCAAGCGTGTTTACAAACTGTATTCGACAATCCTGCATCGTATACCTTTATATAAAAGGATCTACACACAGGTTTTACCACTGCAACTCTGTTTTAGGTGAATTCAGTGGCACACTTCTTGGGACAAAATAGTTTGGGTCTGAATCATCAAATAAAGAGTGCGTAAATTAAAGGGTGAGCTATGACAGAAACCTTTTTGACAGGCATGGTGAGTTCTTGGGGGGATTCAGGTCCTTTATTTATGCCAAAAGCCAGCTTTAGAAGGCACTTATACAATGTTGCATCAAGCAGACATGTTCAGACATGGGCAACTCCTTACTGTGATAGTTGAAATACCATTATTTTCTGCACTGTCCTGTCCAGGTGAGGTGATTTTGGATCCTGCCACGGCCCAGAGGAACCTGGTTGTGTCCGACGATGGCCGCCAGGTGAGATATGAAGAGCGAAGGTCCGCCCACTCTGAGGGTCAGAAACGCTTCAGTCCCGCCCTCTTCGTCCTGGGCCGAGAGGGTCTCAACTCTGGGCGACACTACTGGGAGGTGGACGTGGGGCGCAAGACGGCGTGGACGCTTGGCATGGCCAGCACCTCAGCCCGCCGCAAGGGTGAGATCAAGCTCAGTCCAGAGGGGGGATACTGGTGCCTGTGGCTGAAGAACGCAGAGGTAAAGGCTTTGGCATCGTCCCGTCTGCCTCTACTGCTGCCGACCCAGCCCTGTAAAGTGGGAATCTTCCTGGATTATGAAGGAGGCCAGATTTCTTTCTATGATGTGAAGGCGCGTCTGCATCTCTACACGTTTGTCGATACTTTTAATGAGAGTCTGTACCCAATCTTCAGCCCCTGTCTCACCCATGAGGGGAAGAACTCTGCTCCTCTCATCATAACCCCTGTTAAACACACCTGATACTGACAGCCAATCAAAGCCTGGCAAGGCATAGGTTAAACATCTTCAGGTCAAAAAAAGATTGATGATTCTGTCCTTTATTTGGTCTTAAAATATGAAATTTACTTCTCAGTGATCCAATTTTATTTATAACAGTTTGACTTGTTTGCAAAGCACTTTACGTCAAACATCTTTCAGCAAAATAAGAACAAAGCAAGTCGTTTTGCATACCAAACCTACAACATTGTCTCATTATATGGGCATGTTATTGCATTTGCTCAAGTCTCAATACAGGTACCATAAAGGCTACTAACCCAATGAAATCAAAGCATTGTGTTATCAGTGTGTGTTTGGATCCGAGGAAACTAAAATGTAACATGTTTGGTACTTTACTGACTGATGACACATTACAGAGAAATGTATTTGAGATGTGGTTACTCAAAAGTAGCCAAAAGTTTGTCCATACTGTATACTTTTATCTAAAATTGTATGTACATATTTTGGTGAAAAAAAACATGAAGGACTAGAGTAGGGCTGAGTATTGGTACTCAGTCAAAATAAATCACTACCAAGTAGTATCGAAACTTCTCCAGCCAAACAATACCCGGCTACATTTGGTTCTTTTTGCAACCAGAGCTAGAAAAAAATCCTTTTTGTATGGTTTTGCTAACTGACAATCATCGCAGATGTTCTTTGTTTTAATGCAACATGTGATTGGTCCGCTACTGCAGCAGCTACAAGTCAAGTGCGGCAGTCGAGTTGGCAGTTCAGTGTGCTTAGATGCCATCAAAATGTTCTTAGACATGGCGATAATACACACCTGTGGTGTCAGGTGGCATTTGATGCAAGTGAATGCTTCAATTTGCATAATGGGTGTTGAACGTAGAAAGTAGAAAAAAGGTATTGAATGAAGTACTCTATTGTTATTGGTATCACTTTAAGGGTACTGACACTGGTATCACAAAGGTACTCAAGTTCGAGAATAGAGAGAATTATAAAGGCTATGTTTGCCCTTTGGCTCTTCCTGTAGTTCAGTTGAATGTGTTACACCTCTTCCTCCCTAGTTGCAAAGCCAACAAGGGAACATCTGGGGCCAGTTGCACAAAGCACCTTAAGTTTGCTCCTTTTTGACACTTAAGGCTTACTTAAAATACCTCGCCAGTAACTGACTGGAAAGATCCCGTTGGGGCTGTGGAAAGTTGAGTGATCCAAACCCAGATGATCACAATCATAAATTGACTTAGGTAAAATTTAAAGTGCAAAGTCAATTACTCATCATTAAGCATCTCAATCGGTTTCTCCAAACCCGGTCTCACTCTGAAGTCGTCGAAATCTAGCGTTCAGGCAGTGACTTGCAGCATCGGCGTGATACGCGGTCGGACGCTGTTATAGTTTAATGGTGCTTAGGCAGTGTCAGGGGGAAATGCGATGGGACAAGAACGAAAGTTAAGGTGGAAAAGTCCAAGTAGGGCGGGTATGAGGGGTGGTGGATGGGTCCAACAAACACCAACTTTTACCCGGGAGAGTGGTGATCGCGTCCTGTAAGATTCTAAAGCCAAACCCTGTTCACTATTCCTAAACCTAACCACATGTTTTTGTTGCCTAAACCTAACCACGTGCGTTAGTTGTTGGATTTGGAGTTGTTAGTACATTTATTTTGAAAGAGACTGTATGTAAAACAGACAATGCATGAAACAGGCAGAACTTTACACGGCATCCCAGAATGTCAACAACCAACGCACCCATGGAACCTTGCACGTCTTATCTGGACGTTGAAGGTCCATGACCAAACGTCTATATGTGACAAGATCTGAGTGAGAATGTGTTGGTTCAGTCACAGAACACTCTTATCAGGATGCCTTCATTTTTCTCATTTATCAGGGTCAGGGTACTTTATGTTTTTGTCCTTAATTTGGTTACTAAGGTTTTTTGTGCAACGGTTTTCAACAAATCTTTGGCAATTCCTAAAGTGGAAGACTAAGATAAGGAGAAAAACTTATCTTAAGTGAACATTTTAAGGAAACCTGGCGGAGAAGACTTGGGGAAAATCTTAACTTAGGTGCTTTGTGCAACTGGGCCCAGATTGTTCTCCCAATGAAGATGCCCCAACCTGCTCCGTCCATCAGCGAACAGGCTACATGTCATGTTGCTTGCTTGAAAAACCACTTGCGTCAGCTCAGTTTTTGCAAAGCTTTGCGCACCTCCAACGTATTTTCAGATCAACAGAGGTTCACTAGGCCCTGTCAGAGGTTTAAAGGCTCCTTGAATGTTGTTGTCACACCTAATATATTTGGACAATTTTTCACACTCCGTCTGCCAAAGTTCTCTTTCTTGTTGAATGTTAGCTAAAGGTGTACAGGAGAGAGTTACATTAGAGTAATGCTGTACTTCTGGCACTTTCCTTACTGTTTAAGTCTTTGTTGTAACTAACAGGTTAAAGCAATGAAATTTAATAGATGTAAAATCACTGAGGTTTAGGCTTGCCTGGGGACCAAATGAGAGATTTTTGTACATACTGAAGAACTCTGAAATTGTTTGCAATGGGCATTTTTTAAGACTTGATGTTGATCCAGTACCATTAAACTATGTTCTGTATTTTTGTATCATTTTTATTTTTTTTACCTTCTTTCTGAACTTGTTTAATAAAGATAAAGATCTTTCACAAAGAACTACTGAATTGAAAATACTTTTTTTAAACTTGTGAGTGAGGGATTTGTCTTTTATCTTGTTACTATATCTGAAGAGTTTAGCTCCCGAACAGGCTCAGGAGAGGCTAAGGAGACACAACCAGGAAATGGGGAATGGTTAAAGGCAGTTTATTATAGTTTGAAGACGTGGAGCTGAAGGCTTGAATGAAATGATGGCTGAGGTGGGCAGGGAATGGCGAAGCAGAGCAGGCGGATTAGCTGAAGGCAGAGCAGTGCAAATCTGGAGGCAGAAGACAAGAAAAATGCTGGATGTGGTGAACTGCAGAGGAGACTGAATGATCTGGCAGAGTCTGAATGTCTGAGCCAAGGTTTTATACCGCAGTGGCTTGATTGGAGATGAGGTTCAGGTGTGGAGGTTCAGCAGCTGCTGGCACTCAGGGGGATTGGCAGTAGTGATGGCCAAATGAAGCCTCATGTACCACTTTCTTTATTTTCTGACCCCACCAGATGGCTGTATTGGTTTAAAGATAAAGGCTGAAGGACTGGCAATGAAGTGTGCTTTCAAATGTTTTTTGAACAGACAGTGCTATCTGGTGGCTTCAGAGAATAAAGACAGTGGTTCATGAGGCCTCAGAGGAACTCATGAGGAACCAGAAGGCCACATAGAGACAGACTGAAAACAAACACTAGACATTAAGAGTGTTTTCACACTTGGTCCTTTTCAGCCCTCTAAATGTATTCAGAGCAGTGACTCAGCATTTTTTGCGCATCTGTGAACACTCCAAGAGCACTCAGACCCCTCTGAAGCCAACCGAAATCAGACCACCTTGGGAGGTCAAATCATCGCCATAATATAAAGCAATAGCCCCACCTGCAGGAGTTGGACAAAATAGCAGATACACCAGACAAACATTAGATTAGCCCTGCGATACCAAATTAAAGCTCATAATCTTTTTAACATCTCAAATTACACAAATAAAAGATTGTGCCTTTAAAAAAAACTAGAGTTATAGCCACTGAGGATCAACACGGACTCAACTTCAGACTCTCTTAACAGAAGTCAAACATAATGAGCTTTAACAAACTGGAACTTCTTTTGTTGTTACGTCTGAACTGCTGTCCAAAGGGTTAAAGTCTTTCCTCCTGGGGCTCTGAGGGCCATGGCCAGGGGGTATAAATTTGTATCTGGGGTAAAAAGAGAGGGAGGGGGGTGTATTTTGGGTCTGAGGTGTGTGTGTGTGTGTGTGTGTGTGTGTGTGTTGGAGGTGGCAGTGGTAACCACCTGTCTCATGTGTCAGTGTACAAGCGGAGCCCTGAGGCAGCTGCTCTCTGGTGAGTGTCCCCATATCTCTGCTTTTCTGTCGGTCCTGTCCTGCGTTTTCATTTCTATACTGTCACATCTGCTTCTCTATGCATTATTAGGTCTCTTAGGGGAGTGCTGTTTCTATTTTGTCATTACTGTTTGGCTGTTTAAGAGCTCTGACATGAGCTACAACCTTTTTGTTGTTGCAGTTCAAATCCAACAGAAGACTTCAATTGTAGCTACAAGTTTGTATTTCTTAGGGCATAAAGCGTTTTCATGTCAAAATATGTCAGATTATTGTTAAGAGCATGGAAGCACAGCAAGACAGGTCAGTTACTACAGTAATATTTTTGGATAGATGCTAATCTGGTGTGCCATGAATATCCAGGCCTCAAGCAGAGAGCTGCTTGTGTTAAAAGTCAAACTCATGCTGCCTTTAAACTAATTAAACACCAGTGATATATTTAGCTTGAAGCTCAAGTAAAGACGTAAATCAACAAGCTGAAAGGTCTGAGGCAACACGAGACTCTTTTGTAGTAGCCAATATTATCACAAATGTATTGGTAGTGGCGTATGTCTGCTGTCACTACGAATATTTGAAGTAAATACAAAAATATGTTTGAAGTAACTTTAAAAGCTCCAGTAAGATTAGGGAGATTTGGGCGCATCTAGTGGTATGGATTGCAGTTTGCAACCAGTTGAAACTTCTCCTGCTTACAATTCTTTCAGTGTTCTTTGTTTGGGAGTTTTTTTTACGGGGAGCTGAACTGTCCGCAGAGGTGTCCTTCTCTCCAAAACAAATGGACCAGGTGACTTAAACCACTAAAATCACAGAATAAAGCAGCTTCTCATCACTGTTGGGCTCGTTACGGAAGAGCCGCTAGCCAAGCACCTGCTAATGTGTGCTAACCTTTTTTTTCTTATAATTTGAGCTCCAGACGTTCAGGAGAGTTTTACTGGGAGCCGAACTAAGTGGGATTTATACTTGTGCATCAGTTCTATGCAGAGCCTAAGTTGTAGCCTACGCCGGTGTGAGCAAGTACTTATACACCTTCAAAACATTAGTCGGCAGCAGGTTCTCTGTGAAGTGCTGTAAAGTTTAGTTGATTCAAAACACACAAACAGACATTAAACACACATTAAACATGGCTTAATAGAGACAATTTCAAACACAAGTACACAAATCAGCTTCACTATAACTTGTAGCATTCACAGACAAAGCACATTTTCCCCATAAATACAACATGCTAATGTTTTTAGCACAAGCCTATGGCATTTTACATTGTATAAATTAGCCTAGCAGCTAGCAAACTTTTCCTCTGCTCATATAAAGCCAGGGACAACAGCAATATTTAACAAAGGAAACGTTACAAAATTCAGCTTCATTACAACTCACAAGGTTCACTGACAAAAACTGTCTTATATGAAACAAGTTCCCAAACAAATACAACAAGCTAACGTTATTAGCACAAGCCTATGGCATTTTACATTGTATAAATTAGCCTAGCGACAAGCAGAGATTTCCTCCACTCATATGAAGCCAGGATAAATCACACACAAGACTTAAAACACTATTTTTGTGGAGGCTTTATTGTCTTCATAATTTATTGTTTCTTATCTGTGAAATTAAAGTAAATAAAAGCTTCGTTTCCACTGAGGGAAATGGTTTCAGCTTACAAAAATAGATCCTGCATTATCTGCATAGGACTGTCCCTCTCCAAAACAAACGGACCTGGTGATTTAAGGTGCTAAAACACTGAAAAAACAGTTTTACATTAAAAAAAGTTTGTGACACTGCTCCACTACAATGGCTGACATGAAAAAAACATGAATAGCCCTATCTAGAGCCAGTGTTTGGTTTGTCCATTCTGGGTTACTGTAGAAACATGGTGGCACAACTTGGTGATCTCCATGGATGAGGATACGCTCCATGTGGAGATATAAACGGTTCATTCTTAGGTCAGGAAAACCCGATGATTCTTATTGTCAGGTGATTATACACTCAAGTAAACATACTTATTATATTGTATTCCATTTCTGCTAATATATCCCTCTGAATCCTACACACTGGACCTTTAAAGTAAAGATAAAATGTCTTGTCTACAAAGCAAAGATTTAAGTTAAAATTTTGATTTCTAGTAGCCAAAATTAGCCATACATAGATTAGATTATCACAAATATATCAAATATACTGGTAGTGGTTCATATAAATATGAATATTTGCAGTACATTTCAAAATATTTTTGAAGGGACATTAAAAACAGTGTTGCAATTACATTGCAAGTTTATTTCTCCAGCTGTAAAATATCACCCAGTGTATATTTTGGCCTAATTTTGAGGAATCCTTTTTTAAAATGTTTGCTTATGTTGTGTGTTTGTATTCAAATTGAATGTCAGAGGATTGTTATCAGATCAGCATCAAAAATCTGTTATCAGTCAAGCTTAAGAAACTTAAAAAAGAATTTTTAAATAACCCAAAAATTAACAACACTCCCCCAAGACTCATAAGGGCTCATTTATTACAAAAGCAAGAAAAAAAAAAGAAAGAAAGAAAGAAAGAAAGAAAAACAGTTTAATTTAATGTTACAGTGTACAACCTTCAATTGAACCTATGTTTTTGGCTTGAACTTGTGATGATAAATGAGTCCTGTCATGCTTTGCTTGGTAAGTTTGCATGAAAATGACCCCAAATAAAATCCCGCCATCTAACCCGAGCGACCTCAATATCACAGCAGGTTTGATGCCCCGTTCAGAGCCCCATTGCTTGCGCTGAAAATGACCCTGCCTCTCCGCCGTGCAGGAATGGCCTCTACTGGGAACCTTTCAGAAGAGCAGGTGCACTGCTCCATATGTCTGGACGTCTTCACCAACCCTGTATCCATCCCCTGCGGACACAACTTCTGCCAGAGCTGCATCCTGGGATACTGGAAAACCAGCCCATTGTACCAGTGTCCTATGTGTAAGAAGTCTTTCTACAAAAGGCCCGATATTAGTGTTAACACGGTCCTGAGGGAGATCGCAGAGCAGTTCAAGGAGATCAGGGTTAGAAGTGCGGAGGAAAAGGTGAGCAAGGAGAAGGAAGTCGAGGGAGAAAGGAAGTGGACGATGGAGAGAAAGAAAAAGGAGGATGAGGAGAGGCTTTTGGAGAAAGATCAGATGCAGCAGGTGCTGGAGGAGCTGAAGCAGAAGCAAGAGGAGGAGAAGAGCAAGAAAGCAGAGAAAATGCCATCACAAGAGGAGTTACCACCGCTGATCCCCCCTGTGCCACCGCCCAGAACCTCTCCTCCACGATCACCCAAAGTCACAGCTCAGGGTCCGCCACCGCCTCCTCTGCCCCAGACATCACCTCCACCCTCGCCTCAAATCGCTGCTTCTCCAACACCTCAAACCCCACCTCCACCTCCCTCCTCTTCACTCCCACCTCTTCTGTGGGAGGAAGTCCTCTGTGATGTCTGCCTGGGTAACGGCAGGCCAAAAGCAGTCAAATCCTGCCTCGTGTGTTTGACTTCCTACTGCGAGGAGCACCTGAAATCTCACTCGTCCAGGTTCACCAAGCACAAACTGATGGAGCCCGTTGCCAATATGGAGGACAGGATGTGTCCGAAGCACCAACGGCTTCTGGAGCTGTTCTGTAAGAAGGATCAGACCTGTGTGTGCGTGCTCTGTACCGAGACGGACCACAGGGCGCACTACACCGTCCCCGTGGAGAGGGAGTGGACAGAGAAAAAGGTCAGACAGATGAAAAATCAAAGCTTTAGTTGGACAAATATCTGTCATTGGAGCAGCTTTCAAGGTAGAAACCACATTCGTGGAGTTATTTGATTAGTGATATACACCTTTCACATGTATAGACAGTTTGATCCCAGTGAAGTTTCCTCACAGAGACAAAGAGACACTCAGTGTGAGACAGTAACACAGATAAATAAAAGTGCAGAAAATATATATATTTGACCCAGATGACAACACGTATCTGCTAACTGACACTTTTTACTGTGGTAGAAGAAATCCCAATACAAGCTCCATGGGCATTGAGCAGTGCCATGTGTTTCGTATCTGAAGCCAGGACTAAATTACATCTGTAGAAGTAGAGCTATAGATATCATTTGTAAGCATGTCATGAACATGTGTGAAATCATGTTGTGCAGGCGCAGCTAAAGCGGACAGAAATAGACGTCCAGCAGATGATCCAGGACAGAGTGCAGAAGGTGGAGGAGATCAAACACTCGGTGCAACAAAACAAAGTGAGTTACAAACTGTTTCCTGGTACAATGCTAGTAGTAAATATATTGACATCAAGATTATTATTCATTATATTTTTGTCTGTATGTTCAGGCCAGCGCTCAGAGAGAGGTGGAGGAAAGTGTGCAGGTCTTCTCAGAGCTGGTGCGCTCCATCCAGAAGACTCAGAGCGAGCTGGTTTTGGCCATTGAGGAGAAGCAGAGGCAGACGGAGAGGTGGGCTGGAGGCCTCATCGCTGAACTGGAGCAGGAAATCGTCGAACTGAAGAGGAGGAATACAGATTTAGAAAACGTGGCTCGGACCGACCATATTCACTTCTTAAAGGTAAGGGAGAGCATTTGTTTTATTGGGCATAGTTGGGTATCAGATCTCTATTTCAGAATCCAGTCCGTCTACGACTGAGATGTTAGGCATCTGAACATCTTTGCAAGTACCCAGTTTATTTTGAAGGAGACCGTGTGCATTTAACAGGCGTCATCTGTACATTTTCCCAGAGCTCATAACCATAGGTGAGGGTTGGGACATAGATGGATCAGTTAATCGAAAGCTCAGCTCTCTTCACCATGACGATCTGACACAGCCCCCACATCACTGCAGACGCTGCGCTAGTCATGAACACTGGGTACAGACCTAAAGAATGAGATTGAGGATACAAGCAGCCAAAATGAGTTTCCTCCGTGGGGTGGCTGGGTTCAGCCTTAAAGATAGGGTGAGGAGCTGGGACATTCGGAGGGAGCTCTGAGTAGAGCTGCTGGTCCTTCGCGTCGAAAGGGGTCAGTTGAGGTGGTTCGGACTGCTGATCAGGATGCCTCCTTGGCGCCTCCCTCTAGAACTATTTCGGGCACGTCCCACTGGTAGGACGCCCCAGGGCAGAACCAGAACACGTTGGAGGGATTACATATCTTGTCTGACCTGGGAACGCCTTGGGGTCCCCCAGGAGGAGCTGGAAAGTGTTGCTGGGGAGAGGGACGTCTGGGGTGCTTTGCTTGGCCTGCTGCCCCTGTGGATGGAAAATAGATGGATCTGTACATTTCCTGTGAAAATTGATTCATGTAACAAGTGGAAATTGACATGTATGCCTGAACCTCCAAAACGGACACTGGAAGGGTACCTAGAGTGTCATAGTTTGACATGTAGGACCACTGACCAAAAGGATTGATAAATTGGGAGTGAGAATGCGGGGACAGCTAGCGGACCATGAGGAGATACTTCTTCCCTGGATTAGAATCGCTGGCTGCACCTTCAGTGAACTTGTTTCTGAGTCATTTCTTGTGCTCCATCTCTCTGCAGAGCTACCCAGCCCTCAGCACTCCTCCCTCTGTCAAAGACTGGTCTGAGACCAGTGTTCCCACTGACATATGTGTAGGCATGATCAGGAGAGCCGTGTCCAAACTGGAGGCAACATTGAATGAAATGATTGAAAAACTGTCTGAAAGTGGTACGACTTCCTTTGACATTCTTATATATTTATTCATTCTGATTATAAGATGAGAGCTCGAGATGGTGTATTTTAAATGAATCTCATCTTTTGCTTCTTACAGAGATCAAGAAGATTGCCAAATATACAGGTAAACTATTTTTTTGCATTTGCTATAATCCTTTTAAAAAACTCTCCAACTGCAGCCAACCACAAATCCTTTATGTCTCGTGTTTCTGCAGTGGATGTCACTCTGGACCCTGACACAGCCAACCCGTGGTTGCAGCTTTCTCAGGACAGACGTCAGGTGAGACACCTGGGTGCATGGCAGGACCTCCCAGACCATCCTGAACGCTTCGACACAGTGGTCATTGTTCTGGGCCGCGAGGGCTTCACCTCAGGGAGACATTACTGGGAAGTTCAGGTGGGGGACAAGGATGACTGGTACATGGGTGTAGCCAGGTCTTCTGTCAACAGAAAGGGCAGGATCTCTGTAAGCACCACCCAGGGATACTGGGCTCTTGCCATGAAGAAAGGCCAAGGGTACCGGGTGTCAACATCTCCGCCAATAGCTCTGACCCTCAACCCCAAGCCCAAGCGAGTGGGTGTGTACGTGGACTACGAGGAGGGGCAAGTGTCCTTTTATGATGTGAGAGCTTGGACTCATATTTACACATTCAAAGATAAGTTCATGGAGAAGATCTTACCCTTTTTCTACCTGTACTGCTGCGACAAAGCTTCTGATACCCTCGTGATTTGTCCTGTGAATGAAAAAACTGTGATCAAGCAAAGCTAAGGACAAAGTTTGACAGTAAAAACACTGAAGGTGAAAACTGACTGTGATTTGTTGTAGCCAAACCTGTTTGGATGAAATTCTCTGTTTTATGTTTTGTGTATGTTCATTAGATGTATAATTCAGTTCAACAAATTAATTTGTACACATTACGTATTCATGTCAGATCATGAAGGTTCCACAAAGCCTTAAAGGGATAGTTCAACATTTCAGGAAATATGTATCTTCACTTTCTTTCTGAGGGTTGAGCCTTGTTGCCATCAAGACATCTGGTTCAGTTTGTTTGTTAGACATTAAAACATACACATTTTTTGCGTTTCCGTTGTCTAAAGTTGGGGATGGTACCAATAGAACCATTCCATTCTGAGCCAAGGAAGAGGGAATACAGTAAGAGCTCGATGGAGCAGGGACATGGCTATTGCCGTTTAGTAACAAGTACTGTCTGTGGTGGAAATGCAACAGATCTACGTTTACATGTCTGTAAGGGTTATGTATGGTTCTTATGGTGTGTTCAACACAATGAATTTTCACATCCCATTATTAGCACAAGTTTGAATGCTAGAATATTTTGTGTTAACTCGCGTCATATGCATGAATAACTCAAATCATATGACAATGAAATCGCTGAATCGATTAATGAAATTCTTCCGGTACATCCTCAACGGAATACATCCTTAGTGAATCTCAATGCTGATTGGCTATCGCAGTGCAAATCGGTCTCCAAAGTTCCTATTTTTTTTTAGCTTTTGCAAATAAGCATGACACAAAATCGCGCCACTTGCTTCATTCCTGCAGCTTAATTTGCTTTGCGTCCATTGCGCTGCCCAGTGGGAATTTGGGTCTAATCATGTTTGTACATTGACCTGTCATTTATGTAATTCACTCACACGAATTGTTTTATTTGCACCAGGTGTGAACACAACATGAAGGTCCTTTACGTGATGTGTGTGGTAGAATTGCAGTTTTAGATAATCATTACCACTGTCATAGCTGTAAACTAAATCTAGCAGGCAGTTAGCTTAGCTTAGCATTAATGGGGCTGTTATGTTCAAGGATATTTCTTCATGTTTTGTATGGATTAAACAAACACGATTTGACATGATAACTACATAGACTGTATAAAACTAGTGTGTGTATAACTAGTGTGACATCAGCCCTTGGTTTGTGGACTGCTGTTTTGACTGTTTTGAAGCCTCAATTTCGGCATTTTGGATGTTGCCATCTTGGTTTTTTTGTAGCCTGAGGTGACCATATTTGAACGAGAGGGCGTAGCCGTGGAGGAGCAAGGGATGGATCTGACTCATCTGATTTGATTGGTAGCAATGCCTCGCAGACAGCCTGTCACTCAAAGTGGCCTCACCCTTAATTACACATAACTTTTAGCCTTAATAAAATGTAAATGGGGGAGTTATGAATAAATTAATCCCCCCTGCACAGTTGTCATGAATGTTCAACCCGGTCTTACATCAAAGTCGTTGAAAACCGCCACTTAGTCAGTGGCTTCCGCCATCAGACAGTGATGAGAAAGGCAGTTCTTTCACATCAGCATGATATGTAGCCGTTACCTGTTGTTTAACGGCACTCGGTGGCGTCAGGAAGAAAGGCATCAGGACAACAACAAAAGGGTTTCTGTTTTTTTGTTGCCTAAAGTAAACCATGTGCAGTTGTTGGCAAAACCTAACCATATGGGTTTGTTGTTGAAGGGCAAAAAAATGTTAAAGTGATAGTTCAGGTTTTTGGACATGAAGTTCTGTGAAATGCTGACCATCTGTAGCTCTGATGTGACGGTGTCACTACTCTCAACGAGCCTCCTGCTCTGAGAAATCGCCCGTAGCTTACCGGAGAAAAAGTAGTTCTGAAGATGTACGGGGGACACGTAACCAAAAGGTTTTAAGCTACAAAAAAGTATGCATGTGTTTTGTTAGACTATTTCAATAATTTTAAAACCTCCCCGCATTACGTCAGACCTCGCTATCAACTGGGACTATTTTCTGGCCAGTATCACTCCGCCGTGCAGGCCCGCAAGACAGAGTTGCCTACGGGTTACAAATGTAACAGGAAACCGATGGAACTGGGAGCCGGCGATGTTTTTATTCCCACAGCTGGGGAAATCACAAGTTCGCACCATTTTGGTGTTCCTCTGTTTACCTACAGCAGCTGACGAGGGTGTGTCGTGAGCCTGAGCCGGTGTTTGCGCTGTAGTAGTAGGTATATATAGGGCTAGTACATCTTTTTCCTCACTAATAATAGCCTACTGGTTCTCTCTTGGAAACAGCCGATGAAATTTTCGTTAGCCATTGCTATCCTGCGCACCTGCACGGCATGGTGTTGAACTGTCTAATTGATTTCTGTTGCCGTGCTGTTTTGCGGGCCTGCATGGCGGAGTGACTGGCCAGAAAATAGTCCCAATTGATAGCAAAGTCTGACGTAATGCGGGGATGTTTTAAAATTATTGAAATAGTCTAACAAAACACATGCGTATTTTATTGTAGCTTAAAACCTTTTGGTTACGTGTCCCCCGTACATCTTCAGAACGACTTTTTCTCCGGTAAGCTACGGGCGATTTCTCAGAGCAGGAGTCTCGTTGAGAGTAGTGACACCGTCACATCAGAGCTACAGATGGTCAGCGTTTCACACAACTTAATGTCCAAAAACCTGAACTATCACTTTAACATGGGCGTCTATGGGGATTGACTCACTTCTGGAGCCAGCCTCAAGTGGCCATTAGAGGAACTGCAGTTTTTATCATGTCCACGTTAGCTTCACTGTTCAGCACTGTAGAATGCCACATAATTCATGAACTGTAGAGTTGCTAGTGGGTGGATTTACAACTGGACAGAGCCTGGCTTGCAGTTTCTTCCTGTTTCCGGTCTTCATGTCAAGCTAAAAATATTTACCATACAGACACAACAGTGGTTTTAATATTCTCATGTAACTCTCAGCAAGAAAGTGAACAAGCATATTTCCTAAAATAAACTAGTCCTCTTAATGCATGACTTTCAAAACATCAAACAAAGTGTAGTTTCTATTTCCCTGATTTCATGATTGCATGTTGATTTTTAATAAAGTGTGATTGATGCTGTAAAGGTTGTATGCTGAGGAGAAGTGTGTTCATGATTCATGACAATAAATGTTCTCTCAAACATTCCCAAAGGTCACTATTTCTGGCTACATGGACTTTTGGGAAATACTTTAAGTTTCATTTCAGTAAAATTATGTCACTTGACCACACCCACTACAGTAACTGGAGCCGCCTCAGCCTCTCAGTGCTCGTCTCGAGATGATGAGTATTGAATTGTCTGTTGTGCTATACTTACAGTGTATGGTTCTGCATGTGAGAGACAGTTTAGGCCTCTGGAAGTGGCAGAAGAACTACGGGGAGTCAGGTGAGTCATTTTTTTAAACACATTTTGATGTTTTTCTGTTGTTTTTAATCTTAGAATACAGAACTGCAAGAATGTGATGCAGAATTAAAATATGCAAGTCGATTCATGTGAATGTGAGTCATTGGGCGGGTCTGGATTTGCATTGTAAACAGCCTAAAAATAGATCTGATTTCAAGGTTTTATCTAACTTTTTGGCTCTTTTTTTTGCAGCTTTTGTGTCTCTGTTCAGTGTAAGGCAAACGTGATGTAATGTCATGTTACACATGCTGCTAACATGCCCTAAAACACAGATATATAAAGCATAAAAATTGCATTCTCTCCCACAGAGATTCCATAATGTCTTCCTTCAGTGTCCTTGCTTCATTGCCGGAGAATCATTTCCAGTGTCCGATCTGTCTGAACGTGTTCAGCGACCCGGTCACCACACCTTGTGGTCACAACTTCTGTAAGACCTGCCTGAGCGAGCACTGGGACCAGAGTGAATTATGCAGCTGCCCGGTGTGTCATAAAAGATTCCACATAAGGCCCGAGATCTCCACAAACACAGTCATCGAAGAGATTTCAGTCTGCATCAAGAAAAGGAAAGTTGAGGAACCTGAAAGCAGCGCTGATGCACCGTGGCAGGTGAAGTGCGATGTTTGCTCAGAGATCAAATTCAAGGCCCTGAAGTCCTGCCTGTTGTGTCTGACGTCGTACTGTGAAGCCCACCTGGAGCCTCACCAGAGAGTTCCCTCCCTGATGAGACACAAGCTGGTGGACCCGGTGGAGAATCTGGAGGAGAGGGTGTGTGAGAAGCATCAGAGGATCCTTGAGGTTTTCTGCAGGGAGGAACAGGTGTGTATCTGTCTGCTGTGCAGTGAGACGGACCACAAAAACCACGACATGGTGCCTGTTGAAGAAGAAGGGGCTCGGCAGAAAGTAAGTATTTTGTTAAATACCTCAGAATAAACTGAACCCTAAATAAAGGAGTGACCGGCTCAATGACGTTTTTTATTTTAGGAAAACATTGAGTCCAAGATGGCAAACATCAAGTTGATGATTGATGACAGGATGGAAAAGATAAAGGAATTCACCCACTCTTCTGAAATGAGCAAAGTGAGTACTTGGAATTTTTTTTGCACACTTATAAATACGTAGAAAAATCGATGCTAATGACATTTTATTTTTATAGGAAAAAGCAAATGAGGAGATAGATGACAGTGATAAGCTCTTCAACACTCTGATAAATCATGTACAAGTGGCACAAACAAAACTGAGATCTAATATCAAAAAGAAGCTCCAAAAATCCCAAGAGAAAGATGAAGCAATGATTGGAGAACTGCAGGAGGAAATCAGCCAACTGCAGGGGAAGCACTGTGTGCTGGAGGAGCTTTCACAAAGTGATGACTACTTTTACCTTCTGCAGGTCAGTCAATGCGCCATTGTGAGCATTACTTGTGCGGTGGTGTGTCTGTGTCACTCTGCAGTTACGCCTCCAAAACACTAGTCGGCGGTGGAGGTTTCTGTGAAGTGCTGTAAAGTTTAGTTGATTCAAAACACACATTAAACACACATTAAACATGGCTTAATAGAGTCAATTTCAAACACAAGTACACAAATCAGCTTCACTATAACTCGCAGCATTCACAGACAAAACACTTATCTGGACACATTTTCCCCACAAATACAACATGCTAATGTTTTTAGCACAAGCTTATAGCATTTTACATTGTATTAATTAGCCTAGCAGCTAGCAGACTTTTCCTTTACTCATATGAAGCCAGGGACAACAGCAACATTTAACAAAGGTAACGGTACAAAGTTCGGCTCCATTACAACTCACAAGGTTCACTGACAAAACAACTCTTATACTAAACACGTTTTCTAAACAAATATAACATGCTAATGTTATTAGCACAAGCCTATGGCATTTTACATTGTATAAATTAGCCTAGCAGCTAGCAGACTTTTCCTCTACCCATATGAAACCAGGGACAACAGCAAGATTTAACAAAGGAAACGTTACAAAGTTCTGCTCCATTACAGCTCACAAGGTTCACTGACAATACAACTGTCTCATGTTTTTTCCAAACAAATATAACATGCTAACGTTATTAGCACAAGCCTATGGCATTTTACATTGTATAAATTTGTCTAGCAATGAGCTGAGATTTCCTCTGCTCATATGAAGCCAGGATATCTCACACATAAGACTTAAAATGCTATTTTGTGGAGTCGTAGGGTACGCCGTAGCTGTAGGTACAGCATCGATTCAATGCAGAAGTATAACATCCCATTAGAGGTGCTGGCAGGTGGATTTACTACAAGACAGGGTGAGACAAGTGGTTTCCCTCAGTTTCCAGTCTTTGTGCTGTGTTATACATGTGTCAAGACAAATGACTACAACAAAATGTCTGCTTGGGTGCAGCTGGTTGGCTTTAAAAAGAGATTAAATATAACCCTGTGCCACTCATGATCATGTGTTTGTGAATCACTGCAGACTTTGTTGGGCCTGAGCACCACATCAGACACCAAGGACTGGTCTAAGATCAGGGTTTACTCAGACCTGTATGTGCAGACGTTGAGGAGAGCCATGACTCATCTTGTGCACACTTTCCAATCAGAACTGAAAACTCTGACAGACACGGGTAAGGATCAGCTGCATTTGCTTCATCACTGAGGATGTCTCCATTTTATGAGTTTCCATAACTGAGGTGTGTTTTTTTTTTTTACTTGTGTCAGAACTAACCAGGATGAGACAATATAAAGGTGAGATCATAAATACACTGTACTCACTTTTCTGATAAGTTATTATGAAGTATGAGCGCTTTAACTGAACTTCATTTCCTCAGAGTCCGTCACCTTTGACTCAGCTACAGCTGGCAGCTACCTTGTGGTGTCCGACCATGGGAAATGTTTGAAGTACAACAAAGCTGCAAGCCCCCCATGGTCTGACGACCCAGACAGGTTCAACCAACCCATGATTTTAGGGACGAAGGGCTTCACCTCTGGGCGTCACTATTGGGAAGTCCAAGTGGGCTTGAGAACAGACTGGGACGTCGGCGTTGCAAAGGAGACCATTACCAAAAAAGGGAGGATAACCCTGAAAAGAGAAAATGGCTTCTTTGCCATAGGAAAGAGGGGCCTCGATTATGAAGTTCATTGTACAACCTATGCAGCCCTCCATCTGTGTCCCAGACCAAGCAACGTGGGAGTGTATTTGGACTATAATGAAGGCAGAGTCTCTTTCTTTGATGTTGACAGGAAGTTGCACATTTACTCCTTCACCGGAGAATCTTTCTCAGAGAAACTGTTCCCATACTTCTATCTGTACAGCTGGGTCAAGAAACCAAAGCCTTTAGTTATTACCCCTATGTAAGAAGAAGCATCTGTTCTTTCTCTCATTCACTTCCCTCAACATGCTGAAGAATAACCAAACAGCATAAAGTAATTGTTAGGTCAAACCTCACAACTCGTATAAGGACCTTCAAAGGTATCTTCAAATACTTCATGTCCCTGAAACCTGTACAACCTAAGCTAAACTTGTAACAACTGGTGACCCAGGTGAGAGTGGACTCAAATGCACCACTCTGGAGACAGTTCAGATACAAAAAGGGCCCATTTATGCTCCCTTTACGTACGAAAATGTATACGTCCGTTTCAAACGATGCTACCGCCACTGCCCACATACTTCCATGCGCCCTTTACGTTGGCATGGATGTTAACCAATATATCCACCAGGAGGCAGCCCAGAGTCAAAAGTTTATGACAACAACAAACTCAAAAACAAACATGGCGACTGTGGAGGAGATATTGATAATGTACCTCTTGCATAAAAGACAAAAACAGAGGCAGCGTTGTAGGAGGCGGTGGTCGGTGAGGCCGTTAAATACATCGCGACTGGAAGACGGAGAATTCTTTTCTCTAGTACTGCCGATGAGAGAAACTGAATTGTTATTTCTTCTTTGTGTCTCACTAGAGCTACATATCGGGTAGTGACAGCAAAACTGTCCCCACGGTTTCCGGTGGTACTGCTCCGTTTGGCCCGTATCCGTAAGCTTTATGGAAACGTGCAGAAATACGGACGAAATGAACGCGGAGCATGGACAGAAGGCTCCGTCCGTATCCGGATCCGTATTTAACGTTGAGCATAAATGGGCCTTAACAGTCTTTACTGGTCAAAACGTAGGTTCGGTACACAGAAGGACAATCAGTGGAGGCAAACAAATCCAATAGGGATGAGGCAGAGTCAATTAACAGGCTAAAGAAAAAAACAAAACAAGGAAAAAACACAGCGAAACAAAAGGCTGGAATGCTAGACACACAAGGAGCTATGATGAACTGGCACTGGAGGATAACGAGACACAGGTGAGGCTAATCAGACAATCAGACAGAGGTGAAGTCATCAAAAGGGAGGGAAAACACACAGGGGCAGGAAGTGAAGTGATCTGAAACCAGAGGAGATGTGAGTTTCAAAGTAAAACAGGAAACACCATGAAGGAATGAAATACAAAAAAAAAACAGCGAAGGAACTCGAGCTGTGACAAAAAGGTTATATAAGTCAATAAACCATAATTATAGATAAAAGTATTGAAATCAATTTAAATAATTAAAAAAAAATACACATAAAACATTCTGATACAAAAGATTTCTAAATTTCTCAATATTTGAACTATGTATATTATTTAGTTTTTTAAGATATGCTTGTTTTTATTAGCATTAACATTATTAGTTATCTGCGCAGTTTTGCACCACATGTTATGTAACAATGTCATCACGAGCGTACAGCATGATGACACGGAGGACAGGAGCCTTAGCTTTCTGCTGCAAAGAGAATTAATATTCTAGCTGTTAAGATTTTTATTCTAGATTGATATATACAGGATTATGCAAACAAGGATCTCCTGTGGTCATTATGGGGAAATGCCAGCGCCACAGGGCACTGTCACCATGTTCGCACCGTACATAAGGTAGCTTTCTGCTGCCAAAACAACTGCTGTAGCTACCACATTTTGTATTTTAGATGGATTTAAATTGGATAATTGAAACAACAGTCCATCATTTTAAAAAGGGTTTAGAGCCTGTTTATACGTTTCCGTATATTTCTAAAAACGGTATTTATCTTTGTGTTTGCACCTAAAATTGACACATAACCAGCGTTTTTCTCGACGAAAACAGATTTTCAAAAAACGGTTTCCATAGTGAAAGTTTTTAAAAATATCCATTTCTATGGAGATGTGTAAACAGGAAAGATGGAGATTTTGGAAAACTATGACATTGCAACCCAGTTCGCGCATGCCCATTAATCGCCTGGTAACCACAACAGCAATGGCGGCTATATGCCGGGTTGTTTACGTTTTGTTAACACTTTTGGGACTACTTACGAGCTTACAAATAAACTTAGCACTGCTGCATCAACATCACCGCTACATCGACGCACAAAGACGTCTTCTGTGCACAATATTAGTAAGTGCATAGCACCTAACTATGCTACATAAAGGTTAAAATGTAGTTTATCATTGTTTTTATCACTAGCGCCAAGAGAAAAAACAAAGCACTGTGCATGCGCAGAATGTTTTTCTATGGTGTTTGACAAATGGTGTATCGCCACCTACTGGCCTAGCATGCTAATTGCAGCAAGAAGCTGCCGTTTTTGCCTTTTTGTGTAAACAAGGACATTGTTTTCATAACTCATCGTGTAAACCTGAATTTTTTTTATATGGGATAAATAAAAATCTGTTTTTATTTGTATCTGTATCTGTGTAAACAAGGCCTTAGACCTCTCAAGTGACTTTTTTCCAAATAAAAAAGCACCTAAGACAAATCTAGTGATTTTTTGGAAAAACTATAACTCCTCTCCCTCGTGGGTACCAATCAACCACTCAGTAATCCCGATTGTTTGTCCTGGGACTTCCCTCTTCTTTCTTTTTGTTCCGAATGATTCAAACTTGAAAATGTATATCTATTTTTTTTCCTCAGAGTACTGTACACAGAGTTTTTATAAGAGTGAGTTTATTCAAGTGTCTCCTTATTCATGATATTAAAATTCCACAGTCTTTACAATTGCATACATTTACAGTTTTTGAAATAAAAGGTAGATTTAGATGCGCTGGGATCATAATAGCTGCTGGGAAATAACAATAGCTAATGCTAAAGCTAGTTATGTAAATTTTAGTGACAGTCAGGATCACTGTGGTGTGGAGTGTATTAGCTTTGATGCATTCAGTTACTCCTGTAGACACTAATGCCCCTTTGCCACTGCCACTTACACTCGCTGTCAGCCGGCTTTTTAATGTAATGGGAAAGGTTCAAATTGGCATTCACACCCAGGTCAAATGACTCTGCAGTAGTCATGGGTATTTATCAGCTCCGTCTCTGATTGGCATTGATGGAAACACAACACCTGGGTGAATGCTTTACGCTCTACATCTATGTGCCATAGCCTGACGTGCACCTCCCCAGAATGTAACTACACGTCATGGTGACACAGACCTCCTGTCTCTTTCTGTAAGCTGAAACCATTTCCCTCAGTGGAAACAAAGCTTTTATTTACTTTAATTTCACAGATAAGAAACAATAAATTGTGAAGACAATAAAGCCTCCACAAAAACAGCATTTTAAGACTTGTGTGTGATTTATCCTGGCTTCATATGAGCAGAGGAAATCTCCACTCGTCGCTAGGCTAATCTGTAGTGATTCGAATCATTGGGAAATGCGCATTAAAAGAAATACGAATCCTGTGTGTTTCCATTAAATGTACGGACTTTGGTGAAAACTACGAACTCGCACGAGTTTTCCGCAGAACCGGAAACAAAACAAGTCTCGCATTCTTCTCCTTCTACGTTTTCTGGCAGTTGGCAGCCAGCTTGTAAATGCATTACCGCCTTCCCGACCCAGAGTGTGGATATCACCATGGAGAGAGGTGCACTACGTCAGACTTAATTCGAACATTACTGTTTCCATCCCCCGTTTTGTTAATCAACATTTTTTCGAATCAACCAAAACCCGGCTAGAGCGAGCGTATTTTAGTCTGTGTGAATCAGGCGATTTTAATTCGAATTCTGGTGTTTCCATCATAATTTTCCGATGCGATACTTCTAGATGCGCATCTAAACAGGCTGATGGAAACATGGCTTGTGTGTTTTGTATCAACTAAACGTTACAGCACTTCACAG